>NC_134862.1:28061600-28364930 GCF_049852395.1 Peromyscus maniculatus bairdii | reverse complement strand
AGAACTTGAAACTCAATGTGAATCAACTCCGTTTAGGAAGTTGTATTGAACCCCAGTCGGCCTTACAAGAATAACACTCTGCTTTTGAGAAACAGGCACTCTTGCACTCTACTGTGTTTCCTATAGGGCCAGTACAGTGAGCTAGCTCAGAACAGGAGAACTGTGCTTCCTACACAAACGGGGCATATCTAGTTCAACTCAGTATTGGAAACTGAGTAAAACAGGAGCTTCTCTTCAGTCCAATACACTGTATTTGCTGGGAACAGACGCGAGTGCTATTTGCACTGTTTATGGCCAGAATAGCACAATAGTGGTGTTCTTACCCTGAATTAACACTTAATGCTAGAACTTGAAACTGAATGTGACTCAACTCCGTTTAGGAAGTTGTATTGAACCCCAGTCGGCCTTACAAGAAAAACACTCTGCTTTTGAGAAACAGGCACTCTTGCACTCTACTGTGTTTCCTATAGGGCCAGTACAGTGAGCTAGCTCAGAACAAGAGAACTGTGCTTCCTACACAAACGGGGCATATCTAGTTCAACTCAGTATTGGAAACTGAGTAAAACAGGAGCTTCTCTTCAGTCCAATACACTGTATTTGCTGGGAACAGACGCGAGTGCTATTTGCACTGTTTATGGCCAGAATAGCACAATAGTGGTGTTCTTACCCTGAATTAACACTTAATGATAGAACTTGAAACTCAATGTGAATCAACTCCGTTTAGGAAGTTGTTGAACCCCAGTCCGCATTACAAGAAAAACACTCTGCTTTTGAGAAACAGGCACTCTTGCACTCTACTGTGTTTCCTATAGGGCCAGTACAGTGAGCTAGCTCAGAACAAGAGAACTGTGCTTCCTACACAAACGGGGCATATCTAGTTCAACTCAGTATTGGAAACTGAGTAAACCAGGAGCTTCTCTTCAGTCCAATACACTGTATTTGCTGGGAACAGACGCGAGTGCTATTTGCACTGTTTATGGCCAGAATAGCACAATAGTGGTGTTCTTACCCTGAATTAACACTTAATGCTAGAACTTGAAACTCAATGTGAATCAACTCCGTTTAGGAAGTTGTATTGAACCCCAGTCGGCCTTACAAGAAAAACACTCTGCTTTTGAGAAACAGGCACTCTTGCACTCTACGGTGTTTCCTATAGGGCCAGTACAGTGAGCTAGCTCAGAACAAGAGAACTGTGCTTCCTACACAAACGGGGCATATCTAGTTCAACTCAGTATTGGAAACTGAGTAAAACAGGAGCTTCTCTTCAGTCCAATACACTGTATTTGCTGGGAACAGACGCGAGTGCTATTTGCACTGTTTATGGCCAGAATAGCACAATAGTGGTGTTCTTACCCTGAATTAACACTTAATGCTAGAGCTTGAAACTCAATGTGAATCAACTCCGTTTAGGAAGTTGTATTGAACCCCAGTCGGCCTTACAAGAAAAACACTCTGCTTTTGAGAAACAGGCACTCTTGCACTCTACTGTGTTTCCTATAGGGCCAGTACAGTGAGCTAGCTCAGAACAAGAGAACTGTGCTTCCTACACAAACGGGGCATATCTAGTTCAACTCAGTATTGGAAACTGAGTAAAACAGGAGCTTCTCTTCAGTCCAATACACTGTATTTGCTGGGAACAGACGCGAGTGCTATTTGCACTGTTTATGGCCAGAATAGCACAATAGTGGTGTTCTTACCCTGAATTAACACTTAATGCTAGAACTTGAAACTCAATGTGAATCAACTCCGTTTAGGAAGTTGTTGAACCCCAGTCGGCATTACAAGAAAAACACTCTGCTTTTGAGAAACAGGCACTCTTGCACTCTACTGTGTTTCCTATAGGGCCAGTACAGTGAGCTAGCTCAGAACAAGAGAACTGTGCTTCCTACACAGACGGGGCATATCTAGTTCAACTCAGTATTGGAAACTGAGTAAAACAGGAGATTCTCTTCAGTCCAATACAGTGTATTTGCTGGGAACAGACGCGAGTGCTATTTGCACTGTTTATGGCCAGAATAGCACAATAGTGGTGTTCTTACCCTGAATTAACACTTAATGCTAGAACGTGAAACTCAATGTGAATCAACTCCGTTTAGGAAGTTGTATTGAACCCCAGTCGGCCTTACAAGAAAAACACTCTGCTTTTGAGAAACAGGCACTCTTGCACTCTACTGTGTTTCCTATAGGGCCAGTACAGTGAGCTAGCTCAGAACAAGAGAACTGTGCTTCCTACACAGACGGGGCATATCTAGTTCAACTCAGTATTGGAAACTGAGTAAAACAGGAGCTTCTCTTCAGTCCAATACACTGTATTTGTTGGGAACAGACGCGAGTGCTATTTGCACTGTTTATGGCCAGAATAGCACAATAGTGGTGTTCTTACCCTGAATTAACACTTAATGCTAGAGCTTGAAACTCAATGTGAATCAACTCCGTTTAGGAAGTTGTATTGAACCCCAGTCGGCCTTACAAGAAAAACACTCTGCTTTTGAGAAACAGGCACTCTTGCACTCTACTGTGTTTCCTATAGGGCCAGTACAGTGAGCTAGCTCAGAACAAGAGAACTGTGCTTCCTACACAAACGGGGCATATCTAGTTCAACTCAGTATTGGAAACTGAGTAAAACAGGAGCTTCTCTTCAGTCCAATACACTGTATTTGCTGGGAACAGACGCGAGTGCTATTTGCACTGTTTATGGCCAGAATAGCACAATAGTGGTGTTCTTACCCTGAATTAACACTTAATGCTAGAACTTGAAACTCAATGTGAATCAACTCCGTTTAGGAAGTTGTTGAACCCCAGTCGGCATTACAAGAAAAACACTCTGCTTTTGAGAAACAGGCACTCTTGCACTCTACTGTGTTTCCTATAGGGCCAGTACAGTGAGCTAGCTCAGAACAAGAGAACTGTGCTTCCTACACAGACGGGGCATATCTAGTTCAACTCAGTATTGGAAACTGAGTAAAACAGGAGATTCTCTTCAGTCCAATACAGTGTATTTGCTGGGAACAGACGCGAGTGCTATTTGCACTGTTTATGGCCAGAATAGCACAATAGTGGTGTTCTTACCCTGAATTAACACTTAATGCTAGAACTTGAAACTCAATGTGAATCAACTCCGTTTAGGAAGTTGTATTGAACCCCAGTCGGCCTTACAAGAAAAACACTCTGCTTTTGAGAAACAGGCACTCTTGCACTCTACTGTGTTTCCTATAGGGCCAGTACAGTGAGCTAGCTCAGAACAAGAGAACTGTGCTTCCTACACAGACGGGGCATATCTAGTTCAACTCAGTATTGGAAACTGAGTAAAACAGGAGCTTCTCTTCAGTCCAATACACTGTATTTGTTGGGAACAGACGCGAGTGCTATTTGCACTGTTTATGGCCAGAATAGCACAATAGTGGTGTTCTTACCCTGAATTAACACTTAATGCTAGAGCTTGAAACTCAATGTGAATCAACTCCGTTTAGGAAGTTGTATTGAACCCCAGTCGGCCTTACAAGAAAAACACTCTGCTTTTGAGAAACAGGCACTCTTGCACTCTACTGTGTTTCCTATAGGGCCAGTACAGTGAGCTAGCTCAGAACAAGAGAACTGTGCTTCCTACACAAACGGGGCATATCTAGTTCAACTCAGTATTGGAAACTGAGTAAAACAGGAGCTTCTCTTCAGTCCAATACACTGTATTTGCTGGGAACACACGCGAGTGCTATTTGCACTGTTTATGGCCAGAATAGCACAATAGTGGTGTTCTTACCCTGAATTAACACTTAATGCTAGAACTTTAAACTCAATGTGAATCAACTCCGTTTAGGAAGTTGTATTGAACCCCAGTCGGCCTTACAAGAAAAACACTCTGCTTATGAGAAACAGGCACTCTTGCACTCTACTGTGTTTCCTATAGGGCCAGTACAGTGAGCTAGCTCAGAACAAGAGAACTGTGCTTCCTACACAAACGGGGCATATCTAGTTCAACTCAGTATTGGAAACTGAGTAAAACAGGAGCTTCTCTTCAGTCCAATACACTGTATTTGCTGGGAACAGACGCGAGTGCTATTTGCACTGTTTATGGCCAGAATAGCACAATAGTGGTGTTCTTACCCTGAATTAACACTTAATGCTAGAGCTTGAAACTCAATGTGAATCAACTCCGTTTAGGAAGTTGTATTGAACCCCAGTCGGCCTTACAAGAAAAACACTCTGCTTTTGAGAAACAGGCACTCTTGCACTCTACTGTGTTTCCTATAGGGCCAGTACAGTGAGCTAGCTCAGAACAAGAGAACTGTGCTTCCTACACAAACGGGGCATATCTAGTTCAACTCAGTATTGGAAACTGAGTAAAACAGGAGCTTCTCTTCAGTCCAATACACTGTATTTGCTGGGAACAGACGCGAGTGCTATTTGCACTGTTTATGGCCAGAATAGCACAATAGTGGTGTTCTTACCCTGAATTAACACTTAATGCTAGAACTTGAAACTCAATGTGAATCAACTCCGTTTAGGAAGTTGTTGAACCCCAGTCGGCATTACAAGAAAAACACTCTGCTTTTGAGAAACAGGCACTCTTGCACTCTACTGTGTTTCCTATAGGGCCAGTACAGTGAGCTAGCTCAGAACAAGAGAACTGTGCTTCCTACACAGACGGGGCATATCTAGTTCAACTCAGTATTGGAAACTGAGTAAAACAGGAGATTCTCTTCAGTCCAATACAGTGTATTTGCTGGGAACAGACGCGAGTGCTATTTGCACTGTTTATGGCCAGAATAGCACAATAGTGGTGTTCTTACCCTGAATTAACACTTAATGCTAGAACTTGAAACTCAATGTGAATCAACTCCGTTTAGGAAGTTGTATTGAACCCCAGTCGGCCTTACAAGAAAAACACTCTGCTTTTGAGAAACAGGCACTCTTGCACTCTACTGTGTTTCCTATAGGGCCAGTACAGTGAGCTAGCTCAGAACAAGAGAACTGTGCTTCCTACACAGACGGGGCATATCTAGTTCAACTCAGTATTGGAAACTGAGTAAAACAGGAGCTTCTCTTCAGTCCAATACACTGTATTTGTTGGGAACAGACGCGAGTGCTATTTGCACTGTTAATGGCCAGAATAGCACAATAGTGGTGTTCTTACCCTGAATTAACACTTAATGCTAGAGCTTGAAACTCAATGTGAATCAACTCCGTTTAGGAAGTTGTATTGAACCCCAGTCGGCCTTACAAGAAAAACACTCTGCTTTTGAGAAACAGGCACTCTTGCACTCTACTGTGTTTCCTATAGGGCCAGTACAGTGAGCTAGCTCAGAACAAGAGAACTGTGCTTCCTACACAAACGGGGCATATCTAGTTCAACTCAGTATTGGAAACTGAGTAAAACAGGAGCTTCTCTTCAGTCCAATACACTGTATTTGCTGGGAACACACGCGAGTGCTATTTGCACTGTTTATGGCCAGAATAGCACAATAGTGGTGTTCTTACCCTGAATTAACACTTAATGCTAGAACTTGAAACTCAATGTGAATCAACTCCGTTTAGGAAGTTGTATTGAACCCCAGTCGGCCTTACAAGAAAAACACTCTGCTTTTGAGAAACAGGCACTCTTGCACTCTACTGTGTTTCCTATAGGGCCAGTACAGTGAGCTAGCTCAGAACAAGAGAACTGTGCTTCCTACACAAACGGGGCATATCTAGTTCAACTCAGTATTGGAAACTGAGTAAAACAGGAGCTTCTCTTCAGTCCAATACACTGTATTTGCTGGGAACAGACGCGAGTGCTATTTGCACTGTTTATGGCCAGAATAGCACAATAGTGGTGTTCTTACCCTGAATTAACACTTAATGCTAGAGCTTGAAACTCAATGTGAATCAACTCCGTTTAGGAAGTTGTATTGAACCCCAGTCGGCCTTACAAGAAAAACACTCTGCTTTTGAGAAACAGGCACTCTTGCACTCTACTGTGTTTCCTATAGGGCCAGTACAGTGAGCTAGCTCAGAACAAGAGAACTGTGCTTCCTACACAAACGGGGCATATCTAGTTCAACTCAGTATTGGAAACTGAGTAAAACAGGAGCTTCTCTTCAGTCCAATACACTGTATTTGCTGGGAACAGACGCGAGTGCTATTTGCACTGTTTATGGCCAGAATAGCACAATAGTGGTGTTCTTACCCTGAATTAACACTTAATGCTAGAACTTGAAACTCAATGTGAATCAACTCCGTTTAGGAAGTTGTTGAACCCCAGTCGGCATTACAAGAAAAACACTCTGCTTTTGAGAAACAGGCACTCTTGCACTCTACTGTGTTTCCTATAGGGCCAGTACAGTGAGCTAGCTCAGAACAAGAGAACTGTGCTTCCTACACAGACGGGGCATATCTAGTTCAACTCAGTATTGGAAACTGAGTAAAACAGGAGATTCTCTTCAGTCCAATACAGTGTATTTGCTGGGAACAGACGCGAGTGCTATTTGCACTGTTTATGGCCAGAATAGCACAATAGTGGTGTTCTTACCCTGAATTAACACTTAATGCTAGAACTTGAAACTCAATGTGAATCAACTCCGTTTAGGAAGTTGTATTGAACCCCAGTCGGCCTTACAAGAAAAACACTCTGCTTTTGAGAAACAGGCACTCTTGCACTCTACTGTGTTTCCTATAGGGCCAGTACAGTGAGCTAGCTCAGAACAAGAGAACTGTGCTTCCTACACAGACGGGGCATATCTAGTTCAACTCAGTATTGGAAACTGAGTAAAACAGGAGCTTCTCTTCAGTCCAATACACTGTATTTGTTGGGAACAGACGCGAGTGCTATTTGCACTGTTTATGGCCAGAATAGCACAATAGTGGTGTTCTTACCCTGAATTAACACTTAATGCTAGAGCTTGAAACTCAATGTGAATCAACTCCGTTTAGGAAGTTGTATTGAACCCCAGTCGGCCTTACAAGAAAAACACTCTGCTTTTGAGAAACAGGCACTCTTGCACTCTACTGTGTTTCCTATAGGGCCAGTACAGTGAGCTAGCTCAGAACAAGAGAACTGTGCTTCCTACACAAACGGGGCATATCTAGTTCAACTCAGTATTGGAAACTGAGTAAAACAGGAGCTTCTCTTCAGTCCAATACACTGTATTTGCTGGGAACACACGCGAGTGCTATTTGCACTGTTTATGGCCAGAATAGCACAATAGTGGTGTTCTTACCCTGAATTAACACTTAATGCTAGAACTTGAAACTCAATGTGAATCAACTCCGTTTAGGAAGTTGTATTGAACCCCAGTCGGCCTTACAAGAAAAACACTCTGCTTTTGAGAAACAGGCACTCTTGCACTCTACTGTGTTTCCTATAGGGCCAGTACAGTGAGCTAGCTCAGAACAAGAGAACTGTGCTTCCTACACAAACGGGGCATATCTAGTTCAACTCAGTATTGTAAACTGAGTAAAACAGGAACTTCTCTTCAGTCCAATACACTGTATTTGCTGGGAACAGACGCGAGTGCTATTTGCACTGTTTATGGCCAGAATAGCACAATAGTTGTGTTCTTACCCTGAATTAACACTTAATGCTAGAACTTGAAACTCAATGTGAATCAACTCCGTTTAGGAAGTTGTATTGAACCCCAGTCGGCCTTACAAGAAAAACACTCTGCTTTTGAGAAACAGGTACTCTTGCACTCTACTGTGTTTCCTATAGGGCCAGTACAGTGAGCTAGCTCAGAACAAGAGAACTGTGCTTCCTACACAAACGGGGCATATCTAGTTCAACTCAGTATTGGAAACTGAGTAAAACAGGAGCTTATCTTCAGTCCAATACACTGTATTTGCTGGGAACAGACGCGAGTGCTATTTGCACTGTTTATGGCCAGAATAGCACAATAGTGGTGTTCTTACCCTGAATTAACACTTAATGCTAGAACTTGAAACTGAATGTTAATCAACTCCGTTTAGGAAGTTGTATTGAACCCCAGTCGGCCTTACAAGAAAAACACTCTGCTTTTGAGAAACAGGCACTCTTGCACTCTACTGTGTTTCCTATAGGGCCAGTACAGTGAGCTAGCTCAGAACAAGAGAACTGTGCTTCCTACACAAACGGGGCATATCTAGTTCAACTCAGTATTTGAAACTGAGTAAAACAGGAGCTTCTCTTCAGTCCAATACACTGTATTTGCTGGGAACAGACGGGAGTGCTATTTGCACTGTTTATGGCCAGAATAGCACAATAGTGGTGTTCTTACCCTGAATTAACACTTAATGCTAGAATTTGAAACTGAATGTGAATCAACTCCGTTTAGGAAGTTGTATTGAACCCCAGTCGGCCTTACAAGAAAAACACTCTGCTTTTGAGAAACAGGCACTCTTGCACTCTACTGTGTTTCCTATAGGGCCAGTATAGTGAGCTAGCTCAGAACAAGAGAACTGTGCTTCCTACACAAACGGGGCATATCTAGTTCAACTCAGTATTGGAAACTGAGTAAAACAGGAGCTTCTCTTCAGTCCAATACACTGTATTTGCTGGGAACAGACGCGAGTGCTATTTGCACTGTTTATGGCCAGAATAGCACAATAGTGGTGTTCTTACCCTGAATTAACACTTAATGCTAGAACTTGAAACTCAATGTGAATCAACTCCGTTTAGGAAGTTGTATTGAACCCCAGTCGGCCTTACAAGAAAAACACTCTGCTTTTGAGAAACAGGCACTCTTGCACTCTACTGTGTTTCCTATAGGGCCAGTACAGTGAGCTAGCTCAGAACAAGAGAACTGTGCTTCCTACAGAAACGGGGCATATGTAGTTCAACTCAGTATTGGAAACTGAGTAAAACAGGAGCTTCTCTTCAGTCCAATACACTGTATTTGCTGGGAACAGGCTCGAGTGCTATTTGCACTGTTTATGGCCAGAATAGCACAATAGTGGTGTTCTTACCCTGAATTAACACTTAATGCTAGAACTTGAAACTGAATGTGAATCAACTCCGTTTAGGAAGTTGTATTGAACCCCAGTCGGCCTTACAAGAAAAACACTCTGCTTTTGAGAAACAGGCACTCTTGCACTCTACTGTGTTTCCTATAGGGCCAGTACAGTGAGCTAGCTCAGAACAAGAGATCTGTGCTTCCTACACAAACGGGGCATATCTAGTTCAACTCAGTATTGGAAACTGAGTAAAACAGGAGCTTCTCTTCAGTCCAATACACTGTATTTGCTGGGAACAGACGCGAGTGCTATTTGCACTGTTTATGGCCAGAATAGCACAATAGTGGTGTTCTTACCCTGAATTAACACTTAATGCTAGAACTTGAAACTGAATGTGAATCAACTCCGTTTAGGAAGTTGTATTGAACCCCAGTCGGCCTTACAAGAAAAACACTCTGCTTTTGAGAAACAGGCACTCTTGCACTCTACTGTGTTTCCTATAGGGCCAGTACAGTGAGCTAGCTCAGAACAAGAGAACTGTGCTTCCTACACAAACGGGGCATATCTAGTTCAACTCCGTATTGGAAACTGAGTAAAACAGGAGCTTCTCTTCAGTCCAATACACTGTATTTGCTGGGAACAGACGCGAGTGCTATTTGCACTGTTTATGACCAGAATAGCACAATACTGGTGTTCTTACCCTGAATTAACAATTAATGCTAGAACTTGTAACTCAATGTGAATCAACTCCGTTTAGGAAGTTGTATTGAACCCCAGTCGGCCTTACAAGAAAAACACTCTGCTTTTGAGAAACAGGCACTCTTGCACTCTACTGTGTTTCCTATAGGGCCAGTACAGTGAGCTAGCTCAGAACAAGAGAACTGTGCTTCCTACACAAACGGGGCATATCTAGTTCAACTCAGTATTGGAAACTGAGTAAAACAGGAGCTTCTCTTCAGTCCAATACACTGTATTTGCTGGGAACAGACTCGAGTGCTATTTGCACTGTTTATGGCCAGAATAGCACAATAGTGGTGTTCTTACCCTGAATTAACACTTAATGCTAGAACTTGAAACTCAATGTGAATCAACTCCGTTTAGGAAGTTGTATTGAACCCCAGTCGGCCTTACAAGAAAAACACTCTCCTTTTGAGAAACAGGCACTCTTGCACTCTACTGTGTTTCCTATAGGGCCAGTACAGTGAGCTAGCTCAGAACAAGAGAACTGTGCTTCCTACACAAACGAGGCATATCTAGTTCAACTCAGTATTGGAAACTGAGTAAAACAGGAGCTTCTCTTCAGTCCAATACACTGTATTTGCTGGGAACAGACACGAGTGCTATTTGCACTGTTTATGGCCAGAATAGCACAATAGTGGTGTTCTTACCCTGAATTAACACTTAATGCTAGAACTTGAAACTGAATGTGAATCAACTCCGTTTAGGAAGTTGTATAAACCCCAGTCGGCCTTACAAGAAAAACACTCTGCTTTTGAGAAACAGGCACTTTTGCACTCCACTGTGTTTCCTATAGGGCCAGTACAGTGAGCTAGATCAGAACAAGAGAACTGTGCTTCCTACACAAACGGGGCATATCTAGTTCAACTCAGTATTGGAAACTGAGTAAAACAGGAGCTTCTCTTCAGTCCAATACACTGTATTTGCTGGGAACACACGCGAGTGCTATTTGCACTGTTTATGGCCAGAATAGCACAATAGTGGTGTTCTTACCCTGAATTAACACTTAATGCTAGAACTTGAAACTCAATGTGAATCAACTCCGTTTAGGAAGGTGTATTGAACCCCAGTCGGCCTTACAAGAAAAACACTCTGCTTTTGAGAAACAGGCACTCTTGCACTCTACTGTGTTTCCTATAGGGCCAGTACAGTGAGCTAGCTCAGAACAAGAGAACTGTGCTTCCTACACAAACGGGGCATATCTAGTTCAACTCAGTATTGGAAACTGAGTAAAACAGGAGCTTCTCTTCAGTCCAATACACTGTATTTGCTGGGAACAGACGCGAGTGCTATTTGCACTGTTTATGGCCAGAATAGCACAATAGTGGTGTTCTTACCCTGAATTAACACTTAATGCTAGAACTTGAAACTCAATGTGAATCAACTCCGTTTAGGAAGTTGTATTGAACCCCAGTCGGCCTTACAAGAAAAACACTCTCCTTTTGAGAAACAGGCACTCTTGCACTCTACTGTGTTTCCTATAGGGCCAGTACAGTGAGCTAGCTCAGAACAAGAGAACTGTGCTTCCTACACAAACGGGGCATATCTAGTTCAACTCAGTATTGGAAACTGAGTAAAACAGGAGCTTCTCTTCAGTCCAATACACTGTATTTGCTGGGAACAGACGCGAGTGCTATTTGCACTGTTTATGGCCAGAATAGCACAATAGTGGTGTTCTTACCCTGAATTAACACTTAATGCTAGAACTTGAAACTCAATGTGAATCAACTCCATTTAGGAAGTTGTATTGAACCCCAGTCGGCCTTACAAGAAAAACACTCTGCTTTTGAGAAACAGGCACTCTTGCACTCTACTGTGTTTCCTATAGGGCCAGTACAGTGAGCTAGCTCAGAACAAGAGAACTGTGCTTCCTACACAAACGGGGCATATCTAGTTCAACTCAGTATTGGAAACTGAGTAAAACAGGAGCTTCTCTTCAGTCCAATACACTGTATTTGCTGGGAACAGACGCGAGTGCTATTTGCACTGTTTATGGCCAGAATAGCACAATAGTGGTGTTCTTACCCTGAATTAACACTTAATGCTAGAACTTGAAACTGAATGTGAATCAACTCCGTTTAGGAAGTTGTATTGAACCCCAGTCGGCCTTACAAGAAAAACACTCTGCTTTTGAGAAACAGGCACTCTTGCACTCTACTGTGTTTCCTATAGGGCCAGTACAGTGAGCTAGCTCAGAACAAGAGAACTGTGCTTCCTACACAAACGGGGCATATCTAGTTCAACTCCGTATTGGAAACTGAGTAAAACAGGAGCTTCTCTTCAGTCCAATACACTGTATTTGCTGGGAACAGACGCGAGTGCTATTTGCACTGTTTATGACCAGAATAGCACAATAGTGGTGTTCTTACCCTGAATTAACAATTAATGCTAGAACTTGTAACTCAATGTGAATCAACTCCGTTTAGGAAGTTGTATTGAACCCCAGTCGGCCTTACAAGAAAAACACTCTGCTTTTGAGAAACAGGCACTCTTGCACTCTACTGTGTTTCCTATAGGGCCAGTACAGTGAGCTAGCTCAGAACAAGAGAACTGTGCTTCCTACCCAAACGGGGCATATCTAGTTCAACTCAGTATTGGAAACTGAGTAAAACAGGAGCTTCTCTTCAGTCCAATACACTGTATTTGCTGGGAACAGACTCGAGTGCTATTTGCACTGTTTATGGCCAGAATAGCACAATAGTGGTGTTCTTACCCTGAATTAACACTTAATGCTAGAACTTGAAACTCAATGTGAATCAACTCCGTTTAGGAAGTTGTATTGAACCCCAGTCGGCCTTACAAGAAAAACACTCTGCTTTTGAGAAACAGGCACTCTTGCACTCTACTGTGTTTCCTATAGGGCCAGTACAGTGAGCTAGCTCAGAACAAGAGAACTGTGCTTCCTACACAAACGAGGCATATCTAGTTCAACTCAGTATTGGAAACTGAGTAAAACAGGAGCTTCTCTTCAGTCCAATACACTGTATTTGCTGGGAACAGACACGAGTGCTATTTGCACTGTTTATGGCCAGAATAGCACAATAGTGGTGTTCTTACCCTGAATTAACACTTAATGCTAGAACTTGAAACTGAATGTGAATCAACTCCGTTTAGGAAGTTGTATTGAACCCCAGTCTGCCTTTCAAGAAAAACACTCTGCTTTTGAGAAACAGGCACTTTTGCACTCCACTGTGTTTCCTATAGGGCCAGTACAGTGAGCTAGCTCAGAACAAGAGAACTGTGCTTCCTACACAAACGGGGCATATCTAGTTCAACTCAGTATTGGAAACTGAGTAAAACAGGAGCTTCTCTTCAGTCCAATACACTGTATTTGCTGGGAACAGACGCGAGTGCTATTTGCACTGTTTATGGCCAGAATAGCACAATAGTGGTGTTCTTACCCTGAATTAACACTTAATGCTAGAACTTGAAACTCAATGTGAATCAACTCCGTTTAGGAAGTTGTATTGAACCCCAGTCGGCCTTACAAGAAAAACACTCTCCTTTTGAGAAACAGGCACTCTTGCACTCTACTGTGTTTCCTATAGGGCCAGTACAGTGAGCTAGCTCAGAACAAGAGAACTGTGCTTCCTACACAAACGGGGCATATCTAGTTCAACTCAGTATTGGAAACTGAGTAAAACAGGAGCTTCTCTTCAGTCCAATACACTGTATTTGCTGGGAACAGACGCGAGTGCTATTTGCACTGTTTATGGCCAGAATAGCACAATAGTGGTGTTCTTACCCTGAATTAACACTTAATGCTAGAACTTGAAACTCAATGTGAATCAACTCCATTTAGGAAGTTGTATTGAACCCCAGTCGGCCTTACAAGAAAAACACTCTGCTTTTGAGAAACAGGCACTCTTGCACTCTACTGTGTTTCCTATAGGGCCAGTACAGTGAGCTAGCTCAGAACAAGAGAACTGTGCTTCCTACACAAACGGGGCATATCTAGTTCAACTCCGTATTGGAAACTGAGTAAAACAGGAGCTTCTCTTCAGTCCAATACACTGTATTTGCTGGGAACAGACGCGAGTGCTATTTGCACTGTTTATGACCAGAATAGCACAATAGTGGTGTTCTTACCCTGAATTAACAATTAATGCTAGAACTTGTAACTCAATGTGAATCAACTCCGTTTAGGAAGTTGTATTGAACCCCAGTCGGCCTTACAAGAAAAACACTCTGCTTTTGAGAAACAGGCACTCTTGCACTCTACTGTGTTTCCTATAGGGCCAGTACAGTGAGCTAGCTCAGAACAAGAGAACTGTGCTTCCTACACAAACGGGGCATATCTAGTTCAACTCAGTATTGGAAACTGAGTAAAACAGGAGCTTCTCTTCAGTCCAATACACTGTATTTGCTGGGAACAGACTCGAGTGCTATTTGCACTGTTTATGGCCAGAATAGCACAATAGTGGTGTTCTTACCCTGAATTAACACTTAATGCTAGAACTTGAAACTCAATGTGAATCAACTCCGTTTAGGAAGTTGTATTGAACCCCAGTCGGCCTTACAAGAAAAACACTCTGCTTTTGAGAAACAGGCACTCTTGCACTCTACTGTGTTTCCTATAGGGCCAGTACAGTGAGCTAGCTCAGAACAAGAGAACTGTGCTTCCTACACAAACGAGGCATATCTAGTTCAACTCAGTATTGGAAACTGAGTAAAACAGGAGCTTCTCTTCAGTCCAATACACTGTATTTGCTGGGAACAGACACGAGTGCTATTTGCACTGTTTATGGCCAGAATAGCACAATAGTGGTGTTCTTACCCTGAATTAACACTTAATGCTAGAACTTGAAACTGAATGTGAATCAACTCCGTTTAGGAAGTTGTATTGAACCCCAGTCTGCCTTTCAAGAAAAATACTCTGCTTTTGAGAAACAGGCACTTTTGCACTCCACTGTGTTTCCTATAGGGCCAGTACAGTGAGCTAGCTCAGAACAAGAGAACTGTGCTTCCTACACAAACGGGGCATATCTAGTTCAACTCAGTATTGGAAACTGAGTAAAACAGGAGCTTCTCTTCAGTCCAATACACTGTATTTGCTGGGAACAGACGCGAGTGCTATTTGCACTGTTTATGGCCAGAATAGCACAATAGTGGTGTTCTTACCCTGAATTAACACTTAATGCTAGAACTTGAAACTCAATGTGAATCAACTCCGTTTAGGAAGTTGTATTGAACCCCAGTCGGCCTTACAAGAAAAACACTCTGCTTTTGAGAAACAGGCACTCTTGCACTCTACTGTGTTTCCTATAGGGCCAGTACAGTGAGCTAGCTCAGAACAAGAGAACTGTGCTTCCTACACAAACGGGGCATATCTAGTTCAACTCAGTATTGGAAATTGAGTAAAACAGGAGCGTCTCTTCAGTCCAATACACTGTATTTGCTGGGAACAGACGCGAGTGCTATTTGCACTGTTTATGGCCAGAATAGCACAATAGTGTTGTTCTTACCCTGAATTAACACTTAATGCTAGAACTTGAAACTCAATGTGAATCAACTCCGTTTAGGAAGTTGTATTGAACCCCAGTCGGCCTTACAAGAAAAACACTCTGCTTTTGAGAAACAGGCACTCTTGCACTCTACTGTGTTTCCTATAGGGCCAGTACAGTGAGCTAGCTCAGAACAAGAGAACTGTGCTTCCTACACAAACGGGGCATATCTAGTTCAACTCAGTATTGGAAACTGAGTAAAACAGGAGCTTCTCTTCAGTCCAATACACTGTATTTGCTGGGAACAGACGCGAGTGCTATTTGCACTGTTTATGGCCAGAATAGCACAATAGTGGTGTTCTTACCCTGAATTAACACTTAATGCTAGAACTTGAAACTCAATGTGAATCAACTCCGTTTAGGAAGTTGTATTGAACCCCAGTCGGCCTTACAAGAAAAACACTCTCCTTTTGAGAAACAGGCACTCTTGCACTCTACTGTGTTTCCTATAGGGCCAGTACAGTGAGCTAGCTCAGAACAAGAGAACTGTGCTTCCTACACAAACGGGGCATATCTAGTTCAACTCAGTATTGGAAACTGAGTAAAACAGGAGCTTCTCTTCAGTCCAATACACTGTATTTGCTGGGAACAGACGCGAGTGCTATTTGCACTGTTTATGGCCAGAATAGCACAATAGTGGTGTTCTTACCCTGAATTAACACTTAATGCTAGAACTTGAAACTCAATGTGAATCAACTCCATTTAGGAAGTTGTATTGAACCCCAGTTGGCCTTACAAGAAAAACACTCTGCTTTTGAGAAACAGGCACTCTTGCACTCTACTGTGTTTCCTATAGGGCCAGTACAGTGAGCTAGCTCAGAACAAGAGAACTGTGCTTCCTACACAAACGGGGCATATCTAGTTCAACTCAGTATTGGAAACTGAGTAAAACAGGAGCTTCTCTTCAGTCCAATACACTGTATTTGCTGGGAACAGACGTGAGTGCTATTTGCACTGTTTATGGCCAGAATAGCACAATAGTGGTGTTCTTACCCTGAATTAGCACTTAATGCTAGAACTTGAAACTGAATGTGAATCAACACCGTTTAGGAAGTTGTATTGAACCCCAGTCGGCCTTACAAGAAAAACACTCTGCTTTTGAGAAACAGGCACTCTTGCACTCTACTTTGTTTCCTATAGGGCCAGTACAGTTAGCTAGCTCAGAACAAGAGAACTGTGCTTCCTACACAAACGGGGCATATCTAGTTCAACTCAGTATTGGAAACTAAGTAAAACAGGAGCTTCTCTTCAGTCCAATACACTGTATTTGCTGGGAACAGACGCGAGTGCTATTTGCACTGTTTATGGCCAGAATAGCACAATAGTGGTGTTCTTACCCTGAATTAACACTTAATGCTAGAACTTGAAACTCAATGTGAATCAACTCCGTTTAGGAAGTTGTATTGAACCCCAGTCGGCCTTACAAGAAAAACACTCTGCTTTTGAGAAACAGGCACTCTTGCACTCTACTGTGTTTCCTATAGGGCCAGTACAGTGAGCTAGCTCAGAACAAGAGAACTGTGCTTCCTACACAAACGGGGCATATCTAGTTCAACTCAGTATTGGAAACTGAGTAAAACAGGAGCTTCTCTTCAGTCCAATACACTGTATTTGCTGGGAACAGACTCGAGTGCTATTTGCAATGTTTATGGCCAGAATAGCACAATAGTGGTGTTCTTACCCTGAATTAACACTTAATGCTAGAACTTGAAACTCAATGTGAATCAACTCCGTTTAGGAAGTTGTATTGAACCCCAGTCGGCCTTACAAGAAAAACACTCTGCTTTTGAGAAACAGGCACTCTTGCACTCTACTGTGTTTCCTATAGGGCCAGTACAGTGAGCTAGCTCAGAACAAGAGAACTGTGCTTCCTACACAAACGGGGCATATCTAGTTCAACTCAGTATTGGAAACTGAGTAAAACAGGAGCTTCTCTTCAGTCCAATACACTGTATTTGCTGGGAACAGACGCGAGTGCTATTTGCACTGTTTATGGCCAGAATAGCACAATAGTGGTGTTCTTACCCTGAATTAACACTTAATGCTAAAACTTGAAACTGAATGTGAATCAACTCCGTTTAGGAAGTTGTATTGAACCCCAGTCGGCCTTACAAGAAAAACACTCTGCTTTTGAGAAACAGGCACTCTTGCACTCTACTGTGTTTCCTATAGGGCCAGTACAGTGAGCTAGCTCAGAACAAGAGAACTGTGCTTCCTACACAAACGGGGCATATCTAGTTCAACTCAGTATTGGAAACTGAGTAAAACAGGAGCTTCTCTTCAGTCCAATACACTGTATTTGCTGGGAACAGACGCGAGTGCTATTTGCACTGTTTATGGCCAGAATAGCACAATAGTGGTGTTCTTACCCTGAATTAACACTTAATGCTAGAACTTGAAACTGAATGTGAATCAACTCCGTTTAGGAAGTTGTATTGAACCCCAGTCGGCCTTACAAGAAAAACACTCTGCTTTTGAGAAACAGGCACTCTTGCACTCTAATGTGTTTCCTATAGGGCCAGTACAGTGAGCTAGCTCAGAACAAGAGAACTGTGCTTCCTACACAAACGGGGCATATCTAGTTCAACTCCGTATTGGAAACTGAGTAAAACAGGAGCTTCTCTTCAGTCCAATACACTGTATTTGCTGGGAACAGACGCGAGTGCTATTTGCACTGTTTATGACCAGAATAGCACAATACTGGTGTTCTTACCCTGAATTAACAATTAATGCTAGAACTTGTAACTCAATGTGAATCAACTCCGTTTAGGAAGTTGTATTGAACCCCAGTCGGCCTTACAAGAAAAACACTCTGCTTTTGAGAAACAGGCACTCTTGCACTCTACTGTGTTTCCTATAGGGCCAGTACATTGAGCTAGCTCAGAACAAGAGAACTGTGCTTCCTACACAAACGGGGCATATCTAGTTCAACTCAGTATTGGAAACTGAGTAAAAC
Organism: Peromyscus maniculatus bairdii; assembly: GCF_049852395.1. Taxonomy (NCBI): domain Eukaryota; kingdom Metazoa; phylum Chordata; class Mammalia; order Rodentia; family Cricetidae; genus Peromyscus; species Peromyscus maniculatus. Next base: position 28,346,831 of record NC_134862.1, on the reverse strand, counting down.
AGGAGCTTCTCTTCAGTCCAATACACTGTATTTGCTGGGAACAGACTCGAGTGCTATTTGCACTGTTTATGGCCAGAATAGCACAATAGTGGTGTTCTTACCCTGAATTAACACTTAATGCTAGAACTTGAAACTGAATGTGAATCAACTCCGTTTAGGAAGTTGTATTGAACCCCAGTCGGCCTTAAACGAAAAACACTCTGCTTTTGAGAAACAGGCACTCTTGCACTCTACTGTGTTTCCTATAGGGCCAGTACAGTGAGCTAGCTCAGAACAAGAGAACTGTGCTTCCTACACAAACGAGGCATATCTAGTTCAACTCAGTATTGGAAACTGAGTAAAACAGGAGCTTCTCTTCAGTCCAATACACTGTATTTGCTGGGAACAGACACGAGTGCTATTTGCACTGTTTATGGCCAGAATAGCACAATAGTGGTGTTCTTACCCTGAATTAACACTTAATGCTAGAACTTGAAACTGAATGTGAATCAACTCCGTTCAGGAAGTTGTATTGAACCCCAGTCGGCCTTACAAGAAAAACACTCTGCTTTTGAGAAACAGGCACTTTTGCACTCCACTGTGTTTCCTATAGGGCCAGTACAGTGAGCTGGCTCAGAACAAGAGAACTGTGCTTCCTACACAAACGGGGCATATCTAGTTCAACTCAGTATTGGAAACTGAGTAAAACAGGAGCTTCTCTTCAGTCCAATACACTGTATTTGCTGGGAACAGACGCGAGTGCTATTTGCACTGTTTATGGCCAGAATAGCACAATAGTGGTGTTCTTACCCTGAATTAACACTTAATGCTAGAACTTGAAACTCAATGTGAATCAACTCCGTTTAGGAAGTTGTATTGAACCCCAGTCGGCCTTACAAGAAAAACACTCTGCTTTTGAGAAACAGGCACTCTTGCACTCTACTGTGTTTCCTATAGGGCCAGTACAGTGAGCTAGCTCAGAACAAGAGAACTGTGCTTCCTACACAAACGGGGCATATCTAGTTCAACTCAGTATTGGAAATTGAGTAAAACAGGAGCGTCTCTTCAGTCCAATACACTGTATTTGCTGGGAACAGACGCGAGTGCTATTTGCACTGTTTATGGCCAGAATAGCACAATAGTGTTGTTCTTACCCTGAATTAACACTTAATGCTAGAACTTGAAACTCAATGTGATTCAACTCCGTTTAGGAAGTTGTATTGAACCCCAGTCGGCCTTACAAGAAAAACACTCTGCTTTTGAGAAACAGGCACTCTTGCACTCTACTGTGTTTCCTATAGGGCCAGTACAGTGAGCTAGCTCAGAACAAGAGAACTGTGCTTCCTACACAAACGGGGCATATCTAGTTCAACTCAGTATTGGAAACTGAGTAAAACAGGAGCTTCTCTTCAGTCCAATACACTGTATTTGCTGGGAACAGACGCGAGTGCTATTTGCACTGTTTATGGCCAGAATAGCACAATAGTGGTGTTCTTACCCTGAATTAACACTTAATGCTAGAACTTGAAACTCAATGTGAATCAACTCCGTTTAGGAAGTTGTATTGAACCCCAGTCGGCCTTACAAGAAAAACACTCTCCTTTTGAGAAACAGGCACTCTTGCACTCTACTGTGTTTCCTATAGGGCCAGTACAGTGAGCTAGCTCAGAACAAGAGAACTGTGCTTCCTACACAAACGGGGCATATCTAGCTCAACTCAGTATTGGAAACTGAGTAAAACAGGAGCTTCTCTTCAGTCCAATACACTGTATTTGCTGGGAACAGACGCGAGTGCTATTTGCACTGTTTATGGCCAGAATAGCACAATAGTGGTGTTCTTACCCTGAATTAACACTTAATGCTAGAACTTGAAACTCAATGTGAATCAACTCCATTTAGGAAGTTGTATTGAACCCCAGTCGGCCTTACAAGAAAAACACTCTGCTTTTGAGAAACAGGCACTCTTGCACTCTACTGTGTTTCCTATAGGGCCAGTACAGTGAGCTAGCTCAGAACAAGAGAACTGTGCTTCCTACACAAACGGGGCATATCTAGTTCAACTCAGTATTGGAAACTGAGTAAAACAGGAGCTTCTCTTCAGTCCAATACACTGTATTTGCTGGGAACAGACGTGAGTGCTATTTGCACTGTTTATGGCCAGAATAGCACAATAGTGGTGTTCTTACCCTGAATTAGCACTTAATGCTAGAACTTGAAACTGAATGTGAATCAACTCCGTTTAGGAAGTTGTATTGAACCCCAGTCGGCCTTACAAGAAAAACACTCTGCTTTTGAGAAACAGGCACTCTTGCACTCTACTGTGTTTCCTATAGGGCCAGTACAGTGAGCTAGCTCAGAACAAGAGAACTGTGCTTCCTACACAAACGGGGCATATCTAGTTCAACTCAGTATTGGAAACTAAGTAAAACAGGAGCTTCTCTTCAGTCCAATACACTGTATTTGCTGGGAACAGACGCGAGTGCTATTTGCACTGTTTATGGCCAGAATAGCACAATAGTGGTGTTCTTACCCTGAATTAACACTTAATGCTAGAACTTGAAACTCAATGTGAATCAACTCCGTTTAGGAAGTTGTATTGAACCCCAGTCGGCCTTACAAGAAAAACACTCTGCTTTTGAGAAACAGGCACTCTTGCACTCTACTGTGTTTCCTATGGGCCAGTACAGTGAGCTAGCTCAGAACAAGAGAACTGTGCTTCCTACACAAACGGGGCATATCTAGTTCAACTCAGTATTGGAAACTGAGTAAAACAGGAGCTTCTCTTCAGTTCAATACACTGTATTTGCTGGGAACAGACGCGAGTGCTATTTGTACTGTTTATGGCCAGAATAGCACAATAGTGGTGTTCTTACCCTGAATTAACACTTAATGCTAGAACTTGAAACTCAATGTGAATCAACTCCGTTTAGGAAGTTGTATTGAACCCCAGTTGGCCTTACAAGAAAAACACTCTGCTTTTGAGAAACAGGCACTCTTGCACTCTACTGTGTTTCCTATAGGGCCAGTACAGTGAGCTAGCTCAGAACAAGAGAATTGTGCTTCCTACACAAACGGGGCATATCTAGTTCAACTCAGTATTGGAAACTGAGTAAAACAGGAGCTTCTCTTCAGTCCAATACACTGTATTTGCTGGGAACAGACGCGAGTGCTATTTGCACTGTTTATGGCCAGAATAGCACAATAGTGGTGTTCTTACCCTGAATTAACACTTAATGCTAGAACTTGAAACTCAATGTTAATCAACTCCGTTTAGGAAGTTGTATTGAACCCCAGTCGGCCTTACAAGAAAAACACTCTGCTTTTGAGAAACAGGCACTCTTGCACTCTAATGTGTTTCCTATAGGGCCAGTACAGTGAGCTAGCTCAGAACAGGAGAACTGTGCTTCCTACACAAACGGGGCATATCTAGTTCAACTCAGTATTGGAAACTGAGTAAAACAGGAGCTTCTCTTCAGTCCAATACACTGTATTTGCTGGGAACAGACGCGAGTGCTATTTGCACTGTTTATGGCCAGAATAGCACAATAGTAGTGTTCTTACCCCGAATTAACACTTAATGCTAGAACTTGAAACTGAATGTGAATCAACTCCGTTTAGGAAGTTGTATTGAACCCCAGTCGGCCTTACAAGAAAAACACTCTGCTTTTGAGAAACAGGCACTCTTGTACTCTACTGTGTTTCCTATAGGGCCAGTACAGTGAGCTAGCTCAGAACAAGAGAACTGTGCTTCCTACACAAACGGGGCATATCTAGTTCAACTCAGTATTGGAAACTGAGTAAAACAATAGCTTCTCTTCAGTCCAATACACTGTATTTGCTGGGAACAGACTCGAGAGCTATTTGCACTGTTTATGGCCAGAATAGCACAATAGTGGTGTTCTTACCCTGAATTAACACTTAATGCTAGAACTTGAAACTGAATGTGAATCAACTCCGTTTAGGAAGTTGTATTGAACCCCAGTCGGCCTTACAAGAAAAACACTCTGCTTTTGAGAAACAGGCACTCTTGCACTCTACTGTGTTTCCTATAGGGCCAGTACAGTGAGCTAGCTCAGAACAAGAGAACTGTGCTTCCTACACAAACGGGGTATATCTAGTTCAACTCAGTATTGGAAACTGAGTAAAACAGGAGCTTCTCTTCAGTCCAATACACTGTATTTGCTGGGAACAGACGCGAGTGCTATTTGCACTGTTTATGGCCAGAATAGCACAATAGTGGTGTTCTTACCCTGAATTAACACTTAATGCTAGAACTTGAAACTCAATGTGAATCAACTCCGTTTAGGATGTTGTATTGAACCCCAGTCGGCCTTACAAGAAAAACACTCTGCTTTTGAGAAACAGGCACTCTTGCACTCTACTGTGTTTCCTATAGGGCCAGTACAGTGAGCATGCTCAGAACAAGAGAACTGTGCTTCGTACACAAACGGGGCATATCTAGTTCAACTCAGTATTGGAAACTGAGTAAAACAGGAGCTTCTCTTCAGTCCAATACACTGTATTTGCTGGGAACAGACGCGAGTGCTATTTGCACTGTTTATGGCCAGAATAGCACAATAGTGGTGTTCTTACCCTGAATTAACACTTAATGCTAGAACTTGAAACTCAATGTGAATCAACTCCGTTTAGGAAGTTGTATTGAACCCCAGTCGGCCTTACAAGAAAAACACTCTGCTTTTGAGAAACAGGCACTCTTGCACTCTACTGTTTTTCCTATAGAGCCAGTACAGTGAGCTAGCTCAGAACAAGAGAACTGTGCTTCCTACACAAACGGGGCATATCTAGTTCAACTCAGTATTGGAAACTGAGTAAAACAGGAGCTTCTCTTCAGTCCAATACACTGTATTTGCTGGGAACAGACGTGAGTGCTATTTGCTCTGTTTATGGCCAGAATTGCACAATAGTGGTGTTCTTACCCTGAATTAACACTTAATGCTAGAACTTGAAACTGAATGTGAATCAACTCCGTTTAGGAAGTTGTATTGAACCCCAGTCGGCCTTACAAGAAAAACACTCTGCTTTTGAGAAACAGGCACTCTTGCACTCTACTGTGTTTCCTATAGGGCCAGTACAGTGAGCTAGCTCAGAACAGGAGAACTGTGCTTCCTACACAAACGGGGCATATCTAGTTCAACTCAGTATTGGAAACTGAGTAAAACAGGAGCTTCTCTTCAGTCCAATACACTGTATTTGCTGGGAACAGACGCGAGTGCTATTTGCACTGTTTATGGCCAGAATAGCACAATAGTGGTGTTCTTACCCTGAATTAACACTTAATGCTAGAACTTGAAACTCAATGTGCATCAACTCCGTTTAGGAAGTTGTATTGAACCCCAGTCGGCCTTACAAGAAAAACACTCTGCTTTTGAGAAACAGGCACTCTTGCACTCTACTGTGTTTCCTATAGGGCCAGTACAGTGAGCTAGCTCAGAACAAGAGAACTGTGCTTCCTACACAAACGGGGCATATCTAGTTCAACTCAGTATTGGAAACTGAGTAAAACAGGAGCTTCTCTTCAGTCCAATACACTGTATTTGCTGGGAACAGACGCGAGTGCTATTTGCACTGTTTATGGCCAGAATAGCACAATAGTGGTGTTCTTACCCTGAATTAACACTTAATGCTAGAACTTGAAACTGAATGTGAATCAACTCCGTTTAGGAAGTTGTATTGAACCCCAGTCGCCTTACAAGAAAAACACTCGTCTTTTGAGAAACAGGCACTCTTGCACTCTACTGTGTTTCCTATAGGGCCAGTACAGTGAGCTAACTCAGAACAAGAGAACTGTGCTTCCTACACAAACGGGGCATATCTAGTTCAACTCAGTATTGGAAACTGAGTAAAACAGGAGCTTCTCTTCAGTCCAATACACTGTATTTGCTGGGAACAGACGCGAGTGCTATTTGCTCTGTTTATGGCCAGAATTGCACAATAGTGGTGTTTTTACCCTGAATTAACACTTAATGCTAGAACTTGAAACTGAATGTGAATCAACTCCGTTTAGGAAGTTGTATTGAACCCCAGTCGGCCTTACAAGAAAAACACTCTGCTTTTGAGAAACAGGCACTCTTGCACTCTACTGTGTTTCCTATAGGGCCAGTACAGTGAGCTAGCTCAGAACAGGAGAACTGTGCTTCCTACACAAACGGGGCATATCTAGTTCAACTCAGTATTGGAAACTGAGTAAAACAGGAGCTTCTCTTCAGTCCAATACACTGTATTTGCTGGGAACAGACGCGAGTGCTATTTGCACTGTTTATGGCCAGAATAGCACAATAGTGGTGTTCTTACCCTGAATTAACACTTAATGCTAGAACTTGAAACTCAATGTGAATCAACTCCGTTTAGGAAGTTGTATTGAACCCCAGTCGGCCTTACAAGAAAAACACTCTGCTTTTGAGAAACAGGCACTCTTGCACTCTACTGTGTTTCCTATAGGGCCAGTACAGTGAGCTAGCTCAGACCAAGAGAACTGTGCTTCCTACACAAACGGGGCATATCTAGTTCAACTCAGTATTGGAAACTGAGTAAAATAGGAGCTTCTCTTCAGTCCAATACACTGTATTTGCTGGGAACAGACGCGAGTGCTATTTGCACTGTTTATGGCCAGAATAGCACAATAGTGGTGTTCTTACCCTGAATTAACACTTAATGCTATAACTTGAAACTGAATGTGAATCAACTCCGTTTAGGAAGTTGTATTGAACCCCAGTCGGCCTTACAAGAAAAACACTCTGCTTTTGAGAAACAGGCACTCTTGCACTCTACTGTGTTTCCTATAGGGCCAGTACAGTGAGCTAGCTCAGAACAAGAGAACTGTGCTTCCTACACAAACGGGGCATATCTAGTTCAACTCAGTATTGGAAACTGAGTAAAACAGGAGCTTCTCTTCAGTCCAATACACTGTATTTGCTGGGAACAGACGCGAGTGCTATTTTCACTGTTTATGGCCAGAATAGCACAATAGTGGTGTTCTTACCCTGAATTAACACTTAATGCTAGAACTTGAAACTCAATGTGAATCAACTCCGTTTAGGAAGTTGTATTGAACCCCAGTCGGCCTTACAAGAAAAACACTCTGCTTTTGAGAAACAGGCACTCTTGCACTCTACTGTGTTTCCTATAGGGCCAGTACAGTGAGCCAGCTCAGAACAAGAGAACTGTGCTTCCTACACAAACGGGGCATATCTAGTTCAACTCAGGATTGGAAACTGAGTAAAACAGGAGCTTCTCTTCAGTCCAATACACTGTATTTGCTGGGAACAGACTCGAGAGCTATTTGCACTGTTTATGGCCAGAATAGCACAATAGTGGTGTTCTTACCCTGAATTAACACTTAATGCTAGAACTTGAAACTGAATGTGAATCAACTCCGTTTAGGAAGTTGTATTGAACCCCAGTCGGCCTTACAAGAAAAACACTCTGCTTTTGAGATTCAGGCACTCTTGCACTCTACTGTGTTTCCTATAGGGCCAGTACAGTGAGCTAGCTCAGAACAAGAGAACTGTGCTTCCTACACAAACGGGGCATATCTAGTTCAACTCAGTATTGGAAACTGAGTAAAACAGGAGCTTCTCTTCAGTCCAATACACTGTATTTGCTGGGAACAGACGCGAGGGCTATTTGCACTGTTTATGGCCAGAATAGCACAATAGTGGTGTTCTTACCCTGAATTAACACTTAATGCTAGAACTTGAAACTCAATGTGAATCAACTCCGTTTAGGAAGTTGTATTGAACCCCAGTCGGCCTTACAAGAAAAACACTCTGCTTTTGAGAAACAGGCACTCTTTCACTCTACTGTGTTTCCTATAGGGCCAGTACAGTGAGCTAGCTCAGAACAAGAGAACCGTGCTTCCTACACAAACGGGGCATATCTAGTTCAACTCAGTATTGGAAACTGAGTAAAACAGGAGCTTCTCTTCAGTCCAATACACTGTATTTGCTGGGAACAGACGCGAGTGCTATTTGCACTGTTTATGGCCAGAATAGCACAATAGTGGTGTTCTTACCCTGAATTAACACTTAATGCTAGAACTTGAAACTGAATGTGAATCAACTCCGTTTAGGAAGTTGTATTGAACCCCAGTCGGCCTTACAAGAAAAACACTCATCTTTTGAGAAACAGGCACTCTTGCACTCTACTGTGTTTCCTATAGGGCCAGTACAGTGAGCTAACTCAGAACAAGAGAACTGTGCTTCGTACACAAACGGGGCATATCTAGTCAACTCAGTATTGGAAACTGAGTAAAACAGGAGCTTCTCTTCAGTCCAATACACTGTATTTGCTGGGAACAGACGCGAGTGCTATTTGCACTCTTTATGGCCAGAATAGGACAATAGTGGTGTTCTTACCCTGAATTAACACTTAATGCTAGAACTTGAAACTCAATGTGAATCAACTCCGTTTAGGAAGTTGTATTGAACCCCAGTCGGCCTTACAAGAAAAACACTCTGCTTTTGAGAAACAGGCACTCTTGCACTCTACTGTGTTTCCTATAGAGCCAGTACAGTGAGCTAGCTCAGAACAAGAGAACTGTGCTTCCTACACAAACGGGGCATATCTAGTTCAACTCAGTATTGGAAACTGAGTAAAACAGGAGCTTCTCTTCAGTCCAACACACTGTATTTGCTGGGAACAGACGCGAGTGCTATTTGCTCTGTTTATGGCCAGAATTGCACAATAGTGGTGTTCTAACCCTGAATTAACACTTAATGCTAGAACTTGAAACTGAATGTGAATCAACTCCGTTTAGGAAGTTGTATTGAACCCCAGTCGGCCTTACAAGAAAAACACTCTGCTTTTGAGAAACAGGCACTCTTGCACTCTACTGTGTTTCCTATAGGGCCAGTACAGTGAGCTAGCTCAGAACAGGAGAACTGTGCTTCCTACACAAACGGGGCATATCTAGTTCAACTCAGTATTGGAAACTGAGTAAAACAGGAGCTTCTCTTCAGTCCAATACACTGTATTTGCTGGGAACAGACGCGAGTGCTATTTGCACTGTTTATGGCCAGAATAGCACAATAGTGGTGTTCTTACCCTGAATTAACACTTAATGCTAGAACTTGAAACTCAATGTGAATCAACTCCGTTTAGGAAGTTGTATTGAACCCCAGTCGGCCTTACAAGAAAAACACTCTGCTTTTGAGAAACAGGCACTCTTGCACTCTACTGTGTTTCCTATAGGGCCAGTACAGTGAGCTAGCTCAGAACAAGAGAACTGTGCTTCCTACACAAACGGGGCATATCTAGTTCAACTCAGTATTGGAAACTGAGTAAAACAGGAGCTTCTCTTCAGTCCAATACACTGTATTTGCTGGGAACAGACGCGAGTGCTATTTGCACTGTTTATGGCCAGAATAGCACAATAGTGGTGTTCTTACCCTGAATTAACACTTAATGCTAGAACTTGAAACTGAATGTGAATCAACTCCGTTTAGGAAGTTGTATTGAACCCCAGTCGGCCTTACAAGAAAAACACTCGTCTTTTGAGAAACAGGCACTCTTGCACTCTACTGTGTTTCCTATAGGGCCAGTACAGTGAGCTAGCTCAGACCAAGAGAACTGTGCTTCCTACACAAACGGGGCATATCTAGTTCAACTCAGGATTGGAAACTGAGTAAAACAGGAGCTTCTCTTCAGTCCAATACACTGTATTTGCTGGGAACAGACGCGAGTGCTATTTGCACTGTTTATGGCCAGAATAGCACAATAGTGGTGTTCTTACCCTGAATTAACACTTAATGCTAGAACTTGAAACTCAATGTGAATCAACTCCGTTTAGGATGTTGTATTGAACCCCAGTCGGCCTTACAAGAAAAACACTCTGCTTTTGAGAAACAGGCACTCTTGCACTCTACTGTGTTTCCTATAGGGCCAGTACAGTGAGCATGCTCAGAACAAGAGAACCGTGCTTCGTACACAAACGGGGCATATCTAGTTCAACTCAGTATTGGAAACTGAGTAAAACAGGAGCTTCTCTTCAGTCCAATACACTGTATTTGCTGGGAACAGACGCGAGTGCTATTTGCACTGTTTATGGCCAGAATAGCACAATAGTGGTGTTCTTACCCTGAATTAACACTTAATGCTAGAACTTGAAACTCAATGTGAATCAACTCCGTTTAGGAAGTTGTATTGAACCCCAGTCGGCCTTACAAGAAAAACACTCTGCTTTTGAGAAACAGGCACTCTTGCACTCTACTGTGTTTCCTATAGAGCCAGTACAGTGAGCTAGCTCAGAACAAGAGAACTGTGCTTCCTACACAAACGGGGCATATCTAGTTCAACTCAGTATTGGAAACTGAGTAAAACAGGAGCTTCTCTTCAGTCCAATACACTGTATTTGCTGGGAACAGACGCGAGTGCTATTTGCTCTGTTTATGGCCAGAATTGCACAATAGTGGTGTTCTTACCCTGAATTAACACTTAATGCTAGAACCTGAAACTGAATGTGAATCAACTCCGTTTAGGAAGTTGTATTGAACCCCAGTCGGCCTTACATGAAAAACACTCTGCTTTTGAGAAACAGGCACTCTTGCACTCTACTGTGTTTCCTATAGGGCCAGTACAGTGAGCTAGCTCAGAACAGGAGAACTGTGCTTCCTACACAAACGGGGCATATCTAGTTCAACTCAGTATTGGAAACTGAGTAAAACAGGAGCTTCTCTTCAGTCCAATACACTGTATTTGCTGGGAACAGACGCGAGTGCTATTTGCACTGTTTATGGCCAGAATAGCACAATAGTGGTGTTCTTACCCTGAATTAACACTTAATGCTAGAACTTGAAACTCAATGTGAATCAACTCCGTTTAGGAAGTTGTATTGAACCCCAGTCGGCCTTACAAGAAAAACACTCTGCTTTTGAGAAACAGGCACTCTTGCACTCTACTGTGTTTCCTATAGGGCCAGTACAGTGAGCTAGCTCAGAACAAGAGAACTGTGCTTCCTACACAAACGGGGCATATCTAGTTCAACTCAGTATTGGAAACTGAGTAAAACAGGAGCTTCTCTTCAGTCCAATACACTGTATTTGCTGGGAACAGACGCGAGTGCTATTTGCACTGTTTATGGCCAGAATAGCACAATAGTGGTGTTCTTACCCTGAATTAACACTTAATGCTAGAACTTGAAACTGAATGTGAATCAACTCCGTTTAGGAAGTTGTATTGAACCCCAGTCGGCCTTACAAGAAAAACACTCATCTTTTGAGAAACAGGCACTCTTGCACTCTACTGTGTTTCCTATAGGGCCAGTACAGTGAGCTAACTCAGAACAAGAGAACTGTGCTTCGTACACAAACGGGGCATATCTAGTCAACTCAGTATTGGAAACTGAGTAAAACAGGAGCTTCTCTTCAGTCCAATACACTGTATTTGCTGGGAACAGACGCGAGTGCTATTTGCACTCTTTATGGCCAGAATAGGACAATAGTGGTGTTCTTACCCTGAATTAACACTTAATGCTAGAACTTGAAACTCAATGTGAATCAACTCCGTTTAGGAAGTTGTATTGAACCCCAGTCGGCCTTACAAGAAAAACACTCTGCTTTTGAGAAACAGGCACTCTTGCACTCTACTGTGTTTCCTATAGAGCCAGTACAGTGAGCTAGCTCCGAACAAGAGAACTGTGCTTCCTACACAAACGGGGCATATCTAGTTCAACTCAGTATTGGAAACTGAGTAAAACAGGAGCTTCTCTTCAGTCCAACACACTGTATTTGCTGGGAACAGACGCGAGTGCTATTTGCTCTGTTTATGGCCAGAATTGCACAATAGTGGTGTTCTTACCCTGAAATAACACTTAATGCTAGAACTTGAAACTGAATGTGAATCAACTCCGTTTAGGAAGTTGTATTGAACCCCAGTCGGCCTTACAAGAAAAACACTCTGCTTTTGAGAAACAGGCACTCTTGCACTCTACTGTGTTTCCTATAGGGCCAGTACAGTGAGCTAGCTCAGAACAGGAGAACTGTGCTTCCTACACAAACGGGGCATATCTAGTTCAACTCAGTATTGGAAACTGAGTAAAACAGGAGCTTCTCTTCAGTCCAATACACTGTATTTGCTGGGAACAGACGCGAGTGCTATTTGCACTGTTTATGGCCAGAATAGCACAATAGTGGTGTTCTTACCCTGAATTAACACTTAATGCTAGAACTTGAAACTCAATGTGAATCAACTCCGTTTAGGAAGTTGTATTGAACCCCAGTCGGCCTTACAAGAAAAACACTCTGCTTTTGAGAAACAGGCACTCTTGCACTCTACTGTGTTTCCTATAGGGCCAGTACAGTGAGCTAGCTCAGAACAAGAGAACTGTGCTTCCTACACAAACGGGGCATATCTTGTTCAACTCAGTATTGGAAACTGAGTAAAACAGGAGCTTCTCTTCAGTCCAATACACTGTATTTGCTGGGAACAGACGCGAGTGCTATTTGCACTGTTTATGGCCAGAATAGCACAATAGTGGTGTTCTTACCCTGAATTAACACTTAATGCTAGAACTTGAAACTGAATGTGAATCAACTCCGTTTAGGAAGTTGTATTGAACCCCAGTCGGCCTTACAAGAAAAACACTCGTCTTTTGAGAAACAGGCACTCTTGCACTCTACTGTGTTTCCTATAGGGCCAGTACAGTGAGCTAGCTCAGACCAAGAGAACTGTGCTTCCTACACAAACGGGGCATATCGAGTTCAACTCAGTATTGGAAACTGAGTAAAACAGGAGCTTCTCTTCAGTCCAATACACTGTATTTGCTGGGAACAGACGCGAGTGCTATTTGCACTGTTTATGGCCAGAATAGCACAATAGTGGTGTTCTTACCCTGAATTAACACTTAATGCTAGAACTTGAAACTGAATGTGAATCAACTCCGTTTAGGAAGTTGTATTGAACCCCAGTCGGCCTTACAAGAAAAACACTCTGCTTTTGAGAAACAGGCACTCTTGCACTCTACTGTGTTTCCTATAGGGCCAGTACAGTGAGCTAGCTCAGAACAAGAGAACTGTGCTTCCTACACAAACGGGGCATATCTAGTTCAACTCAGTATTGGAAACTGAGTAAAACAGGAGCTTCTCTTCAGTCCAATACACTGTATTTGCTGGGAACAGACGCGAGGGCTATTTGCACTGTTTATGGCCAGAATAGCACAATAGTGGTGTTCTTACCCTGAATTAACACTTAATGCTAGAACTTGAAACTGAATGTGAATCAACTCCGTTTAGGAAGTTGTATTGAACCCCAGTCGGCCTTACAAGAAAAACACTCTGCTTTTGAGAAACAGGCACTCTTGCACTCTACTGTGTTTCCTTTAGGGCCAGTACAGTGAGCTTGCTCAGAACAAGAGAACCGTGCTTCCTACACAAACGGGGCATATCTAGTTCAACTCAGTATTGGAAACTGAGTAAAACAGGAGCTTCTCTTCAGTCCAATACACTGTATTTGCTGGGAACAGACGCGAGTGCTATTTGCACTGTTTATGGCCAGAATAGCACAATAGTGGTGTTCTTACCCTGAATTAACACTTAATGCTAGAACTTGAAACTCAATGTGAATCAACTCCGTTTAGGATGTTGTATTGAACCCCAGTCGGCCTTACAAGAAAAACACTCTGCTTTTGAGAAACAGGCACTCTTGCACTCTACTGTGTTTCCTATAGGGCCAGTACAGTGAGCATGCTCAGAACAAGAGAACCGTGCTTCGTACACAAACGGGGCATATCTAGTTCAACTCAGTATTGGAAACTGAGTAAAACAGGAGCTTCTCTTCAGTCCAATACACTGTATTTGCTGGGAACAGACGCGAGTGCTATTTGCACTGTTTATGGCCAGAATAGCACAATAGTGGTGTTCTTACCCTGAATTAACACTTAATGCTAGAACTTGAAACTCAATGTGAATCAACTCCGTTTAGGAAGTTGTATTGAACCCCAGTCGGCCTTACAAGAAAAACACTCTGCTTTTGAGAAACAGGCACTCTTGCACTCTACTGTGTTTCCTATAGAGCCAGTACAGTGAGCTAGCTCAGAACAAGAGAACTGTGCTTCCTACACAAACGGGGCATATCTAGTTCAACTCAGTATTGGAAACTGAGTAAAACAGGAGCTTCTCTTCAGTCCAATACACTGTATTTGCTGGGAACAGACGCGAGTGCTATTTGCTCTGTTTATGGCCAGAATTGCACAATAGTGGTGTTCTTACCCTGAATTAACACTTAATGCTAGAACCTGAAACTGAATGTGAATCAACTCCGTTTAGGAAGTTGTATTGAACCCCAGTCGGCCTTACATGAAAAACACTCTGCTTTTGAGAAACAGGCACTCTTGCACTCTACTGTGTTTCCTATAGGGCCAGTACAGTGAGCTAGCTCAGAACAGGAGAACTGTGCTTCCTACACAAACGGGGCATATCTAGTTCAACTCAGTATTGGAAACTGAGTAAAACAGGAGCTTCTCTTCAGTCCAATACACTGTATTTGCTGGGAACAGACGCGAGGGCTATTTGCACTGTTTATGGCCAGAATAGCACAATAGTGGTGTTCTTACCCTGAATTAACACTTAATGCTAGAACTTGAAACTCAATGTGAATCAACTCCGTTTAGGAAGTTGTATTGAACCCCAGTCGACCTTACAAGAAAAACACTCTGCTTTTGAGAAACAGGCACTCTTTCACTCTACTGTGTTTCCTATAGGGCCAGTACAGTGAGCTAGCTCAGAACAAGAGAACCGTGCTTCCTACACAAACGGGGCATATCTAGTTCAACTCAGTATTGGAAACTGAGTAAAACAGGAGCTTCTCTTCAGTCCAATACACTGTATTTGCTGGGAACAGACGCGAGTGCTATTTGCACTGTTTATGGCCAGAATAGCACAATAGTGGTGTTCTTACCCTGAATTAACACTTAATGCTAGAACTTGAAACTGAATGTGAATCAACTCCGTTTAGGAAGTTGTATTGAACCCCAGTCGGCCTTACAAGAAAAACACTCATCTTTTGAGAAACAGGCACTCTTGCACTCTACTGTGTTTCCTATAGGGCCAGTACAGTGAGCTAACTCAGAACAAGAGAACTGTGCTTCGTACACAAACGGGGCATATCTAGTCAACTCAGTATTGGAAACTGAGTAAAACAGGAGCTTCTCTTCAGTCCAATACACTGTATTTGCTGGGAACAGACGCGAGTGCTATTTGCACTCTTTATGGCCAGAATAGGACAATAGTGGTGTTCTTACCCTGAATTAACACTTAATGCTAGAACTTGAAACTCAATGTGAATCAACTCCGTTTAGGAAGTTGTATTGAACCCCAGTCGGCCTTACAAGAAAAACACTCTGCTTTTGAGAAACAGGCACTCTTGCACTCTACTGTGTTTCCTATAGAGCCAGTACAGTGAGCTAGCTCAGAACAAGAGAACTGTGCTTCCTACACAAACGGGGCATATCTAGTTCAACTCAGTATTGGAAACTGAGTAAAACAGGAGCTTCTCTTCAGTCCAACACACTGTATTTGCTGGGAACAGACGCGAGTGCTATTTGCTCTGTTTATGGCCAGAATTGCACAATAGTGGTGTTCTTACCCTGAATTAACACTTAATGCTAGAACTTGAAACTGAATGTGAATCAACTCCGTTTAGGAAGTTGTATTGAACCCCAGTCGGCCTTACAAGAAAAACACTCTGCTTTTGAGAAACAGGCACTCTTGCACTCTACTGTGTTTCCTATAGGGCCAGTACAGTGAGCTAGCTCAGAACAGGAGAACTGTGCTTCCTACACAAACGGGGCATATCTAGTTCAACTCAGTATTGGAAACTGAGTAAAACAGGAGCTTCTCTTCAGTCCAATACACTGTATTTGCTGGGAACAGACGCGAGTGCTATTTGCACTGTTTATGGCCAGAATAGCACAATAGTGGTGTTCTTACCCTGAATTAACACTTAATGCTAGAACTTGAAACTCAATGTGAATCAACTCCGTTTAGGAAGTTGTATTGAACCCCAGTCGGCCTTACAAGAAAAACACTCTGCTTTTGAGAAACAGGCACTCTTGCACTCTACTGTGTTTCCTATAGGGCCAGTACAGTGAGCTAGCTCAGAACAAGAGAACTGTGCTTCCTACACAAACGGGGCATATCTAGTTCAACTCAGTATTGGAAACTGAGTAAAACAGGAGCTTCTCTTCAGTCCAATACACTGTATTTGCTGGGAACAGACGCGAGTGCTATTTGCACTGTTTATGGCCAGAATAGCACAATAGTGGTGTTCTTACCCTGAATTAACACTTAATGCTAGAACTTGAAACTGAATGTGAATCAACTCCGTTTAGGAAGTTGTATTGAACCCCAGTCGGCCTTACAAGAAAAACACTCATCTTTTGAGAAACAGGCACTCTTGCACTCTACTGTGTTTCCTATAGGGCCAGTACAGTGAGCTAACTCAGAACAAGAGAACTGTGCTTCGTACACAAACGGGGCATATCTAGTCAACTCAGTATTGGAAACTGAGTAAAACAGGAGCTTCTCTTCAGTCCAATACACTGTATTTGCTGGGAACAGACGCGAGTGCTATTTGCACTCTTTATGGCCAGAATAGGACAATAGTGGTGTTCTTACCCTGAATTAACACTTAATGCTAGAACTTGAAACTCAATGTGAATCAACTCCGTTTAGGAAGTTGTATTGAACCCCAGTCGGCCTTACAAGAAAAACACTCTGCTTTTGAGAAACAGGCACTCTTGCACTCTACTGTGTTTCCTATAGAGCCAGTACAGTGAGCTAGCTCAGAACAAGAGAACTGTGCTTCCTACACAAACGGGGCATATCTAGTTCAACTCAGTATTGGAAACTGAGTAAAACAGGAGCTTCTCTTCAGTCCAACACACTGTATTTGCTGGGAACAGACGCGAGTGCTATTTGCTCTGTTTATGGCCAGAATTGCACAATAGTGGTGTTCTTACGCTGAAATAACACTTAATGCTAGAACTTGAAACTGAATGTGAATCAACTCCGTTTAGGAAGTTGTATTGAACCCCAGTCGGCCTTACAAGAAAAACACTCTGCTTTTGAGAAACAGGCACTCTTGCACTCTACTGTGTTTCCTATAGGGCCAGTACAGTGAGCTAGCTCAGAACAGGAGAACTGTGCTTCCTACACAAACGGGGCATATCTAGTTCAACTCAGTATTGGAAACTGAGTAAAACAGGAGCTTCTCTTCAGTCCAATACACTGTATTTGCTGGGAACAGACGCGAGTGCTATTTGCACTGTTTATGGCCAGAATAGCACAATAGTGGTGTTCTTACCCTGAATTAACACTTAATGCTAGAACTTGAAACTCAATGTGAATCAACTCCGTTTAGGAAGTTGTATTGAACCCCAGTCGGCGTTACAAGAAAAACACTCTGCTTTTGAGAAACAGGCACTCTTGCACTCTACTGTGTTTCCTATAGGGCCAGTACAGTGAGCTAGCTCAGAACAAGAGAACTGTGCTTCCTACACAAACGGGGCATATCTTGTTCAACTCAGTATTGGAAACTGAGTAAAACAGGAGCTTCTCTTCAGTCCAATACACTGTATTTGCTGGGAACAGACGCGAGTGCTATTTGCACTGTTTATGGCCAGAATAGCACAATAGTGGTGTTCTTACCCTGAATTAACACTTAATGCTAGAACTTGAAACTGAATGTGAATCAACTCCGTTTAGGAAGTTGTATTGAACCCCAGTCGGCCTTACAAGAAAAACACTCGTCTTTTGAGAAACAGGCACTCTTGCACTCTACTGTGTTTCCTATAGGGCCAGTACAGTGAGCTAGCTCAGACCAAGAGAACTGTGCTTCCTACACAAACGGGGCATATCGAGTTCAACTCAGTATTGGAAACTGAGTAAAACAGGAGC
Source organism: Peromyscus maniculatus bairdii (assembly GCF_049852395.1). Classification (NCBI taxonomy): domain Eukaryota; kingdom Metazoa; phylum Chordata; class Mammalia; order Rodentia; family Cricetidae; genus Peromyscus; species Peromyscus maniculatus. The sequence continues at coordinate 28,328,943 of NC_134862.1, read as the reverse complement.
TTCTCTTCAGTCCAATACACTGTATTTGCTGGGAACAGACGCGAGTGCTATTTGCACTGTTTATGGCCAGAATAGCACAATAGTGGTGTTCTTACCCTGAATTAACACTTAATGCTAGAACTTGAAACTGAATGTGAATCAACTCCGTTTAGGAAGTTGTATTGAACCCCAGTCGGCCTTACAAGAAAAACACTCTGCTTTTGAGAAACAGGCACTCTTGCACTCTACTGTGTTTCCTATAGGGCCAGTACAGTGAGCTAGCTCAGAACAAGAGAACTGTGCTTCCTACACAAACGGGGCATATCTAGTTCAACTCAGTATTGGAAACTGAGTAAAACAGGAGCTTCTCTTCAGTCCAATACACTGTATTTGCTGGGAACAGACGCGAGGGCTATTTGCACTGTTTATGGCCAGAATAGCACAATAGTGGTGTTCTTACCCTGAATTAACACTTAATGCTAGAACTTGAAACTGAATGTGAATCAACTCCGTTTAGGAAGTTGTATTGAACCCCAGTCGGCCTTACAAGAAAAACACTCTGCTTTTGAGAAACAGGCACTCTTGCACTCTACTGTGTTTCCTTTAGGGCCAGTACAGTGAGCTTGCTCAGAACAAGAGAACCGTGCTTCCTACACAAACGGGGCATATCTAGTTCAACTCAGTATTGGAAACTGAGTAAAACAGGAGCTTCTCTTCAGTCCAATACACTGTATTTGCTGGGAACAGACGCGAGTGCTATTTGCACTGTTTATGGCCAGAATAGCACAATAGTGGTGTTCTTACCCTGAATTAACACTTAATGCTAGAACTTGAAACTCAATGTGAATCAACTCCGTTTAGGAAGTTGTATTGAACCCCAGTCGGCCTTACAAGAAAAACACTCTGCTTTTGAGAAACAGGCACTCTTGCACTCTACTGTGTTTCCTATAGGGCCAGTACAGTGAGCTAGCTCAGAACAAGAGAACTGTGCTTCCTACACAAACGGGGCATATCTAGTTCAACTCAGTATTGGAAACTGAGTAAAACAGGAGCTTCTCTTCAGTCCAATACACTGTATTTGCTGGGAACAGACGCGAGTGCTATTTGCACTGTTTATAGCCAGAATAGCACAATAGTGGTGTTCTTACCCTGAATTAACACTTAATGCTAGAACCTGAAACTGAATGTGAATCAACTCCGTTTAGGAAGTTGTATTGAGCCCCAGTCGGCCTTACAAGAAAAACACTCTGCTTTTGAGAAACAGGCACTCTTGCACTCTACTGTGTTTCCTATAGGGCCAGTACAGTGAGCTAGCTTAGAACAAGAGAACTGTGCATCCTACAAAAACGGGGCATATCTAGTTCAACTCAGTATTGGAAACTGAGTAAAACAGGAGCTTCTCTTCAGTCCAATACACTGTATTTGCTGGGAACAGACGCGAGTGCTATTTGCACTGTTTATGGCCAGAATAGCACAATAGTGGTGTTCTTACCCTGAATTAACACTTAATGCTAGAACTTGAAACTCAATGTGAATCAACTCCGTTTAGGAAGTTGTATTGAACCCCAGTCGGCCTTACAAGAAAATCACTCTGCTTTTGAGAAACAGGCACTCTTGCACTCTACTGTGTTTCCTATAGGGGAGTACAGTGAGCTAGCTCAGAACAAGAGAACTGTGCTTCCTACACAAACGGGGCATATCTAGTTCAACTCAGTATTGGAAACTGAGTAAAACAGGAGCTTCTCTTCAGTCCAATACACTGTATTTGCTGGGAACAGACGCGAGTGCTATTTGCACTGTTTATGGCCAGAATAGCACAATAGTGGTGTTCTTACCCTGAATTAACACTTAATGCTAGAACTTGAAACTCAATGTGAATCAACTCCGTTTAGGATGTTGTATTGAACCCCAGTCGGCCTTACAAGAAAAACACTCTGCTTTTGAGAAACAGGCACTCTTGCACTCTACTGTGTTTCCTATAGGGCCAGTACAGTGAGCTAGCTCAGAACAAGAGAACTGTGCTTCCTACACAAACGGGGCATATCTAGTTCAACTCAGTATTGGAAACTGAGTAAAACAGGAGCTTCTCTTCAGTCCAATACACTGTATTTGCTGGGAACAGACTCGAGTGCTATTTGCACTGTTTATGGCCAGAATAGCACAATAGTGGTGTTCTTACCCTGAATTAACACTTAATGCTAGAACTTGAAACTGAATGTGAATCAACTCCGTTTAGGAAGTTGTATTGAACCCCAGTCGGCCTTACAAGAAAAACACTCTGCTTTTGAGAAACAGGCACTCTTGCACTCTACTGTGTTTCCTATAGGGCCAGTACAGTGAGCTAGCTCAGAACAAGAGAACTGTGCTTCCTACACAAACGGGGCATATCTAGTTCAACTCAGTATTTTAAACTGAGTAAAACAGGAGCTTCTCTTCAGTCCAATACACTGTATTTGCTGGGAACAGACGCGAGTGCTATTTGCACTGTTTATGGCCAGAATAGCACAATAGTGGTGTTCTTACCCTGAATTAACACTTAATGCTAGAACTTGAAACTCAATGTGAATCAGCTCCGTTTAGGAAGTTGTATTGAACCCCAGTCGGCCTTACAAGAAAAACACTCTGCTTTTGAGAAACAGGCACTCTTGCACTCTACTGTGTTTCCTATAGGGCCAGTACAGTGAGCTAGCTCAGAACAAGAGAACTGTGCTTCCTACACAAACGGGGCATATCTAGTTCAACTCAGTATTGGAAACTGAGTAAAACAGGAGCTTCTCTTCAGTCCAATACACTGTATTTGCTGGGAACAGACTCGAGTGCTATTTGCACTGTTTATGGCCAGAATAGCACAATAGTGGTGTTCTTACCCTGAATTAACACTTAATGCTAGAACTTGAAACTGAATGTGAATCAACTCCGTTTAGGAAGTTGTATTGAACCCCAGTCGGCCTTACAAGAAAAACACTCTGCTTTTGAGAAACAGGCACTCTTGCACTCTACTGTGTTTCCTATAGGGCCAGTACAGTGAGCTAGCTCAGAACAAGAGAACTGTGCTTCCTACACAAACGGGGCATATCTAGTTCAACTCAGTATTGGAAACTGAGTAAAACAGGAGCTTCTCTTCAGTCCAATACACTGTATTTGCTGGGAGCAGACGCGAGTGCTATTTGAACTGTTTATGGCCAGAATAGCACAATAGTGGTGTTCTTACCCTGAATTAACACTTAATGCTAGAACTTGAAACTGAATGTGAATCAACACCGTTTAGGAAGTTGTATTGAACCCCAGTCGGCCTTACAAGAAAAACACTCTGCTTTTGAGAAACAGGCACTCTTGCACTCTACTGTGTTTCCTATAGGGCCAGTACAGTGAGCTAGCTCAGAACAAGAGAACTGTGCTTCCTACACAAACGGGGCATATCTAGTTCAACTCAGTATTGGAAACTGAGTAAAACAGGAGCTTCTCTTCAGTCCAATACACTGTATTTGCTGGGAACAGACGCGAGTGCTATTTGCACTGTTTATGGCCAGAATAGCACAATAGTGGTGTTCTTACCCTGAATTAACACTTAATGCTAGAACTTGAAACTGAATGTGAATCAACTCCGTTTAGGAAGTTGTATTGAACCCCAGTCGGCCTTACAAGAAAAACACTCTGCTTTTGAGAAACAGGCACTCTTGCACTCTACTGTGTTTCCTATAGGGCCAGTACAGTGAGCTAGCTCCGAACAAGAGAACTGTGCTTCCTACACAAACGGGGCATATCTAGTTCAACTCAGTATTGGAAACTGAGTAAAACAGGAGCTTCTCTTCAGTCCAATACACTGTATTTGCTGGGAACAGACGCGAGTGCTATTTGCACTGTTTATGGCCAGAATAGCACAATAGTGGTGTACTTACCCTGAATTAACACTTAATGCTAGAACTTGAAACTCAATGTGAATCAACTCCGTTTAGGAAGTTGTATTGAACCCCAGTCGGCCTTACAAGAAAAACACTCTGCTTTTGAGAAACAGGCACTCTTGCACTCTACTGTGTTTCCTATAGGGCCAGTACAGTGAGCTAGCTCAGAACAAGAGAACTGTGCTTCCTACAAAAACGGGTCATATCTAGTTCAACTCAGTATTGGAAACTGAATAAAACAGGAGCTTCTCTTCAGTCCAATACACTGTATTGCTGGGAACAGACTCGAGTGCTATTTGCACTGTTTATGGCCAGAATAGCACAATAGTGGTGTTCTTACCCTGAATTAACACTTAATGCTAGAACTTGAAACTGAATGTGAATCAACTCCGTTTAGGAAGTTGTATTGAACCCCAGTCGGCCTTACAAGAAAAACACTCTGCTTTTGAGAAACAGGCACTCTTGCACTCTACTGTGTTTCCTATAGGGCCAGTACAGTGAGCTAGCTCAGAACAAGAGAACTGCGCTTCCTACACAAACGGGGCATATCTAGTTCAACTCAGTATTGGAAACTGAGTAAAACAGGAGCTTCTCTTCAGTCCAATACACTGTATTTGCTGGGCGCAGACGCGAGTGCTATTTGAACTGTTTATGGCCAGAATAGCACAATAGTGGTGTTCTTACCCTGAATTAACACTTAATGCTAGAACTTGAAACTGAATGTGTATCAACTCCGTTTAGGAAGTTGTATTGAACCCCAGTCGGCCTTACAAGAAAAACACTCTGCTTTTGAGAAACAGGCACTCTTGCACTCTACTGTGTTTCCTATAGGGCCAGTACAGTGAGCTAGCTCAGAACAAGAGAACTGTGCTTCCTACACAAACGGGGCATATCTAGTTCAACTCAGTATTGGAAACTGAGTAAAACAGGAGCTTCTCTTCAGTCCAATACACTGTATTTGCTGGGAACAGACGCGAGTGCTATTTGCACTGTTTATGGCCAGAATAGCACAATAGTGGTGTTCTTACCCTGAATTAACACTTAATGCTAGAACTTGAAACTCAATGTGAATCAACTCCGTTTAGGAAGTTGTATTGAACCCCAGTCGGCCTTACAAGAAAAACACTCTGCTTTTGAGAAACAGGCACTCTTGAACTCTACTGTGTTTCCTATAGGGCCAGTACAGTGAGCTAGCTCAGAACAAGAGAACTGTGCTTCCTACACAAACGGGGCATATCTAGTTCAACTCAGTATTGGAAACTGAGTAAAACAGGAGCTTCTCTTCAGTCCAATACACTGTATTTGCTGGGAACAGACGCGAGTGCTATTTGCACTGTTTATGGCCAGAATAGCACAATAGTGGTGTTCTTACCCTGAATTAACACTTAATGCTAGAACTTGAAACTCAATGTGAATCAACTCCGTTTAGGAAGTTGTATTGAACCCCAGTCGGCCTTACAAGAAAAACACTCTGCTTTTGAGAAACAGGCACTCTTGCACTCTACTGTGTTTCCTATAGGGCCAGTACAGTGAGCTAGCTCAGAACAAGAGAACTGTGCTTCCTACACAAACGGGTCATATCTAGTTCAACTCAGTATTGGAAACTGAGTAAAACAGGAGCTTCTCTTCAGTCCAATACACTGTATTTGCTGGGAACAGACGCGAGTGCTATTTGCACTGTTTATGGCCAGAATAGCACAATAGTGGTGTTCTTACCCTGAATTAACACTTAATGCTAGAACTTGAAACTGAATGTGAATCAACTCCGTTTAGGAAGTTGTATTGAACCCCAGTCGGCCTTACAAGAAAAACACTCTGCTTTTGAGAAACAGGCACTCTTGCACTCTACTGTGTTTCCTATAGGGCCAGTACAGTGAGCTAGCTCAGAACAAGAGAACTGTGCTTCCTACACAAACGGGGCATATCTAGTTCAACTCAGTATTGGAAACTGAGTAAAACAGGAGCTTCTCTTAAGTCCAATACACTGTATTTGCTGGGAACAGACTCGAGTGCTATTTGCACTGTTTATGGCCAGAATAGCACAATAGTGGTGTTCTTACCCTGAATTAACACTTAATGCTAGAACTTGAAACTGAATGTGAATCAACTCCGTTTAGGAAGTTGTATTGAACCCCAGTCGGCCTTACAAGAAAAACACTCTGCTTTTGAGAAACAGGCACTCTTGCACTCTACTGTGTTTCCTATAGGGCCAGTACAGTGAGCTAGCTCAGAACAAGAGAACTGTGCTTCCTACACAAACGGGGCATATCTAGTTCAACTCAGTATTGGAAACTGAGTAAAACAGGAGCTTCTCTTCAGTCCAATACACTGTATTTGCTGGGAACAGACTCGAGTGCTATTTGTACTGTTTATGGCCAGAATAGCACAATAGTGGTGTTCTTACCCTGAATTAACACTTAATGCTAGAACTTGAAACTCAATGTGAATCAACTCCGTTTAGGATGTTGTATTGAACCCCAGTCGGCCTTACAAGAAAAACACTCTGCTTTTGAGAAACAGGCACTCTTGCACTCTACTGTGTTTCCTATAGGGCCAGTACAGTGAGCTAGCTCAGAACAAGAGAACTGTGCTTCCTACACAAACGGGGCATATCTAGTTCAACTCAGTATTGGAAACTGAGTAAAACAGGAGCTTCTCTTCAGTCCAATACACTGTATTTGCTGGGAACAGACGCGAGTGCTATTTGCACTGTTTATGGCCAGAATAGCACAATAGTGGTGTTCTTACCCTGAATTAACACTTAATGCTAGAACTTGAAACTCAATGTGAATCAACTCCGTTTAGGAAGTTGTATTGAACCCCAGTCGGCCTTACAAGAAAAACACTCTGCTTTTGAGAAACAGGCACTCTTGCACTCTACTGTGTTTCCTATAGGGCCAGTACAGTGAGCTAGCTCAGAACAAGAGAACTGTGCTTCCTACACAAACGGGGCATATCTAGTTCAACTCAGTATTGGAAACTGAGTAAAACAGGAGCTTCTCTTCAGTCCAATACACTGTATTTGCTGGGAACAGACTCGAGTGCTATTTGCACTGTTTATGGCCAGAATAGCACAATAGTGGTGTTCTTACCCTGAATTAACACTTAATGCTAGAACTTGAAACTGAATGTGAATCAACTCCGTTTAGGAAGTTGTATTGAACCCCAGTCGGCCTTACAAGAAAAACACTCTGCTTTTGAGAAACAGGCACTCTTGCACTCTACTGTGTTTCCTATAGGGCCAGTACAGTGAGCTAGCTCAGAACAAGAGAACTGTGCTTCCTACACAAACGGGGCATATCTAGTTCAACTCAGTATTGGAAACTGAGTAAAACAGGAGCTTCTCTTCAGTCCAATACACTGTATTTGCTGGGAACAGACGCGAGTGCTATTTGCACTGTTTATGGCCAGAATAGCACAATAGTGGTGTTCTTACCCTGAATTAACACTTAATGCTAGAACTTGAAACTGAATGTGAATCAACTCCGTTTAGGAAGTTGTATTGAACCCCAGTCGGCCTTACAAGAAAAACACTCTGCTTTTGAGAAACAGGCACTCTTGCACTCTACTGTGTTTCCTATAGGGCCAGTACAGTGAGCTAGCTCAGAACAGGAGAACTGTGCTTCCTACACAAACGGGGCATATCTAGTTCAACTCAGTATTGGAAACTGAGTAAAACAGGAGCTTCTCTTCAGTCCAATACACTGTATTTGCTGGGAACAGACGCGAGTGCTATTTGCACTGTTTATGGCCAGAATAGCACAATAGTGGTGTTCTTACCCTGAATTAACACTTAATGCTAGAACTTGAAACTCAATGTGAATCAACTCCGTTTAGGAAGTTGTATTGAACCCCAGTCGGCCTTACAAGAAAAACACTCTGCTTTTGAGAAACAGGCACTCTTGCACTCTACTGTGTTTCCTATAGGGCCAGTACAGTGAGCTAGCTCAGAACAAGAGAACTGTGCTTCGTACACAAACGGGGCATATCTAGTTCAACTCAGTATTGGAAACTGAGTAAAACAGGAGCTTCTCTTCAGTCCAATACACTGTATTTGCTGGGAACAGACGCGAGTGCTATTTGCACTCTTTATGGCCAGAATAGCACAATAGTGGTGTTCTTACCCTGAATTAACACTTAATGCTAGAACTTGAAACTGAATGTGAATCAACTCCGTTTAGGAAGTTGTATTGAACCCCAGTCGGCCTTACAATAAAAACACTCTGCTTTTGAGAAACAGGCACTCTTGCACTCTACTGTGTTTCCTATAGGGCCAGTACAGTGAGCTAGCTCCGAACAAGAGAACTGTGCTTCCTACACAAACGGGGCATATCTAGTTCAACTCAGTATTGGAAACTGAGTAAAACAGGAGCTTCTCTTCAGTCCAATACACTGTATTTGCTGGGAACAGACGCGAGTGCTATTTGCACTGTTTATGGCCAGAATAGCACAATAGTGGTGTACTTACCCTGAATTAACACTTAATGCTAGAACTTGAAACTCAATGTGAATCAACTCCGTTTAGGAAGTTGTATTGAACCCCAGTCGGCCTTACAAGAAAAACACTCTGCTTTAGAGAAACAGGCACTCTTGCACTCTACTGTGTTTCCTATAGGGCCAGTACAGTGAGCTAGCTCAGAACAAGAGAACTGTGCTTCCTACACAAACGGGTCATATCTAGTTCAACTCAGTATTGGAAACTGAATAAAACAGGAGCTTCTCTTCAGTCCAATACACTGTATTTGCTGGGAACAGACGCGAGTGCTATTTGCACTGTTTATGGCCAGAATAGCACAATAGTGGTGTTCTTACCCTGAATTAACACTTAATGCTAGAACTTGAAACTGAATGTGAATCAACTCCGTTTAGGAAGTTGTATTGAACCCCAGTCGGCCTTACAAGAAAAACACTCTGCTTTTGAGAAACAGGCACTCTTGCACTCTACTGTGTTTCCTATAGGGCCAGTACAGTGAGCTAGCTCAGAACAAGAGAACTGTGCTTCCTACACAAACGGGGCATATCTAGTTCAACTCAGTATTGGAAACTGAGTAAAACAGGAGCTTCTCTTCAGTCCAATACACTGTATTTGCTCGGAACAGACTCGAGTGCTATTTGCACTGTTTATGGCCAGAATAGCACAATAGTGGTGTTCTTACCCTGAATTAACACTTAATGCTAGAACTTGAAACTCAATGTGAATCAACTCCGTTTAGGAAGTTGTATTGAACCCCAGTCGGCCTTACAAGAAAAACACTCTGCTTTTGAGAAACAGGCACTCTTGAACTCTACTGTGTTTCCTATAGGGCCAGTACAGTGAGCTAGCTCAGAACAAGAGAACTGTGCTTCGTACACAAACGGGGCATATCTAGTTCAACTCAGTATTGTAAACTGAGTAAAACAGGAGCTTCTCTTCAGTCCAATACACTGTATTTGCTGGGAACAGACGCGAGTGCTATTTGCACTGTTTATGGCCAGAATAGCACAATAGTGGTGTTCTTACCCTGAATTAACACTTAATGCTAGAACTTGAAACTCAATGTGAATCAACTCCGTTTAGGAAGTTGTATTGAACCCCAGTCGGCCTTACAAGAAAAACACTCTGCTTTTGAGAAACAGGCACTCTTGCACTCTACTGTGTTTCCTATAGGGCCAGTACAGTGAGCTAGCTCAGAACAAGAGAACTGTGCTTCCTACACAAACGGGTCATATCTAGTTCAACTCAGTATTGGAAACTGAGTAAAACAGGAGCTTCTCTTCAGTCCAATACACTGTATTTGCTGGGAACAGACGCGAGTGCTATTTGCACTGTTTATGGCCAGAATAGCACAATAGTGGTGTTCTTACCCTGAATTAACACTTAATGCTAGAACTTGAAACTGAATGTGAATCAACTCCGTTTAGGAAGTTGTATTGAACCCCAGTCGGCCTTACAAGAAAAACACTCTGCTTTTGAGAAACAGGCACTCTTGAACTCTACTGTGTTTCCTATAGGGCCAGTACAGTGAGCTAGCTCAGAACAAGAGAACTGTGCTTCCTACACAAACGGGGCATATCTAGTTCAACTCAGTATTGGAAACTGAGTAAAACAGGAGCTTCTCTTAAGTCCAATACACTGTATTTGCTGGGAACAGACTCGAGTGCTATTTGCACTGTTTATGGCCAGAATAGCACAATAGTGGTGTTCTTACCCTGAATTAACACTTAATGCTAGAACTTGAAACTGAATGTGAATCAACTCCGTTTAGGAAGTTGTATTGAACCCCAGTCGGCCTTACAAGAAAAACACTCTGCTTTTGAGAAACAGGCACTCTTGCACTCTACTGTGTTTCCTATAGGGCCAGTACAGTGAGCTAGCTCAGAACAAGAGAACTGTGCTTCCTACACAAACGGGGCATATCTAGTTCAACTCAGTATTGGAAACTGAGTAAAACAGGAGCTTCTCTTCAGTCCAATACACTGTATTTGCTGGGAACAGACTCGAGTGCTATTTGTACTGTTTATGGCCAGAATAGCACAATAGTGGTGTTCTTACCCTGAATTAACACTTAATGCTAGAACTTGAAACTCAATGTGAATCAACTCCGTTTAGGATGTTGTATTGAACCCCAGTCGGCCTTACAAGAAAAACACTCTGCTTTTGAGAAACAGGCACTCTTGCACTCTACTGTGTTTCCTATAGGGCCAGTACAGTGAGCTAGCTCAGAACAAGAGAACTGTGCTTCCTACACAAACGGGGCATATCTAGTTCAACTCAGTATTGGAAACTGAGTAAAACAGGAGCTTCTCTTCAGTCCAATACACTGTATTTGCTGGGAACAGACGCGAGTGCTATTTGCACTGTTTATGGCCAGAATAGCACAATAGTGGTGTTCTTACCCTGAATTAACACTTAATGCTAGAACTTGAAACTCAATGTGAATCAACTCCGTTTAGGAAGTTGTATTGAACCCCAGTCGGCCTTACAAGAAAAACACTCTGCTTTTGAGAAACAGGCACTCTTGCACTCTACTGTGTTTCCTATAGGGCCAGTACAGTGAGCTAGCTCAGAACAAGAGAACTGTGCTTCCTACACAAACGGGGCATATCTAGTTCAACTCAGTATTGGAAACTGAGTAAAACAGGAGCTTCTCTTCAGTCCAATACACTGTATTTGCTGGGAACAGACGCGAGTGCTATTTGCACTGTTTATGGCCAGAATAGCACAATAGTGGTGTTCTTACCCTGAATTAACACTTAATGCTAGAACTTGAAACTCAATGTGAATCAACTCCGTTTAGGAAGTTGTATTGAACCCCAGTCGGCCTTACAAGAAAAACACTCTGCTTTTGAGAAACAGGCACTCTTGCACTCTACTGTGTATCCTATAGGGCCAGTACAGTGAGCTAGCTCAGAACAAGAGAACTGTGCTTCCTACACAAACGGGGCATATCTAGTTCAACTCAGTATTGGAAACTGAGTAAAACAGGAGCTTCTCTTCAGTCCAATACACTGTATTTGCTGGGAACAGACGCGAGTGCTATTTGCACTGTTTATGGCCAGAATAGCACAATAGTGGTGTTCTTACCCTGAATTAACACTTAATGCTAGAACTTGAAACTGAATGTGAATCAACTCCGTTTAGGAAGTTGTATTGAACCCCAGTCGGCCTTACAAGAAAAACACTCTGCTTTTGAGAAACAGGCACTCTTGCACTCTACTGTGTTTCCTATAGGGCCAGTACAGTGAGCTAGCTCAGAACAAGAGAACTGTGCTTCCTACACAAACGGGGCATATCTAGTTCAACTCAGTATTGGAAACTGAGTAAAACAGGAGCTTCTCTTCAGTCCAATACACTGTATTTGCTGGGAACAGACGCGAGTGATATTTGCACTGTTTATGGCCAGAATAGCACAATAGTGGTGTTCTTACCCTGAATTAACACTTAATGCTAGAACTTGAAACTCAATGTGAATCAACTCCGTTTAGGAAGTTGTATTGAACCCCAGTCGGCCTTACAAGAAAAACACTCTGCTTTTGAGAAACAGGCACTCTTGCACTCTACTGTGTTTCCTATAGGGCCAGTACAGTGAGCTAGCTCAGAACAAGAGAACTGTGCTTCCTACACAAACGGGGCATATCTAGTTCAACTCAGTATTGGAAACTGAGTAAAACAATAGCTTCTCTTCAGTCCAATACACTGTATTTGCTGGGAACAGACTCGAGTGCTATTTGCACTGTTTATGGCCAGAATAGCACAATAGTGGTGTTCTTACCCTGAATTAACACTTAATGCTAGAACTTGAAACTGAATGTGAATCAACTCCGTTTAGGAAGTTGTATTGAACCCCAGTCGGCCTTACAAGAAAAACACTCTGCTTTTGAGAAACAGGCACTCTTGCACTCTACTGTGTTTCATATAGGGCCAGTACAGTGAGCTAGCTCAGAACAAGAGAACTGTGCTTCCTACACAAACGGGGCATATCTAGTTCAACTCAGTATTGGAAACTGAGTAAAACAGGAGCTTCTCTTCAGTCCAATACACTGTATTTGCTGGGAACAGACTCGAGTGCTATTTGCACTGTTTATGGCCAGAATAGCACAATAGTGGTGTTCTTACCCTGAATTAACACTTAATGCTAGAACTTGAAACTCAATGTGAATCAACTCCGTTTAGGAAGTTGTATTGAACCCCAGTCGGCCTTACAAGAAAAACACTCTGCTTTTGAGAAACAGGCACTCTTGCACTCTACTGTGTTTCCTATAGGGCCAGTACAGTGAGCTAGCTCAGAACAAGAGAACTGTGCTTCCTACACAAACGGGGCATATCTAGTTCAACTCAGTATTGGAAACTGAGTAAAACAGGAGCTTCTCTTCAGTCCAATACACTGTATTTGCTGGAAACAGACGCGAGTGCTATTTGCACTGTTTATGGCCAGAATAGCACAATAGTGGTGTTCTTACCCTGAATTAACACTTAATGCTAGAACTTGAAACTCAATGTGAATCAACTCCGTTTAGGAAGTTGTATTGAACCCCAGTCGGCCTTACAAGAAAAACACTCTGCTTTTGAGAAACAGGCACTCTTGCACTCTACTGTGTATCCTATAGGGCCAGTACAGTGAGCTAGCTCAGAACAAGAGAACTGTGCTTCCTACACAAACGGGGCATATCTAGTTCAACTCAGTATTGGAAACTGAGTAAAACAGGAGCTTCTCTTCAGTCCAATACACTGTATTTGCTGGGAACAGACGCGAGTGCTATTTGCACTGTTTATGGCCAGAATAGCACAATAGTGGTGTTCTTACCCTGAATTAACACTTAATGCTAGAACTTGAAACTGAATGTGAATCAACTCCGTTTAGGAAGTTGTATTGAACCCCAGTCGGCCTTACAAGAAAAACACTCTGCTTTTGAGAAACAGGCACTCTTGCACTCTACTGTGTTTCCTATAGGGCCAGTACAGTGAGCTAGCTCAGAACAAGAGAACTGTGCTTCCTACACAAACGGGGCATATCTAGTTCAACTCAGTATTGGAAACTGAGTAAAACAGGAGCTTCTCTTCAGTCCAATACACTGTATTTGCTGGGAACAGACGCGAGTGATATTTGCACTGTTTATGGCCAGAATAGCACAATAGTGGTGTTCTTACCCTGAATTAACACTTAATGCTAGAACTTGAAACTCAATGTGAATCAACTCCGTTTAGGAAGTTGTATTGAACCCCAGTCGGCCTTACAAGAAAAACACTCTGCTTTTGAGAAACAGGCACTCTTGCACTCTACTGTGTTTCCTATAGGGCCAGTACAGTGAGCTAGCTCAGAACAAGAGAACTGTGCTTCCTACACAAACGGGGCATATCTAGTTCAACTCAGTATTGGAAACTGAGTAAAACAATAGCTTCTCTTCAGTCCAATACACTGTATTTGCTGGGAACAGACTCGAGTGCTATTTGCACTGTTTATGGCCAGAATAGCACAATAGTGGTGTTCTTACCCTGAATTAACACTTAATGCTAGAACTTGAAACTGAATGTGAATCAACTCCGTTTAGGAAGTTGTATTGAACCCCAGTCGGCCTTACAAGAAAAACACTCTGCTTTTGAGAAACAGGCACTCTTGCACTCTACTGTGTTTCATATAGGGCCAGTACAGTGAGCTAGCTCAGAACAAGAGAACTGTGCTTCCTACACAAACGGGGCATATCTAGTTCAACTCAGTATTGGAAACTGAGTAAAACAGGAGCTTCTCTTCAGTCCAATACACTGTATTTGCTGGGAACAGACTCGAGTGCTATTTGCACTGTTTATGGCCAGAATAGCACAATAGTGGTGTTCTTACCCTGAATTAACACTTAATGCTAGAACTTGAAACTCAATGTGAATCAACTCCGTTTAGGAAGTTGTATTGAACCCCAGTCGGCCTTACAAGAAAAACACTCTGCTTTTGAGAAACAGGCACTCTTGCACTCTACTGTGTTTCCTATAGGGCCAGTACAGTGAGCTAGCTCAGAACAAGAGAACTGTGCTTCCTACACAAACGGGGCATATCTAGTTCAACTCAGTATTGGAAACTGAGTAAAACAGGAGCTTCTCTTCAGTCCAATACACTGTATTTGCTGGGAACAGACGCGAGTGCTATTTGCACTGTTTATGGCCAGAATAGCACAATAGTGGTGTTCTTACCCTTAATTAACACTTAATGCTAGAACTTGAAACTCAATGTGAATCAACTCCGTTTAGGAAGTTGTATTGAACCCCAGTCGGCCTTACAAGAAAAACACTCTGCTTTTGAGAAACAGGCACTCTTGCACTCTACTGTGTTTCCTATAGGGCCAGTACAGTGAGCTAGCTCAGAACAGGAGAACTGTGCTTCCTACACAAACGGGGCATATCTAGTTCAACTCAGTATTGGAAACTGAGTAAAACAGGAGCTTCTCTTCAGTCCAATACACTGTATTTGCTGGGAACAGACGCGAGTGATATTTGCACTGTTTATGGCCAGAATAGCACAATAGTGGTGTTCTTACCCTGAATTAACACTTAATGCTAGAACTTGAAACTCAATGTGAATCAACTCCGTTTAGGAAGTTGTATTGAACCCCAGTCGGCCTTACAAGAAAAACACTCTGCTTTTGAGAAACAGGCACTCTTGCACTCTACTGTGTTTCCTATAGGGCCAGTACAGTGAGCTAGCTCAGAACAAGAGAACTGTGCTTCCTACACAAACGGGGCATATCTAGTTCAACTCAGTATTGGAAACTGAGTAAAACAATAGCTTCTCTTCAGTCCAATACACTGTATTTGCTGGGAACAGACTCGAGTGCTATTTGCACTGTTTATGGCCAGAATAGCACAATAGTGGTGTTCTTACCCTGAATTAACACTTAATGCTAGAACTTGAAACTGAATGTGAATCAACTCCGTTTAGGAAGTTGTATTGAACCCCAGTCGGCCTTACAAGAAAAACACTCTGCTTTTGAGAAACAGGCACTCTTGCACTCTACTGTTTTTCATATAGGGCCAGTACAGTGAGCTAGCTCAGAACAAGAGAACTGTGCTTCCTACACAAACGGGGCATATCTAGTTCAACTCAGTATTGGAAACTGAGTAAAACAGGAGCTTCTCTTCAGTCCAATACACTGTATTTGCTGGGAACAGACTCGAGTGCTATTTGCACTGTTTATGGCCAGAATAGCACAATAGTGGTGTTCTTACCCTGAATTAACACTTAATGCTAGAACTTGAAACTCAATGTGAATCAACTCCGTTTAGGAAGTTGTATTGAACCCCAGTCGGCCTTACAAGAAAAACACTCTGCTTTTGAGAAACAGGCACTCTTGCACTCTACTGTGTTTCCTATAGGGCCAGTACAGTGAGCTAGCTCAGAACAAGAGAACTGTGCTTCCTACACAAACGGGGCATATCTAGTTCAACTCAGTATTGGAAACTGAGTAAAACAGGAGCTTCTCTTCAGTCCAATACACTGTATTTGCTGGGAACAGACGCGAGTGCTATTTGCACTGTTTATGGCCAGAATAGCACAATAGTGGTGTTCTTACCCTGAATTAACACTTAATGCTAGAACTTGAAACTCAATGTGAATCAACTCCGTTTAGGAAGTTGTATTGAACCCCAGTCGGCCTTACAAGAAAAACACTCTGCTTTTGAGAAACAGGCACTCTTGCACTCTATTGTGTTTCCTATAGGGCCAGTACAGTGAGCTAGCTCAGAACAAGAGAACTGTGCTTCCTACACAAACAGTGCATATCTAGTTCAACTCAGTATTGGAAACTGAGTAAAACAGGAGCTTCTCTTCAGTCCAATACACTGTATTTGCTGGGAACAGACGCGAGTGCTATTTGCACTGTTTATGGCCAGAATAGCACAATAGTGGTGTTCTTACCCTGAATTAACACTTAATGCTAGAACTTGAAACTGAATGTGAATCAACTCCGTTTAGGAAGTTGTATTGAACCCCAGTCGGCCTTACAAGAAAAACACTCTGCTTTTGAGAAACAGGCACTCTTGCACTCTACTGTGTTTCCTATAGGGCCAGTACAGTGAGCTAGCTCAGAACAAGAGAACTGTGCTTCGTACACAAACGGGGCATATCTAGTTCAACTCAGTATTGGAAACTGAGTAAAACAGGAGCTTCTCTTCAGTCCAATACAGTGTATTTGCTGGGAACAGACGCGAGTGCTATTTGCACTGTTTATGGCCAGAATAGCACAATAGTGGTGTTCTTACCCTGAATTAACACTTAATGCTAGAACTTGAAACTCAATGTGAATCAACTCCGTTTAGGAAGTTGTATTGAACCCCAGTCAGCCTTACAAGAAAAACACTCTGCTTTTGAGAAACAGGCACTCTTGCACTCTACTGTGTTTCCTATAGGGCCAGTACAGTGAGCTAGCTCAGAACAAGAGAACTGTGCTTCCTACACAAACGGGGCATATCTAGTTCAACTCAGTATTGGAAACTGAGTAAAACAGGAGCTTCTCTTCAGTCCAATACACTGTATTTGCTGGGAACAGACGCGAGTGCTATTTGCACTGTTTATGACCAGAATAGCACAATAGTGGTGTTCTTACCCTGAATTAACACTTAATGCTAGAACTTGAAACTGAATGTGAATCAACTCCGTTTAGGAAGTTGTATTGAACCCCAGTCGGCCTTACAAGAAAAACACTCTGCTTTTGAGAAACAGGCACTCTTGCACTCTACTGTGTTTCCTATAGGGCCAGTACAGTGAGCTAGCTCAGAACAAGAGAACTGTGCTTCCTACACAAACGGGGCATATCTAGTTCAACTCAGTATTGGAAACTGAGTAAAACAGGAGCTTCTCTTCAGTCCAATACACTGTATTTGCTGGGAACAGACGCGAGTGCTATTTGCACTGTTTATGGCCAGAATAGCACAATAGTGGTGTTCTTACCCTGAATTAACACTTAATCCTAGAACTTGAAACTGAATGTGAATCAACTCCGTTTAGGAAGTTGTATTGAACCCCAGTCGGCCTTACAAGAAAAACACTCTGCTTTTGAGAAACAGGCACTCTTACACTCTACTGTGTTTCCTATAGGGCCAGTACAGTGAGCTAGCTCAGAACAAGAGAACTGTGCTTCCTACACAAACGGGGCATATCTAGTTCAACTCAGTATTGGAAACTGAGTAAAACAATAGCTTCTCTTCAGTCCAATACACTGTATTTGCTGGGAACAGACTCGAGTGCTATTTGCACTGTTTATGGCCAGAATAGCACAATAGTGGTGTTCTTACCCTGAATTAACACTTAATGCTAGAACTTGAAACTGAATGTGAATCAACTCCGTTTAGGAAGTTGTATTGAACCCCAGTCGGCCTTACAAGAAAAACACTCTGCTTTTGAGAAACAGGCACTCTTGCACTCTACTGTGTTTCCTATAGGGCCAGTACAGTGAGCTAGCTCAGAACAAGAGAACTGTGCTTCCTACACAAACGGGGCATATCTAGTTCAACTCAGTATTGGAAACTGAGTAAAACAGGAGCTTCTCTTCAGTCCAATACACTGTATTTGCTGGGAACAGACTCGAGTGCTATTTGCACTGTTTATGGCCAGAATAGCACAATAGTGGTGTTCTTACCCTGAATTAACACTTAATGCTAGAACTTGAAACTCAATGTGAATCAACTCCGTTTAGGAAGTTGTATTGAACCCCAGTCGGCCTTACAAGAAAAACACTCTGCTTTTGAGAAACAGGCACTCTTGCACTCTACTGTGTTTCCTATAGGGCCAGTACAGTGAGCTAGCTCAGAACAAGAGAACTGTGCTTCCTACACAAACGGGGCATATCTAGTTCAACTCAGTATTGGAAACTGAGTAAAACAGGAGCTTCTCTTCAGTCCAATACACTGTATTTGCTGGGAACAGACGCGAGTGCTATTTGCACTGTTTATGGCCAGAATAGCACAATAGTGGTGTTCTTACCCTGAATTAACACTTAATGCTAGAACTTGAAACTCAATGTGAATCAACTCCGTTTAGGAAGTTGTATTGAACCCCAGTCGGCCTTACAAGAAAAACACTCTGCTTTTGAGAAACAGGCACTCTTGCACTCTACTGTGTTTCCTATAGGGCCAGTACAGTGAGCTAGCTCAGAACAAGAGAACTGTGCTTCCTACACAAACGGGGCATATCTAGTTCAACTCAGTATTGGAAACTGAGTAAAACAGGAGCTTCTCTTCAGTCCAATACACTGTATTTGCTGGGAAAAGACTCGAGTGCTATTTGCACTGTTTATGGCCAGAATAGCACAATAGTGGTGTTCTTACCCTGAATTAACACTTAATGCTAGAACTTGAAACTGAATGTGAATCAACTCCGTTTAGGAAGTTGTATTGAACCCCAGTCGTCCTTACAAGAAAAACACTCTGCTTTTGAGAAACAGGCACTCTTGCACTCTACTGTGTTTCCTATAGGGCCAGTACAGTGAGCTAGCTCAGAACAAGAGAACTGTGCTTCCTACACAAACGGGGCATATCTAGTTCAACTCAGTATTGGAAACTGAGTAAAACAGGAGCTTCTCTTCAGTCCAATACACTGTATTTGCTGGGAACAGACGCGAGTGCTATTTGCACTGTTTATGGCCAGAATAGCACAATAGTGGTGTTCTTACCCTGAATTAACACTTAATGCTAGAACTTGAAACTGAATGTGAATCAACTCCGTTTAGGAAGTTGTATTGAACCCCAGTCGGCCTTACAAGAAAAACACTCTGCTTTTGAGAAACAGGCACTCTTGCACTCTACTGTGTTTCCTATAGGGCCAGTACAGTGAGCTAGCTCAGAACAAGAGAACTGTGCTTCCTACACAAACGGGGCATATCTAGTTCAACTCAGTATTGGAAACTGAGTAAAACAGGAGCTTCTCTTCAGTCCAATACACTGTATTTGCTGGGAACAGACTCGAGTGCTATTTGCACTGTTTATGGCCAGAATAGCACAATAGTGGTGTTCTTACCCTGAATTAACACTTAATGCTAGAACTTGAAACTCAATGTGAATCAAATCCGTTTAGGATGTTGTATTGAACCCCAGTCGGCCTTACAAGAAAAACACTCTGCTTTTGAGAAACAGGCACTCTTGCACTCTACTGTGTTTCCTATAGGGCCAGTACAGTGAGCTAGCTCAGAACAAGAGAACTGTGCTTCGTACACAAACGGGGCATATCTAGTTCAACTCAGTATTGGAAACTGAGTAAAACAGGAGCTTCTCTTCAGTCCAATACACTGTATTTGCTGGGAACAGACGCGAGTGCTATTTGCACTGTTTATGGCCAGAATAGCACAATAGTGGTGTTCTTACCCTGAATTAACACTTAATGCTAGAACTTGAAACTCAATGTGAATCAACTCCGTTTAGGAAGTTGTATTGAACCCCAGTCGGCCTTACAAGAAAAACACTCTGCTTTTGAGAAACAGGCACTCTTGCACTCTACTGTGTATCCTATAGGGCCAGTACAGTGAGCTAGCTCAGAACAAGAGAACTGTGCTTCCTACACAAACGGGGCATATCTAGTTCAACTCAGTATTGGAAACTGAGTAAAACAGGAGCTTCTCTTCAGTCCAATACACTGTATTTGCTGGGAACAGACGCGAGTGCTATTTGCACTGTTTATGGCCAGAATAGCACAATAGTGGTGTTCTTACCCTGAATTAACACTTAATGCTAGAACTTGAAACTGAATGTGAATCAACTCCGTTTAGGAAGTTGTATTGAACCCCAGTCGGCCTTACAAGAAAAACACTCTGCTTTTGAGAAACAGGCACTCTTGCACTCTACTGTGTTTCCTATAGGGCCAGTACAGTGAGCTAGCTCAGAACAAGAGAACTGTGCTTCCTACACAAACGGGGCATATCTAGTTCAACTCAGTATTGGAAACTGAGTAAAACAGGAGCTTCTCTTCAGTCCAATACACTGTATTTGCTGGGAACAGACGCGAGTGATATTTGCACTGTTTATGGCCAGAATAGCACAATAGTGGTGTTCTTACCCTGAATTAACACTTAATGCTAGAACTTGAAACTCAATGTGAATCAACTCCGTTTAGGAAGTTGTATTGAACCCCAGTCGGCCTTACAAGAAAAACACTCTGCTTTTGAGAAACAGGCACTCTTGCACTCTACTGTGTTTCCTATAGGGCCAGTACAGTGAGCTAGCTCAGAACAAGAGAACTGTGCTTCCTACACAAACGGGGCATATCTAGTTCAACTCAGTATTGGAAACTTAGTAAAACAGGAGCTTCTCTTCAGTCCAATACACTGTATTTGCTGGGAACAGACGCGAGTGCTATTTGCACTGTTTATGGCCAGAATAGCACAATAGTGGTGTTCTTACCCTGAATTAACACTTAATGCTAGAACTTGAAACTGAATGTGAATCAACTCCGTTTAGGAAGTTGTATTGAACCCCAGTCGGCCTTACAAGAAAAACACTCTGCTTTTGAGAAACAGGCACTCTTGCACTCTACTGTGTTTCCTATAGGGCCAGTACAGTGAGCTAGCTCAGAACAAGAGAACTGTGCTTCCTACACAAACGGGGCATATCTAGTTCAACTCAGTATTGGAAACTGAGTAAAACAGGAGCTTCTCTTCAGTCCAATACACTGTATTTGCTGGGAACAGACTCGAGTGCTATTTGCACTGTTTATGGCCAGAATAGCACAATAGTGGTGTTCTTACCCTGAATTAACACTTAATGCTAGAACTTGAAACTCAATGTGAATCAAATCCGTTTAGGATGTTGTATTGAACCCCCGTCGGCCTTACAAGAAAAACACTCTGCTTTTGAGAAACAGGCACTCTTGCACTCTACTGTGTTTCCTATAGGGCCAGTACAGTGAGCTAGCTCAGAACAAGAGAACTGTGCTTCGTACACAAACGGGGCATATCTAGTTCAACTCAGTATTGGAAACTGAGTAAAACAGGAGCTTCTCTTCAGTCCAATACACTGTATTTGCTGGGAACAGACGCGAGTGCTATTTGCACTGTTTATGGCCAGAATAGCACAATAGTGGTGTTCTTACCCTGAATTAACACTTAATGCTAGAACTTGAAACTCAATGTGAATCAACTCCGTTTAGGAAGTTGTATTGAACCCCAGTCGGCCTTACAAGAAAAACACTCTGCTTTTGAGAAACAGGCACTCTTGCACTCTACTGTGTATCCTATAGGGCCAGTACAGTGAGCTAGCTCAGAACAAGAGAACTGTGCTTCCTACACAAACGGGGCATATCTAGTTCAACTCAGTATTGGAAACTGAGTAAAACAGGAGCTTCTCTTCAGTCCAATACACTGTATTTGCTGGGAACAGACGCGAGTGCTATTTGCACTGTTTATGGCCAGAATAGCACAATAGTGGTGTTCTTACCCTGAATTAACACTTAATGCTAGAACTTGAAACTGAATGTGAATCAACTCCGTTTAGGAAGTTGTATTGAACCCCAGTCGGCCTTACAAGAAAAACACTCTGCTTTTGAGAAACAGGCACTCTTGCACTCTACTGTGTTTCCTATAGGGCCAGTACAGTGAGCTAGCTCAGAACAAGAGAACTGTGCTTCCTACACAAACGGGGCATATCTAGTTCAACTCAGTATTGGAAACTGAGTAAAACAGGAGCTTCTCTTCAGTCCAATACACTGTATTTGCTGGGAACAGACGCGAGTGATATTTGCACTGTTTATGGCCAGAATAGCACAATAGTGGTGTTCTTACCCTGAATTAACACTTAATGCTAGAACTTGAAACTCAATGTGAATCAACTCCGTTTAGGAAGTTGTATTGAACCCCAGTCGGCCTTACAAGAAAAACACTCTGCTTTTGAGAAACAGGCACTCTTGCACTCTACTGTGTTTCCTATAGGGCCAGTACAGTGAGCTAGCTCAGAACAAGAGAACTGTGCTTCCTACACAAACGGGGCATATCTAGTTCAACTCAGTATTGGAAACTTAGTAAAACAGGAGCTTCTCTTCAGTCCAATACACTGTATTTGCTGGGAACAGACGCGAGTGCTATTTGCACTGTTTATGGCCAGAATAGCACAATAGTGGTGTTCTTACCCTGAATTAACACTTAATGCTAGAACTTGAAACTGAATGTGAATCAACTCCGTTTAGGAAGTTGTATTGAACCCCAGTCGGCCTTACAAGAAAAACACTCTGCTTTTGAGAAACAGGCACTCTTGCACTCTACTGTGTTTCCTATAGGGCCAGTACAGTGAGCTAGCTCAGAACAAGAGAACTGTGCTTCCTACACAAACGGGGCATATCTAGTTCAACTCAGTATTGGAAACTGAGTAAAACAGGAGCTTCTCTTCAGTCCAATACACTGTATTTGCTGGGAACAGACTCGAGTGCTATTTGCACTGTTTATGGCCAGAATAGCACAATAGTGGTGTTCTTACCCTGAATTAACACTTAATGCTAGAACTTGAAACTCAATGTGAATCAAATCCGTTTAGGATGTTGTATTGAACCCCAGTCGGCCTTACAAGAAAAACACTCTGCTTTTGAGAAACAGGCACTCTTGCACTCTACTGTGTTTCCTATAGGGCCAGTACAGTGAGCTAGCTCAGAACAAGAGAACTGTGCTTCGTACACAAACGGGGCATATCTAGTTCAACTCAGTATTGGAAACTGAGTAAAACAGGAGCTTCTCTTCAGTCCAATACACTGTATTTGCTGGGAACAGACTCGAGTGATATTTGCACTGTTTATGGCCAGAATAGCACAATAGTGGTGTTCTTACCCTGAATTAACACTTAATGCTAGAACTTGAAACTCAATGTGAATCAACTCCGTTTAGGAAGTTGTATTGAACCCCAGTCGGCCTTACAAGAAAAACACTCTGCTTTTGAGAAACAGGCACTCTTGCACTCTACTGTGTTTCCTATAGGGCCAGTACAGTGAGCTAGCTCAGAACAAGAGAACTGTGCTTCCTACACAAACGGGGCATATCTAGTTCAACTCAGTATTGGAAACTGAGTAAAACAGGAGCTTCTCTTCAGTCCAATACACTGTATTTGCTGGGAACAGACTCGAGTGCTATTTGCACTGTTTATGGCCAGAATAGCACAATAGTGGTGTTCTTACCCTGAATTAACACTTAATGCTAGAACTTGAAACTGAATGTGAATCAACTCCGTTTAGGAAGTTGTATTGAACCCCAGTCGGCCTTACAAGAAAAACACTCTGCTTTTGAGAAACAGGCACTCTTGCACTCTACTGTGTTTCCTATAGGGCCAGTACAGTGAGCTAGCTCAGAACAAGAGAACTGTGCTTCGTACACAAACGGGGCATATCTAGTTCAACTCAGTATTGGAAACTGAGTAAAACAGGAGCTTCTCTTCAGTCCAATACACTGTATTTGCTGGGAACAGACGCAAGTGCTATTAGCACTGTTTATGGCCAGAATAGCACAATAGTGGTGTTCTTACCCTGAAGTAACACTTAATGCTAGAACTTGAAACTCAATGTGAATCAACTCCGTTTAGGAAGTTGTATTGAACCCCAGTCAGCCTTACAAGAAAAACACTCTGCTTTTGAGAAACAGGCACTCTTGCACTCTACTGTGTTTCCTATAGGGCCAGTATAGTGAGCTAGCTCAGAACAAGAGAACTGTGCTTCCTACACAAACGGGGCATATCTAGTTCAACTCAGTATTGGAAACTGAGTAAAACAGGAGCTTCTCTTCAGTCCAATACACTGTATTTGCTGGGAACAGACGCGAGTGCTATTTGCACTGTTTATGACCAGAATAGCACAATAGTGGTGTTCTTACCCTGAATTAACACTTAATGCTAGAACTTGAAACTGAATGTGAATCAACTCCGTTTAGGAAGTTGTATTGAACCCCAGTCGGCCTTACAAGAAAAACACTCTGCTTTTGAGAAACAGGCACTCTTGCACTCTACTGTGTTTCCTATAGGGCCAGTACAGTGAGCTAGCTCAGAACAAGAGAACTGTGCTTCCTACACAAACGGGGCATATCTAATTCAACTCAGTATTGGAAACTGAGTAAAACAGGAGCTTCTCTTCAGTCCAATACACTGTATTTGCTGGGAACAGACGCGAGTGCTATTTGCACTGTTTATGGCCAGAATAGCACAATAGTGGTGTTCTTACCCTGAATTAACACTTAATGCTAGAACTTGAAACTGAATGTGAATCAACTCCGTTTAGGAAGTTGTATTGAACCCCAGTCGGCCTTACAAGAAAAACACTCTGCTTTTGAGAAACAGGCACTCTTGCACTCTACTGTGTTTCCTATAGGGCCAGTACAGTGAGCTAGCTCAGAACAAGAGAACTGTGCTTCCTACACAAACGGGGCATATCTAGTTCAACTCAGTATTGGAAACTGAGTAAAACAATAGCTTCTCTTCAGTCCAATACACTGTATTTGCTGGGAACAGACTCGAGTGCTATTTGCACTGTTTATGGCCAGAATAGCACAATAGTGGTGTTCTTACCCTGAATTAACACTTAATGCTAGAACTTGAAACTGAATGTGAATCAACTCCGTTTAGGAAGTTGTATTGAACCCCAGTCGGCCTTACAAGAAAAACACTCTGCTTTTGAGAAACAGGCACTCTTGCACTCTATTGTGTTTCCTATAGGGCCAGTATAGTGAGCTAGCTCAGAACAAGAGAACTGTGCTTCCTACACAAACAGTGCATATCTAGTTCAACTCAGTATTGGAAACTGAGTAAAACAGGAGCTTCTCTTCAGTCCAATACACTGTATTTGCTGGGAACAGACGCGAGTGCTATTTGCACTGTTTATGGCCAGAATAGCACAATAGTGGTGTTCTTACCCTGAATTAACACTTAATGCTAGAACTTGAAACTGAATGTGAATCAACTCCGTTTAGGAAGTTGTATTGAACCCCAGTCGGCCTTACAAGAAAAACACTCTGCTTTTGAGAAACAGGCACTCTTGCACTCTACTGTGTTTCCTATAGGGCCAGTACAGTGAGCTAGCTCAGAACAAGAGAACTGTGCTTCGTACCCAAACGGGGCATATCTAGTTCAACTCAGTATTGGAAACTGAGTAAAACAGGAGCTTCTCTTCAGTCCAATACACTGTATTTGCTGGGAACAGACGCGAGTGCTATTTGCACTGTTTATGACCAGAATAGCACAATAGTGGTGTTCTTACCCTGAATTAACACTTAATGCTAGAACTTGAAACTCAATGTGAATCAACTCCGTTTAGGAAGTTGTATTGAACCCCAGTCGGCCTTACAAGAAAAACACTCTGCTTTTGAGAAACAGGCACTCTTGCACTCTACTGTGTTTCCTATAGGGCCAGTACAGTGAGCTAGCTCAGAACAAGAGAACTGTGCTTCCTACACCAACGGGGCATGTCTAATTCAACTCAGTATTGGAAACTGAGTAAAACAGGAGCTTCTCTTCAGTCCAATACACTGTATTTGCTGGGAACAGACGCGAGTGCTATTTGCACTGTTTATGGCCAGTATAGCACAATAGTGGTGTTCTTACCCTGAATTAACACTTAATGCTAGAACTTGAAACTGAATGTGAATCAACTCCGTTTAGGAAGTTGTATTGAACCCCAGTCGGCCTTACAAGAAAAACACTCTGCTTTTGAGAAACAGGCACTCTTGCACTCTACTGTGTTTCCTATAGGGCCAGTACAGTGAGCTAGCTCAGAACAAGAGAACTGTGCTTCCTACACAAACGGGGCATATCTAGTTCAACTCAGTATTTGAAACTGAGTAAAACAATAGCTTCTCTTCAGTCCAATACACTGTATTTGCTGGGAACAGACTCGAGTGCTATTTGCACTGTTTATGGCCAGAATAGCACAATAGTGGTGTTCTTACCCTGAATTAACACTTAATGCTAGAACTTGAAACTGAATGTGAATCAACTCCGTTTAGGAAGTTGTATTGAACCCCAGTCGGCCTTACAAGAAAAACACTCTGCTTTTGAGAAACAGGCACTCTTGCACTCTACTGTGTTTCCTATAGGGCCAGTACAGTGAGCTAGCTCAGAACAAGAGAACTGTGCTTCGTACACAAACGGGGCATATCTAGTTCAACTCAGTATTGGAAACTGAGTAAAACAGGAGCTTCTCTTCAGTCCAATACACTGTATTTGCTGGGAACAGACGCGAGTGCTATTTGCACTGTTTATGGCCAGAATAGCACAATAGTGGTGTTCTTACCCTGAATTAACACTTAATGCTAGAACTTGAAACTCAATGTGAATCAACTCCGTTTAGGAAGTTGTATTGAACCCCAGTCGGCCTTACAAGAAAAACACTCTGCTTTTGAGAAACAGGCACTCTTGCACTCTATTGTGTTTCCTATAGGGCCAGTACAGTGAGCTAGCTCAGAACAAGAGAACTGTGCTTCCTACACAAACAGTGCATATCTAGTTCAACTCAGTATTGGAAACTGAGTAAAACAGGAGCTTCTCTTCAGTCCAATACACTGTATTTGCTGGGAACAGACGCGAGTGCTATTTGCACTGTTTATGGCCAGAATAGCACAATAGTGGTGTTCTTACCCTGAATTAACACTTAATGCTAGAACTTGAAACTGAATGTGAATCAACTCCGTTTAGGAAGTTGTATTGAACCCCAGTCGGCCTTACAAGAAAAACACTCTGCTTTTGAGAAACAGGCACTCTTGCACTCTACTGTGTTTCCTATAGGGCCAGTACAGTGAGCTAGCTCAGAACAAGAGAACTGTGCTTCCTACACAAACGGGGCATATCTAGTTCAACTCAGTATTGGAAACTGAGTAAAACAGGAGCTTCTCTTAAGGCCAATACACTGTATTTGCTGGGAACAGACTCGAGTGCTATTTGCACTGTTTATGGCCAGAATAGCACAATAGTGGTGTTCTTACCCTGAATTAACACTTAATGCTAGAACTTGAAACTGAATGTGAATCAACTCCGTTTAGGAAGTTGTATTGAACCACAGTCGGCCTTACAAGAAAAACACTCTGCTTTTGAGAAACAGGCACTCTTGCACTCTACTGTGTTTCCTATAGGGCCAGTACAGTGAGCTAGCTCAGAACAAGAGAACTGTGCTTCCTACACAAACGGGGCATATCTAGTTCAACTCAGTATTGGAAACTGAGTAAAACAGGAGCTTCTCTTCAGTCCAATACAGTGTATTTGCTGGGAACAGACTCGAGTGCTATTTGCACTGTTTATGGCCAGAATAGCACAATAGTGGTGTTCTTACCCTGAATTAACACTTAATGCTAGAACTTGAAACTCAATGTGAATCAACTCCGTTTAGGAAGTTGTATTGAACCCCAGTCGGCCTTACAAGAAAAACACTCTGCTTTTGAGAAACAGGCACTCTTGCACTCTACTGTGTTTCCTATAGGGCCAGTACAGTGAGCTAGCTCAGAACAAGAGAACTGTGCTTCCTACACAAACGGGGCATATCTAGTTCAACTCAGTATTGGAAACTGAGTAAAACAGGAGCTTCTCTTCAGTCCAATACACTGTATTTGCTGGGAACAGACTCGAGTGCTATTTGCACTGTTTATGGCCAGAATAGCACAATAGTGGTGTTCTTACCCTGAATTAACACTTAATGCTAGAACTTGAAACTCAATGTGAATCAACTCCGTTTAGGAAGTTGTATTGAATCCCAGTCGGCCTTACAAGAAAAACACTCTGCTTTTGAGAAACAGGCACTCTTGCACTCTACTGTGTTTCCTATAGGGCCAGTACAGTGAGCTAGCTCAGAACAAGAGAACTGTGCTTCGTACACAAACGGGGCATATCTAGTTCAACTCAGTATTGGAAACTGAGTAAAACAGGAGCTTCTCTTCAGTCCAATACACTGTATTTGCTGGGAACAGACGCGAGTGCTATTTGCACTGTTTATGGCCAGAATAGCACAATAGTGGTGTTCTTACCCTGAATTAACACTTAATGCTAGAACTTGAAACTGAATGTGAATCAAATCCGTTTAGGAAGTTGTATTGAACCCCAGTCGGCCTTACAAGAAAAACACTCTGCTTTTGAGAAACAGGCACTCTTGCACTCTACTGTGTTTCCTATAGGGCCAGTACAGTGAGCTAGCTCAGAACAAGAGAACTGTGCTTCCTACACAAACGGGGCATATCTAGTTCAACTCAGTATTGGAAACTGAGTAAAACAGGAGCTTCTCTTCAGTCCAATACACTGTATTTGCTGGGAACAGACTCGAGTGCTATTTGCACTGTTTATGGCCAGAATAGCACAATAGTGGTGTTCTTACCCTGAATTAACACTTAATGCTAGAACTTGAAACTGAATGTGAATCAACTCCATTTAGGAAGTTGTATTGAACCCCAGTCGGCCTTACAAGAAAAACACTCTGCTTTTGAGAAACAGGCACTCTTGCACTCTACTGTGTTTCCTATAGGGCCAGTACAGTGAGCTAGATCAGAACAAGAAAACTGTGCTTCCTACACAAACGGGGCATATCTAGTTCAACTCAGTATTGGAAACTGAGTAAAACAGGAGCTTCTCTTCAGTCCAATACACTGTATTTGCTGGGAACAGACGCGAGTGCTATTTGCACTGTTTATGGCCAGAATAGCACAATAGTGGTGTTCTTACCCTGAAGTAACACTTAATGCTAGAACTTGAAACTCAATGTGAATCAACTCCGTTTAGGAAGTTGTATTGAACCCCAGTCAGCCTTACAAGAAAAACACTCTGCTTTTGAGAAACAGGCACTCTTGCACTCTACTGTGTTTCCTATAGGGCCAGTACAGTGAGCTAGCTCAGAACAAGAGAACTGTGCTTCCTACACAAACGGGGCATATCTAGTTCAACTCAGTATTGGAAACTGAGTAAAACAGGAGCTTCTCTTCAGTCCAATACACTGTATTTGCTGGGAACAGACGCGAGTGCTATTTGCACTGTTTATGGCCAGAATAGCACAATAGTGGTGTTCTTACCCTGAATTAACACTTAATGCTAGAACTTGAAACTCAATGTGAATCAACTCCGTTTAGGAAGTTGTATTGAACCCCAGTCGGCCTTACAAGAAAAACACTCTGCTTTTGAGAAACAGGCACTCTTGCACTCTACTGTGTTTCCTATAGGGCCAGTACAGTGAGCTAGCTCAGAACAAGAGAACTGTGCTTCCTACACAAACGGGGCATATCTAGTTCAACTCAGTATTGGAAACTGAGTAAAACAGGAGCTTCTCTTCAGTCCAATACACTGTATTTGCTGGGAACAGACGCGAGTGCTATTTGCACTGTTTATGGCCAGAATAGCACAATAGTGGTGTTCTTACCCTGAATTAACACTTAAAGCTAGAACTTGAAACTCAATGTGAATCAACTCCGTTTAGGAAGTTGTATTGAACCCCAGTCGGCCTTACAAGAAAAACACTCTGCTTTTGAGAAACAGGCACTCTTGCACTCTACTGTGTTTCCTATAGGGCCAGTACAGTGAGCTAGCTCAGAACAAGAGAACTGTGCTTCCTACACAAACGGGGCATATCTAGTTCAACTCAGTATTGGAAACTGAGTAAAATTGGGGCTTCTCTTCAGTCCAATACACTGTATTTCCTGGGAACAGACTCGAGTGCTATTTGCACTGTTTATGGCCAGAATAGCACAATAGTGGTGTTCTTACCCTGAATTAACACTTAATGCTAGAACTTGAAACTGAATGTGAATCAACTCCATTTAGGAAGTTGTATTGAACCCCAGTCGGCCTTACAAGAAAAACACTCTGCTTTTGAGAAACAGGCACTCTTGCACTCTACTGTGTTTCCTATAGGGCCAGTACAGTGAGCTAGCTCAGAACAAGAGAACTGTGCTTCCTACACAAACGGGGCATATCTAGTTCAACTCAGTATTGGAAACTGAGTAAAACAGGAGCTTCTCTTCAGTCCAATACACTGTATTTGCTGGGAACAGACGCGAGTGCTATTTGCACTGTTTATGGCCAGAATAGCACAATAGTGGTGTTCTTACCCTGAATTAACACTTAATGCTAGGACTTGAAACTCAATGTGAATCAACTCCGTTTAGGAAGTTGTATTGAACCCCAGTCGGCCTTACAAGAAAAACACTCTGCTTTTGAGAAACAGGCACTCTTGCACTCTACTGTGTTTCCTATAGGGCCAGTACAGTGAGCTAGCTCAGAACAAGAGAACTGTGCTTCCTACACAAACGGGGCATATCTAGTTCAACTCAGTATTGGAAACTGAGTAAAACAGGAGCTTCTCTTCAGTCCAATACACTGTATTTGCTGGGAACAGACGCGAGTGCTATTTGCACTGTTTATGGCCAGAATAGCACAATAGTGGTGTTCTTACCCTGAATTAACACTTAATGCTAGAACTTGAAACTGAATGTGAATCAACTCCGTTTAGGAAGTTGTATTGAACCCCAGTCGGCCTTACAAGAAAAACACTCTGCTTTTGAGAAACAGGCACTCTTGCACTCTACTGTGTTTCCTATAGGGCCAGTACAGTGAGCTAGCTCAGAACAAGAGAACTGTGCTTCCTACACAAACGGGGCATATCTAGTTCAACTCAGTATTGGAAACTGAGTAAAACAATAGCTTCTCTTCAGTCCAATACACTGTATTTGCTGGGAACAAACGCGAGTGCTATTTGCACTGTTTATGGCCAGAATAGCACAATAGTGGTGTTCTTACCCTGAATTAACACTTAATGCTAGAACTTGAAACTGAATGTGAATCAACTCCGTTTAGGAAGTTGTATTGAACCCCAGTCGGCCTTACAAGAAAAACACTCTGCTTTTGAGAAACAGGCACTCTTGCACTCTACTGTGTTTCCTATAGGGCCAGTACAGTGAGCTAGCTCAGAACAAGAGAACTGTGCTTCCTACACAAACGGGGCATATCTAGTTCAACTCAGTATTGGAAACTGAGTAAAACAGGAGCTTCTCTTCAGTCCAATACACTGTATTTGCTGGGAACAGACTCGAGTGCTATTTGCACTGTTTATGGCCAGAATAGCACAATAGTGGTGTTCTTACCCTGAATTAACACTTAATGCTAGAACTTGAAACTCAATGTGAATCAACTCCGTTTAGGAAGTTGTATTGAACCCGAGTCGGCCTTACAAGAAAAACACTCTGCTTTTGAGAAACAGGCACTCTTGAACTCTACTGTGTTTCCTATAGGGCCAGTACAGTGAGCTAGCTCAGAACAAGAGAACTGTGCTTCCTACACAAACGGGGCATATCTAGTTCAACTCAGTATTGGAAACTGAGTAAAACAGGAGCTTCTCTTCAGTCCAATACACTGTATTTGCTGGGAACAGACGCGAGTGCTATTTGCACTGTTTATGGCCAGAATAGCACAATAGTGGTGTTCTTACCCTGAATTAACACTTAATGCTAGAACTTGAAACTCAATGTGAATCAACTCCGTTTAGGAAGTTGTATTGAACCCCAGTCGGCCTTAGAAGAAAAACACTCTGCTTTTGAGAAACAGGCACTCTTGCACTCTACTGTGTTTCCTATAGGGCCAGTACAGTGAGCTAGCTCAAACAAGAGAACTGTGCTTCCTACACAAACGGGGCATATCTAGTTCAACTCAGTATTGGAAACTGAGTAAAACAGGAGCTTCTCTTCAGTCCAATACACTGTATTTGCTGGGAACAGACACGAGTGCTATTTGCACTGTTTATGGCCAGAATAGCACAATAGTGGTGTTCATACCCTGAATTAACACTTAATGCTAGAACTTGAAACTCAATGTGAATCAACTCCGTTTAGGAAGTTGTATTGAACCCCAGTCGGCCTTACAAGAAAAACACTCTGCTTTTGAGAAACAGGCACTCTTGCACTCTACTGTGTTTCCTATAGGGCCAGTACAGTGAGCTAGCTCAGAACAGGAGAACTGTGCTTCCTACACAAACGGGGCATATCTAGTTCAACTCAGTATTGGAAACTGAGTAAAACAGGAGCTTCTCTTCAGTCCAATACACTGTATTTGCTGGGAACAGACTCGAGTGCTATTTGCACTGTTTATGGCCAGAATAGCACAATAGTGGTGTTCTTACCCTGAATTAACACTTAATGCTAGAACTTGAAACTGAATGTGAATCAACTCCGTTTAGGAAGTTGTATTGAACCCCAGTCGGCCTTACAAGAAAAACACTCTGCTTTTGAGAAACAGGCACTCTTGCACTCTACTGTGTTTCCTATAGGGCCAGTACAGTGAGCTAGCTCAGAACAAGAAAACTGTGCTTCCTACACAAACGGGGCATATCTAGTTCAACTCAGTATTGGAAACTGAGTAAAACAGGAGCTTCTCTTCTGTCCAATACACTGTATTTGCTGGGAACAGACGCGAGTGCTATTTGCACTGTTTATGGCCAGAATAGCACAATAGTGGTGTTCTTACCCTGAATTAACACTTAATGCTAGAACTTGAAACTCAATGTGAATCAACTCCGTTTAGGAAGTTGTATTGAACCCCAGTCGGCCTTACAAGAAAAACACCCTGCTTTTGAGAAACAGGCACTCTTGCACTCTACTGTGTTTCCTATAGGGCCAGTACAGTGAGCTAGCTCAGAACAAGAGAACTGTGCTTCCTACACAAACGGGGCATATCTAGTTCAACTCAGTATTGGAAACTGAGTAAAACAGGAGCTTCTCTTCAGTCCAATACACTGTATTTGCTGGGAACAGACTCGAGTGCTATTTGCACTGTTTATGGCCAGAATAGCACAATAGTGGTGTTCTTACCCTGAATTAACACTTAATGCTAGAACTTGAAACTCAATGTGAATCAACTCCGTTTAGGAAGTTGTATTGAACCCGAGTTGGCCTTACAAGAAAAACACTCTGCTTTTGAGAAACAGGCACTCTTGCACTCTACTGTGTTTCCTATAGGGCCAGTACAGTGAGCTAGCTCAGAACAAGAGAACTGTGCTTCCTACACAAACGGGGCATATCTAGTTCAACTCAGTATTGGAAACTGAGTAAAACAGGAGTTTCTCTTCAGTCCAATACACTGTATTTGCTGGGAACAGACGCGAGTGCTATTTGCACTGTTTATGGCCAGAATAGCACAATAGTGGTGTTCTTACCCTGAAGTAACACTTAATGCTAGAACTTGAAACTGAATGTGAATCAACTCCATTTAGGAAGTTGTATTGAACCCCAGTCGGCCTTACAAGAAAAACACTCTGCTTTTGAGAAACAGGCACTCTTGCACTCTACTGTGTTTCCTATAGGGCCAGTACAGTGAGCTAGCTCAGAACAAGAGAACTCTGCTTCCTACACAAACGGGGCATATCTAGTTCAACTCAGTATTGGAAACTGAGTAAAACAGGAGCTTCTCTTCAGTCCAATACACTGTATTTGCTGGGAACAGACGCGAGTGCTATTTGCACTGTTTATGGCCAGAATAGCACAATAGTGGTGTTCTTACCCTGAATTAACACTTAATGCTAGAACTTGAAACTCAATGTGAATCAACTCCGTTTAGGAAGTTGTATTGAACACAGTCGGCCTTAGAAGAAAAACACTCTGCTTTTGAGAAACAGGCACTCTTGCACTCTACTGTGTTTCCTATAGGGCCAGTACAGTGAGCTAGCTCAGAACAAGAGAACTGTGCTTCCTACACAAACGGGGCATATCTAGTTCAACTCAGTATTGGAAACTGAGTAAAACAGGAGCTTCTCTTCAGTCCAATACACTGTATTTGCTGGGAACAGACGCGAGTGCTATTTGCACTGTTTATGGCCAGAATAGCACAATAGTGGTGTTCTTACCCTGAAGTAACACTTAATGCTAGAACTTGAAACTCAATGTGAATCAACTCCGTTTAGGAAGTTGTATTGAACACAGTCGGCCTTAGAAGAAAAACACTCTGCTTTTGAGAAACAGGCACTCTTGCACTCTACTGTGTTTCCTATAGGGCCAGTACAGTGAGCTAGCTCAAACAAGAGAACTGTGCTTCCTACACAAACGGGGCATATCTAGTTCAACTCAGTATTGGAAACTGAGTAAAACAGGAGCTTCTCTTCAGTCCAATACACTGTATTTGCTGGGAACAGACACGAGTGCTATTTGCACTGTTTATGGCCAGAATAGCACAATAGTGGTGTTCTTACCCTGAATTAACACTTAATGCTAGAACTTGAAACTCAATGTGAATCAACTCCGTTTAGGAAGTTGTATTGAACCGCAGTCGGCCTTACAAGGAAAACACTCTGCTTTTGAGAAACAGGCACTCTTGCACTCTACTGTGTTTCCTATAGGGCCAGTACAGTGAGCTAGCTCAGAACAAGAGAACTGTGCTTCCTACACAAACGGGGCATATCTAGTTCAACTCAGTATTGGAAACTGAGTAAAACAATAGCTTCTCTTCAGTCCAATACACTGTATTTGCTGGGAACAGACTCGAGTGCTATTTGCACTGTTTATGGCCAGAATAGCACAATAGTGGTGTTCTTACCCTGAATTAACACTTAATGCTAGAATTTGAAACTGAATGTGAATCAACTCCGTTTAGGAAGTTGTATTGAACCCCAGTCGGCCTTACAAGAAAAACACTCTGCTTTTGAGAAACAGGCACTCTTGCACTCTACTGTGTTTCCTATAGGGCCAGTACAGTGAGCTAGCTCAGAACAAGAAAACTGTGCTTCCTACACAAACGGGGCATATCTAGTTCAACTCAGTATTGGAAACTGAGTAAAACAGGAGCTTCTCTTCAGTCCAATACACTGTATTTGCTGGGAACAGACGCGAGTGCTATTTGCACTGTTTATGGCCAGAATAGCACAATAGTGGTGTTCTTACCCTGAAGTAACACTTAATGCTAGAACTTGAAACTCAATGTGAATCAACTCCGTTTAGGAAGTTGTATTGAACCCCAGTCGGCCTTAGAAGAAAAACACTCTGCTTTTGAGAAACAGGCACTCTTGCACTCTACTGTGTTTCCTATAGGGCCAGTACAGTGAGCTAGCTCAAACAAGAGAACTGTGCTTCCTACACAAACGGGGCATATCTAGTTCAACTCAGTATTGGAAACTGAGTAAAACAGGAGCTTCTCTTCAGTCCAATACACTGTATTTGCTGGGAACAGACACGAGTGCTATTTGCACTGTTTATGGCCAGAATAGCACAATAGTGGTGTTCGTACCCTGAATTAACACTTAATGCTAGAACTTGAAACTCAATGTGAATCAACTCCGTTTAGGAAGTTGTATTGAACCCCAGTCGGCCTTACAAGAAAAACACTCTGCTTTTGAGAAACAGGCACTCTTGCACTCTACTGTGTTTCCTATAGGGCCAGTACAGTGAGCTAGCTCAGAACAGGAGAACTGTGCTTCCTACACAAACGGGGCATATCTAGTTCAACTCAGTATTGGAAACTGAGTAAAACAATAGCTTCTCTTCAGTCCAATACACTGTATTTGCTGGGAACAGACTCGAGTGCTATTTGCACTGTTTATGGCCAGAATAGCACAATAGTGGTGTTCTTACCCTGAATTAACACTTAATGCTAGAACTTGAAACTGAATGTGAATCAACTCCGTTTAGGAAGTTGTATTGAACCCCAGTCGGCCTTACAAGAAAAACACTCTGCTTTTGAGAAACAGGCACTCTTGCACTCTACTGTGTTTCCTATAGGGCCAGTACAGTGAGCTAGCTCAGAACAAGAAAACTGTGCTTCCTACACAAACGGGGCATATCTAGTTCAACTCAGTATTGGAAACTGAGTAAAACAGGAGCTTCTCTTCAGTCCAATACACTGTATTTGCTGGGAACAGACGCGAGTGCTATTTGCACTGTTTATGGCCAGAATAGCACAATAGTGGTGTTCTTACCCTGAATTAACACTTAATGCTAGAACTTGAAACTCAATGTGAATCAACTCCGTTTAGGAAGTTGTATTGAACCCCAGTCGGCCTTACAAGAAAAACACCCTGCTTTTGAGAAACAGGCACTCTTGCACTCTACTGTGTTTCCTATAGGGCCAGTACAGTGAGCTAGCTCAGAACAAGAGAACTGTGCTTCCTACACAAACGGGGCATATCTAGTTCAACTCAGTATTGGAAACTGAGTAAAACAGGAGCTTCTCTTCAGTCCAATACACTGTATTTGCTGGGAACAGACTCGAGTGCTATTTGCACTGTTTATGGCCAGAATAGCACAATAGTGGTGTTCTTACCCTGAATTAACACTTAATGCTAGAACTTGAAACTCAATGTGAATCAACTCCGTTTAGGAAGTTGTATTGAACACAGTCGGCCTTAGAAGAAAAACACTCTGCTTTTGAGAAACAGGCACTCTTGCACTCTACTGTGTTTCCTATAGGGCCAGTACAGTGAGCTAGCTCAGAACAAGAGAACTGTGCTTCCTACACAAACGGGGCATATCTAGTTCAACTCAGTATTGGAAACTGAGTAAAACAGGAGCTTCTCTTCAGTCCAATACACTGTATTTGCTGGGAACAGACGCGAGTGCTATTTGCACTGTTTATGGCCAGAATAGCACAATAGTGGTGTTCTTACCCTGAATTAACACTTAATGCTAGAACTTGAAACTCAATGTGAATCAACTCCGTTTAGGAAGTTGTATTGAACACAGTCGGCCTTAGAAGAAAAACACTCTGCTTTTGAGAAACAGGC
Organism: Peromyscus maniculatus bairdii; assembly: GCF_049852395.1. Lineage (NCBI taxonomy): Eukaryota > Metazoa > Chordata > Mammalia > Rodentia > Cricetidae > Peromyscus > Peromyscus maniculatus. The sequence continues at coordinate 28,291,931 of NC_134862.1, read as the reverse complement.
ACTCTTGCACTCTACTGTGTTTCCTATAGGGCCAGTACAGTGAGCTAGCTCAAACAAGAGAACTGTGCTTCCTACACAAACGGGGCATATCTAGTTCAACTCAGTATTGGAAACTGAGTAAAACAGGAGCTTCTCTTCAGTCCAATACACTGTATTTGCTGGGAACAGACACGAGTGCTATTTGCACTGTTTATGGCCAGAATAGCACAATAGTGGTGTTCTTACCCTGAATTAACACTTAATGCTAGAACTTGAAACTCAATGTGAATCAACTCCGTTTAGGAAGTTGTATTGAACCCCAGTCGGCCTTACAAGGAAAACACTCTGCTTTTGAGAAACAGGCACTCTTGCACTCTACTGTGTTTCCTATAGGGCCAGTACAGTGAGCTAGCTCAGAACAAGAGAACTGTGCTTCCTACACAAACGGGGCATATCTAGTTCAACTCAGTATTGGAAACTGAGTAAAACAATAGCTTCTCTTCAGTCCAATACACTGTATTTGCTGGGAACAGACTCGAGTGCTATTTGCACTGTTTATGGCCAGAATAGCACAATAGTGGTGTTCTTACCCTGAATTAACACTTAATGCTAGAACTTGAAACTGAATGTGAATCAACTCCGTTTAGGAAGTTGTATTGAACCCCAGTCGGCCTTACAAGAAAAACACTCTGCTTTTGAGAAACAGGCACTCTTGCACTCTACTGTGTTTCCTATAGGGCCAGTACAGTGAGCTAGCTCAGAACAAGAAAACTGTGCTTCCTACACAAACGGGGCATATCTAGTTCAACTCAGTATTGGAAACTGAGTAAAACAGGAGCTTCTCTTCAGTCCAATACACTGTATTTGCTGGGAACAGACGCGAGTGCTATTTGCACTGTTTATGGCCAGAATAGCACAATAGTGGTGTTCTTACCCTGAAGTAACACTTAATGCTAGAACTTGAAACTCAATGTGAATCAACTCCGTTTAGGAAGTTGTATTGAACCCCAGTCAGCCTTACAAGAAAAACACTCTGCTTTTGAGAAACAGGCACTCTTGCACTCTACTGTGTTTCCTATAGGGCCAGTACAGTGAGCTAGCTCAGAACAAGAGAACTGTGCTTCCTACACAAACGGGGCATATCTAGTTCAACTCAGTATTGGAAACTGAGTAAAACAGGAGCTTCTCTTCAGTCCAATACACTGTATTTGCTGGGAACAGACGCGAGTGCTATTTGCACTGTTTATGGCCAGAATAGCACAATAGTGGTGTTCTTACCCTGAATTAACACTTAATGCTAGAACTTGAAACTCAATGTGAATCAACTCCGTTTAGGAAGTTGTATTGAACCCCAGTCGGCCTTACAAGAAAAACACCCTGCTTTTGAGAAACAGGCACTCTTGCACTCTACTGTGTTTCCTATAGGGCCAGTACAGTGAGCTAGCTCAGAACAAGAGAACTGTGCTTCCTACACAAACGGGGCATATCTAGTTCAACTCAGTATTGGAAACTGAGTAAAACAGGAGCTTCTCTTCAGTCCAATACACTTTATTTGCTGGGAACAGACGCGAGTGCTATTTGCACTGTTTATGGCCAGAATAGCACAATAGTGGTGTTCTTACCCTGAATTAACACTTAATGCTAGAACTTGAAACTGAATGTGAATCAACTCCGTTTAGGAAGTTGTATTGAACCCCAGTCGGCCTTACAAGAAAAACACTCTGCTTTTGAGAAACAGGCACTCTTGCACTCTACTGTGTTTCCTATAGGGCCAGTACAGTGAGCTAGCTCAGAACAAGAGAACTGTGCTTCCTACACAAACGGGGCATATCTAGTTCAACTCAGTATTGGAAACTGAGTAAAACAGGAGCTTCTCTTCAGTCCAATACACTGTATTTGCTGGGAACAGACGCGAGTGCTATTTGCACTGTTTATGGCCAGAATAGCACAATAATGGTGTTCTTACCCTGAATTAACACTTAATGCTAGAACTTGAAACTCAATGTGAATCAACTCCGTTTAGGAAGTTGTATTGAACCCCAGTCGGCCTTACAAGAAAAACACTCTGCTTTTGAGAAACAGGCACTCTTGCACTCTACTGTGTTTCCTATAGGGCCAGTACAGTGAGCTAGCTCAGAACAAGAGAACTGTGCTTCCTACACAAACGGGGCATATCTAGTTCAACTCAGTATTGGAAACTGAGTAAAATTGGGGCTTCTCTTCAGTCCAATTCACTGTATTTGCTGGGAACAGACTCGAGTGCTATTTGCACTGTTTATGGCCAGAATAGCACAATAGTGGTGTTCTTACCCTGAATTAACACTTAATGCTAGAACTTGAAACTGAATGTGAATCAACTCCATTTAGGAAGTTGTATTGAACCCCAGTCGGCCTTACAAGAAAAACACTCTGCTTTTGAGAAACAGGCACTCTTGCACTCTACTGTGTTTCCTATAGGGCCAGTACAGTGAGCTAGCTCAGAACAAGAGAACTGTGCTTCCTACACAAACGGGGCATATCTAGTTCAACTCAGTATTGGAAACTGAGTAAAACAGGAGCTTCTCTTCAGTCCAATAAACTGTATTTGCTGGGAACAGAAGCGAGTGCTATTTGCACTGTTTATTGCCAGAATAGCACAATAGTGGTGTTCTTACCCTGAATTAACACTTAATGCTAGAACTTGAAACTGAATGTGAATCAACTCCGTTTAGGAAGTTGTACTGAACCCCAGTCGGCCTTACAAGAAAAACACTCTGCTTTTGAGAAACAGGCACTCTTTCACTCTACTGTGTTTCCTATAGGGCCAGTACAGTGAGCTAGCTCAGAACAAGAGAACTGTGCTTCCTACACAAACGGGGCATATCTAGTTCAACTCAGTATTGGAAACTGAGTAAAACAGGAGCTTCTCTTCAGTCCAATACACTGTATTTGCTGGGAACAGACGCGAGTGCTATTTGCACTGTTTATGGCCAGAATAGCACAATAGTGGTGTTCTTACCCTGAATTAACACTTAATGCTAGAACTTGAAACTGAATGTGAATCAACTCCGTTTAGGAAGTTGTATTGAACCCCAGTCGGCCTTACAAGAAAAACACTCTGCTTTTGAGAAACAGGCACTCTTGCACTCTACTGTGTTTCCTATAGGGCCAGTACAGTGAGCTAGCTCAGAACAAGAGAACTGTGCTTCCTACACAAACGGGGCATATCTAGTTCAACTCAGTATTGGAAACTGAGTAAAACAGGAGCTTCTCTTCAGTCCAATACACTGTATTTGCTGGGAAGAGACTCGAGTGCCATTTGCACTGTTTATAGCCAGAATAGCACAATAGTGGTGTTCTTACCCTGAATTAACACTTAATGCTAGAACTTGAAACTGAATGTGAATCAACTCCGATTAGGAAGTTGTATTGAACCCCAGTCGGCCTTACAAGAAAAACACTCTGCTTTTGAGAAACAGGCACTCTTGCACTCTACTGTGTTTCCTATAGGGCCAGTACACTGAGCTAGCTCAGAACAAGAGAACTGTGCTTCCTACACAAACGGGGCATATCTAGTTCAACTCAGTATTGGAAACTGAGTAAAACAGGAGCTTCTCTTCAGTCCAATACACTGTATTTGCTGGGAACAGACGCGAGTGCTATGTGCACTGTTTATGGCCAGAATAGCACAATAGTGGTGTTCTTACCCTGAATTAACACTTAATGCTAGAACTTGAAACTCAATGTGAATCAACCTCATTTAGGAAGTTGTATTGAACCCCAGTCGGCCTTACAAGAAAAACACTCTGCTTTTGAGAAACAGGCACTCTTGCACTCTACTGTGTTTCCTATAGGGCCAGTACAGTGAGCTAGCTCAAACAAGAGAACTGTGCTTCCTACACAAACGGGGCATATCTAGTTCAACTCAGTATTGGAAACTGAGTAAAACAGGAGCTTCTCTTCAGTCCAATACACTGTGTTTGCTGGGAACAGACACGAGTGCTATTTGCACTGTTTATGGCCAGAATAGCACAATAGTGGTGTTCTTACCCTGAATTAACACTTAATGCTAGAACTTGAAACTGAATGTGAATCAACTCCATTTAGGAAGTTGTATTGAACCCCAGTCGGCCTTACAAGAAAAACACTCTGCTTATGAGAAACAGGCACTCTTGCACTCTACTGTGTTTCCTATAGGGCCAGTACAGTGAGCTAGCTCAGAACAAGAGAACTGTGCTTCCTACACAAACGGGGCATATCTAGTTCAACTCAGTATTGGAAACTGAGTAAAACAGGAGCTTCTCTTCAGTCCAATACACTGTATTTGCTGGGAACAGACGCGAGTGCTATTTGCACTGTTTATGGCCAGAATAGCACAATAGTGGTGTTCTTACCCTGAATTAACACTTGATGCTAGAACTTGAAACTCAATGTGAATCAACTCCGTTTAGGAAGTTGTATTGAACCCCAGTCGGCCTTACAAGAAAAACACTCTGCTTTTGAGAAACAGGCACTCTTGCACTCTACTGTGTTTCCTATAGGGCCAGTACAGTGAGCTACCTCAGAACAAGAGAACTGTGCTTCCTACACAAACGGGGCATATCTAGTTCAACTCAGTATTGGAAACTGAGTAAAACAGGAGCTTCTCTTCAGTCCAATACACTGTATTTGCTGGGAACAGACGCGAGTGCTATGTGCACTGTTTATGGCCAGAATAGCACAATAGTGGTGTTCTTACCCTGAATTAACACTTAATGCTAGAACTTGAAACTCAATGTGAATCAACCTCGTTTAGGAAGTTGTATTGAACCCCAGTCGGCCTTACAAGAAAAACACTCTGCTTTTGAGAAACAGGCACTCTTGCACTCTACTGTGTTTCCTATAGGGCCAGTACAGTGAGCTAGCTCAGAACAAGAGAACTGTGCTTCGTACACAAACGGGGCATATCTAGTTCAACTCAGTATTGGAAACTGAGTAAAACTGGAGCTTCTCTTCAGTCCAATGCACTGTATTTGCTGGGAACAGACTCGAGTGCTATTTGCACTGTTTATGGCCAGAATAGCACAATAGTGGTGTTCTTACCCTGAATTAACACTTAATGCTAGAACTTGAAACTGAATGTGAATCAACTCCGTTTAGGAAGTTGTATTGAACCCCAGTCGGCCTTACAAGAAAAACACTCTGCTTTTGAGAAACAGGCACTCTTGCACTCTACTGTGTTTCCTATAGGGCCAGTACAGTGAGCTAGCTCAGAACAAGAGAACTGTGCTTCCTACACAAACGGGGCATATCTAGTTCAACTCAGTATTGGAAACTGAGTAAAACAGGAGCTTCTCTTCAGTCCAATACACTGTATTTGCTGGGAAGAGACTCGAGTGCTATTTGCACTGTTTATAGCCAGAATAGCACAATAGTGGTGTTCTTACCCTGAATTAACACTTAATGCTAGAACTTGAAACTGAATGTGAATCAACTCCGATTAGGAAGTTGTATTGAACCCCAGTCGGCCTTACAAGAAAAACACTCTGCTTTTGAGAAACAGGCACTCTTGCACTCTACTGTTTTTCCTATAGGGCCAGTACAGTGAGCTAGCTCAGAACAAGAGAACTGTGCTTCCTACACAAACGGGGCATATCTAGATCAACTCAGTATTGGAAACTGAGTAAAACAGGAGCTTCTCTTCAGTCCAATACACTGTATTTACTGGGAACAGACGCGAGTGCTATTTGCACTGTTTATGGCCAGAATAGCACAATAGTGGTGTTCTTACCCTGAATTAACACTTAATGCTAGAACTTGAAACTCAATGTGAATCAACTCCGTTTAGGAAGTTGTATTGAACCCCAGTCGGCCTTACAAGAAAAACACTCTGCTTTTGAGAAACAGGCACTCTTGCACTCTACTGTGTTTCCTATAGGGCCAGTACAGTGAGCTAGCTCAGAACAAGAGAACTGTGCTTCGTACACAAACGGGGCATATCTAGTTCAACTCAGTATTGGAAACTGAGTAAAACTGGAGCTACTCTTCAGTCCAATGCACTGTATTTGCTGGGAACAGACACGAGTGCTATTTGCACTGTTTATGGCCAGAATAGCACAATAGTGGTGTTCTTACCCTGAATTAACACTTAATGCTAGAACTTGAAACTGAATGTGAATCAACTCCGTTTAGGAAGTTGTATTGAACCCCAGTCGGCCTTACAAGAAAAACACTCTGCTTTTGAGAAACAGGCACTCTTGCACTCTACTGTGTTTCCTATAGGGCCAGTACAGTGAGCTAGCTCAGAACAAGAGAACTGTGCTTCCTACACAAACGGGGCATATCTAGTTCAACTCAGTATTGGAAACTGAGTAAAACAGGAGCTTCTCTTCAGTCCAATACACTGTATTTGCTGGGAACAGACGCGAGTGCTATTTGCACTGTTTATGGCCAGAATAGCACAATAGTGGTGTTCTTACCCTGAATTAACACTTAATGCTAGAACTTGAAACTCAATGTGAATCAACTCCGTTTAGGAAGTTGTATTGAACCCCAGTCGGCCTTACAAGAAAAACACTCTGCTTTTGAGAAACAGGCACTCTTGCACTCTACTGTGTTTCCTATAGGGCCAGTACAGTGAGCTAGCTCAGAACAAGAGAACTGTGCTTCCTACACAAACGGGGCATATCTAGTTCAACTCAGTATTGGAAACTGAGTAAAACAGGAGCTTCTCTTCAGTCCAATACACTGTATTTGCTGGGAACAGACGCGAGTCTATTTGCACTGTTTATGGCAAGAATAGCACAATAGTGCTGTTCTTACCCTGAATTAACACTTAATGCTAGAACTTGAAACTCAATGTGAATCAACTCCGTTTAGGAAGTTGTATTGAACCCCAGTCGGCCTTACAAGAAAAACACTCTGCTTTTGAGAAACAGGCACTCTTGCACTCTACTGTGTTTCCTATAGGGCCAGTACAGTGAGCTAGCTCAGAACAAGAGAACTGTGCTTCCTACACAAACGGGGCATATCTAGTTCAACTCAGTATTGGAAACTGAGTAAAACAGGAGCTTCTCTTCAGTCCAATACACTGTATTTGCTGGGAACAGACGCGAGTGCTATTTGCACTGTTTATGGCCAGAATAGCACAATAGTGGTGTTCTTACCCTGAATTAACACTTAATGCTAGAACTTGAAACTGAATGTGAATCAACTCCGTTTAGGAAGTTGTATTGAAGCCCAGTCGGCCTTACAAGAAAAACACTCTGCTTTTGAGAAACAGGCACTCTTGCACTCTACTGTGTTTCCTATAGGGCCAGTACAGTGAGCTAGCTCAGAACAAGAGAACTGTGCTTCCTACACAAACGGGGCATATCTAGTTCAACTCAGTATTGGAAACTGAGTAAAACAGGAGCTTCTCTTCAGTCCAATACACTGTATTTGCTGGGAACAGACGCGAGTGCTATTTGCACTGTTTATGGCCAGAATAGCACAATAGTGGTGTTCTTACCCTGAATTAACACTTAATGCTAGAACTTGAAACTCAATGTGAATCAACTCCGTTTAGGAAGTTGTATTGAAGCCCAGTCGGCCTTACAAGAAAAACACTCTGCTTTTGAGAAACAGGCACTCTTGCACTCTACTGTGTTTCCTATAGGGCCAGTACAGTGAGCTAGCTCAGAACAAGAGAACTGTGCTTCCTACACAAACGGGGCTTATCTAGTTCAACTCAGTATTGGAAACTGAGTAAAACAGGAGCTTCTCTTCAGTCCAATACACTGTATGTGCTGGGAACAGACGCGAGTGCTATTTGCACTGTTTATGGCCAGAATAGCACAATAGTGGTGTTCTTACCCTGAATTAACACTTAATGCTAGAACTTGAAACTCAATGTGAATCAACTCCGTTTAGGAAGTTGTATTGAACCCCAGTCGGCCTTACTTGAAAAACACTCTGCTTTTGAGAAACAGGCACTCTTGCACTCTACTGTGTTTCCTATAGGGCCAGTACAGTGAGCTAGCTCAGAACAAGAGAACTGTGCTTCCTACACAAACGGGGCATATCTAGTTCAACTCAGTATTGGAAACTGAGTAAAACAGGAGCTTCTCTTCAGTCCAATACACTGTATTTGCTGGGAACAGACGCGAGTGCTATTTGCACTGTTTATGGCCAGAATAGCACAATAGTGGTGTTCTTACCCTGAATTAACACTTAATGCTAGAACTTGAAACTGAATGTGAATCAACTCCGTTTAGGAAGTTGTATTGAACCCCAGTCGGCCTTACAAGAAACACACTCTGCTTTTGAGAAACAGGCACTCTTGCACTCTGCTGTGTTTCCTATAGGGCCAGTACAGTGAGCTAGCTCAGAACAAGAGAACTGTGCTTCCTACACAAACGGGGCATATCTAGTTCAACTCAGTATTGGAAACTGAGTAAAACAGGAGCTTCTCTTCAGTCCAATACACTGTATTTGCTGGGAACAGACGCGAGTGCTATTTGCACTGTTTATGGCCAGAATAGCACAATAGTGGTGTTCTTACCCTGAATTAACTCTTAATGCTAGAACTTGAAACTGAATGTGAATCAACTCCGTTTAGGAAGTTGTATTGAACCCCAGTCGGCCTTACAAGAAAAACACTCTGCTTTTGAGAAACAGGCACTCTTGCACTCTACTGTGTTTCCTATAGGGCCAGTACAGTGAGCTAGCTCAGAACAAGAGAACTGTGCTTCCTACACAAACGGGGCATATCTAGTTCAACTCAGTATTGGAAACTGAGTAAAACAGGAGCTTCTCTTCAGTCCAATACACTGTATTTGCTGGGAACAGACGCGAGTGCTATTTGCACTGTTTATGGCCAGAATAGCACAATAGTGGTGTTCTTACCCTGAATTAACACTTAATGCTAGAACTTGAAACTGAATGTGAATCAACTCCGTTTAGGAAGTTGTATTGAACCCCAGTTGGCCTTACAAGAAAAACACTCTGCTTTTGAGAAACAGGCACTCTTGCACTCTACTGTGTTTCCTATAGGGCCAGTACAGTGAGCTAGCTCAGAACAAGAGAACTGTGCTTCCTACACAAACGGGGCATATCTAGTTCAACTCAGTATTGGAAACTGAGTAAAACAGGAGCTTCTCTTCAGTCCAATACACTGTATTTGCTGGGAACAGACGCGAGTGCTATTTGCACTGTTTATGGCCAGAATAGCACAATAGTGGTGTTCTTACCCTGAATTAACACTTAATGCTAGAACTTGAAACTCAATGTGAATCAACTCCGTTTAGGAAGTTGTATTGAACCCCAGTCGGCCTTACAAGAAAAACACTCTGCTTTTGAGAAACAGGCACTCTTGCACTCTACTGTGTTTCCTATAGGGCCAGTACAGTGAGCTAGCTCAGAACAAGAGAACTGTGCTTCCTACACAAACGGGGCATATCTAGTTCAACTCAGTATTGGAAACGGAGTAAAACAGGAGCTTCTCTTCAGTCCAATACACTGTATTTGCTGGGAACAGACGCGAGTGCTATTTGCACTGTTTATGGCCAGAATAGCACAATAGTGGTGTTCTTACCCTGAATTAACACTTAATGCTAGAACTTGAAACTGAATGTGAATCAACTCCGTTTAGGAAGTTGTATTGAACCCCAGTCGGCCTTACAAGAAAAACACTCTGCTTTTGAGAAACAGGCACTCTTGCACTCTACTGTGTTTCCTATAGGGCCAGTACAGTGAGCTAGCTCAGAACAAGAGAACTGTGCTTCCTACACAAACGGGGCATATCTAGTTCAACTCAGTATTGGAAACTGAGTAAAACAGGAGCTTCTCTTCAGGCCAATACACTGTATTTGGTGGGAACATACGCGAGTGCTATTTGCACTGTTTATGGCCAGAATAGCACAATAGTGGTGTTCTTACCCTGAATTAACACTTAATGCTAGAACTTGAAACTCAATGTGAATCAACTCCGTTTAGGAAGTTGTATTGAAGCCCAGTCGGCCTTACAAGAAAAACACTCTGCTTTTGAGAAACAGGCACTCTTGCACTCTACTGTGTTTCCTATAGGGCCAGTACAGTGAGCTAGCTCAGAACAAGAGAACTGTGCTTCCTACACAAACGGGGCATATCTAGTTCAACTCAGTATTGGAAACTGAGTAAAACAGGAGCTTCTCTTCAGTCCAATACACTGTATTTGCTGGGAACAGACGCGAGTGCTATTTGCACTGTTTATGGCCAGAATAGCACAATAGTGGTGTTCTTACCCTGAATTAACACTTAATGCTAGAACTTGAAACTCAATGTGAATCAACTCCGTTTAGGAAGTTGTATTGAACCCCAGTCGGCCTTACAAGAAAAACACTCTGCTTTTGAGAAACAGGCACTCTTGCACTCTACTGTGTTTCCTATAGGGCCAGTACAGTGAGCTAGCTCAGAACAAGAGAACTGTGCTTCCTACACAAACGGGGCATATCTAGTTCAACTCAGTATTGGAAACTGAGTAAAACAGGAGCTTCTCTTCAGTCCAATACACTGTATTTGCTGGGAACAGACGCGAGTGCTATTTGCACTGTTTATGGCCAGAATAGCACAATAGTGGTGTTCTTACCCTGAATTAACACTTAATGCTAGAACTTGAAACTCAATGTGAATCAACTCCGTTTAGGAAGTTGTATTGAACCCCAGTCGGCCTTACAAGAAAAACACTCTGCTTTTGAGAAACAGGCACTCTTGCACTCTACTGTGTTTCCTATAGGGCCAGTACAGTGAGCTAGCTCAGAACAAGAGAACTGTGCTTCCTACACAAACGGGGCATATCTAGTTCAACTCAGTATTGGAAACTGAGTAAAACAGGAGCTTCTCTTCAGTCCAATACACTGTATTTGCTGGGAACAGACTCGAGTGCTATTTGCACTGTTTATGGCCAGAATAGCACAATAGTGGTGTTCTTACCCTGAATTAACACTTAATGCTAGAACTTGAAACTCAATGTGAATCAACTCCGTTTAGGAAGTTGTATTGAACCCCAGTCGGCCTTACAAGAAAAACACTCTGCTTTTGAGAAACAGGCACTCTTGCACTCTACTGTGTTTCCTATAGGGCCAGTACAGTGAGCTAGCTCAGAACAAGAGAACTGTGCTTCCTACACAAACGGGGCATATCTAGTTCAACTCAGTATTGGAAACTGAGTAAAACAGGAGCTTCTCTTCAGTCCAATACACTGTATTTGCTGGGAACAGATGCGAGTGCTATTTGCACTGTTTATGGCCAGAATAGCACAATAGTTGTGTTCTTACCCTGAATTAACTCTTAATGCTAGAACTTGAAACTGAATGTGAATCAACTCCGTTTAGGAAGTTGTATTGAACCCCAGTCGGCCTTACAAGAAAAACACTCTGCTTTTGAGAAACAGGCACTCTTGCACTCTACTGTGTTTCCTATAGGGCCAGTACAGTGAGCTAGCTCAGAACAAGAGAACTGTGCTTCCTACACAAACGGGGCATATCTAGTTCAACTCAGTATTGGAAACTGAGTAAAACAGGAGCTTCTCTTCAGTCCAATACACTGTATTTGCTGGGAACAGACGCGAGTGCTATTTGCACTGTTTATGGCCAGAATAGCACAATAGTGGTGTTCTTACCCTGAATTAACACTTAATGCTAGAACTTGAAACTCAATGTGAATCAACTCCGTTTAGGAAGTTGTATTGAAGCCCAGTCGGCCTTACAAGAAAAACACTCTGCTTTTGAGAAACAGGCACTCTTGCACTCTACTGTGTTTCCTATAGGGCCAGTACAGTGAGCTAGCTCAGAACAAGAGAACTGTGCTTCCTACACAAACGGGGCTTATCTAGTTCAACTCAGTATTGGAAACTGAGTAAAACAGGAGCTTCTCTTCTGTCCAATACACTGTATGTGCTGGGAACAGACGCGAGTGCTATTTGCACTGTTTATGGCCAGAATAGCACAATAGTGGTGTTCTTACCGTGAATTAACACTTAATGCTAGAACTTGAAACTCAATGTGAATCAACTCCGTTTAGGAAGTTGTATTGAACCCCAGTCGGCCTTACATGAAAAACACTCTGCTTTTGAGAAACAGGCACTCTTGCACTCTACTGTGTTTCCTATAGGGCCAGTACAGTGAGCTAGCTCAGAACAAGAGAACTGTGCTTCCTACACAAACGGGGCATATCTAGTTCAACTCAGTATTGGAAACTGAGTAAAACAGGAGCTTCTCTTCAGTCCAATACACTGTATTTGCTGGGAACAGACGCGAGTGCTATTTGCACTGTTTATGGCCAGAATAGCACAATAGTGGTGTTCTTACCCTGAATTAACACTTAATGCTAGAACTTGAAACTCAATGTGAATCAACTCCGTTTAGGAAGTTGTATTGAACCCCAGTCGGCCTTACAAGAAAAACAGTCTGCTTTTGAGAAACAGGCACTCTTGCACTCTACTGTGTTTCCTATAGGGCCAGTACAGTGAGCTAGCTCAGAACAAGAGAACTGTGCTTCCTACACAAACGGGGCATATCTAGTTCAACTCAGTATTGGAAACTGAGTAAAACAGGAGCTTCTCTTCAGTCCAATACACTGTATTTGCTGGGAATAGACGCGAGTGCTATTTGCACTGTTTATGGCCAGAATAGCACAATAGTGGTGTTCTTACCCTGAATTAACACTTAATGCTAGAACTTGAAACTCAATGTGAATCAACTCCGTTTAGGAAGTTGTATTGAACCCCAGTCGGCCTTACATGAAAAACACTCTGCTTTTGAGAAACAGGCACTCTTGCACTCTACTGTGTTTCCTATAGGGCCAGTACAGTGAGCTAGCTCAGAACAAGAGAACTGTGCTTCCTACACAAACGGGGCATATCTAGTTCAACTCAGTATTGGAAACTGAGTAAAATAGGAGCTTCTCTTCAGTCCAATACACTGTATTTGCTGGGAACAGACATGAGTGCTATTTGCACTGTTTATGGCAAGAATAGCACAATAGTGGTGTTCTTACCCTGAATTAACACTTAATGCTAGAACTTGAAACTCAATGTGAATCAACTCCGTTTAGGAAGTTGTATTGAACCCCAGTCGGCCTTACAAGAAAAACACTCTGCTTTTGAGAAACAGGCACTCTTGCACTCTACTGTGTTTCCTATAGGGCCAGTACAGTGAGCTAGCTCAAACAAGAGAACTGTGCTTCCTACACAAACGGTGCATATCTAGTTCAACTCAGTATTGGAAACTGAGTAAAACAGGAGCTTCTCTTCAGTCCAATACACTGTATTTGCTGGGAACAGACTCGAGTGCTATTTGCACTGTTTATGGCCAGAATAGCACAATAGTGGTGTTCTTACCCTGAATTAACACTTAATGCTAGAACTTGAAACTGAATGTGAATCAACTCCGTTTATGAAGTTGTATTGAACCCCAGTCGGCCTTACAAGAAAAACACTCTGCTTTTGAGAAACAGGCACTCTTGCACTCTACTGTGTTTCCTATAGAGCCAGTACAGTGAGCTAGCTCAGAACAAGAGAACTTTGCTTCCTACACAAACGGGGCATATCTAGTTCAACTCAGTATTGGAAACTGAGTAAAACAGGAGCTTCTCTTCAGTCCAATACACTGTATTTGCTGGGAACAGACGCGAGTGCTATTTGCACTGTTTATGGCCAGAATAGCACAATAGTGGTGTTCTTACCCTGAATTAACACTTAATGCTAGAACCTGAAACTCAATGTGAATCAACTCCGTTTAGGAAGTTGTATTGAACCCCAGTCGGCCTTACAAGAAAAACACTCTGCTTTTGAGAAACAGGCACTCTTGCACTCTACTGTGTTTCCTATAGGGCCAGTACAGTGAGCTAGCTCAGAACAAGAGAACTGTGCTTCCTACACAAACGGGGCATATCTAGTTCAACTCAGTATTGGAAACTGAGTAAAACAGGAGCTTCTCTTCAGTCCAATACACTGTATTTGCTGGGAACAGATGCGAGTGCTATTTGCAATGTTTATGGCCAGAATAGCACAATAGTGGTGTTCTTACACTGAATTAACACTTAATGCTAGAAATTGAAACTCAATGAGAATCAACTCCGTTTAGGAAGTTGTATTGAACCCCAGTCGGCCTTACAAGAAAAACACTCTGCTTTTGACAAACAGGCACTCTTGCACTCTACTGTGTTTCCTATAGGGCCAGTACAGTGAGCTAGCTCAGAACAAGAGAACTGTGCTTCCTACACAAACGGGGCATATCTAGTTCAACTCAGTATTGGAAACTGAGTAAAACGGGAGCCTCTCTTCAATCCAATACACTGTATTTGCTGGGAACAGACGCGAGTGCTATTTGCACTGTTTATGGCCAGAATAGCACAATAGTGGTGTTCTTACCCTGAATTAACACTTAATGCTAGAACTTGAAACTCAATGTGAATCAACTCCGTTTAGGAAGTTGTATTGAACCCCAGTTGGCCTTACAAGAAAAACACTCTGCTTTTGAGAAACAGGCACTCTTGCACTCTACTGTGTTTCCTATAGTGCCAGTACAGTGAGCTAGCTCAGAACAAGAGAACTGTGCTTCCTACACAAACGGGGCATATCTAGTTCAACTCAGTATTGGAAACTGAGTAAAACAGGAGCTTCTCTTCAGTCCAATACAGTGTATTTGCTGGGAACAGACGCGAGTGCTATTTGCACTGTTTATGGCCAGAATAGCACAATAGTGGTGTTCTTACCCTGAATTAACACTTAATGCTAGAACTTGAAACTCAATGTGAATCAACTCCGTTTAGGAAGTTGTATTGAACCCCAGTCGGCCTTACAAGAAAAACACTCTGCTTTTGAGAAACAGGCACTCTTGCACTCTTCTGTGTTTCCTATAGGGCCAGTACAGTGAGCTAGATCAGAACAAGAGAACTGTGCTTCCTACACAAACGGGCCATATCTAGTTCAACTCTGTATTGGAAACTGAGTAAAACAGGAGCTTCTCTTCAGTCCAATACACTGTATTTGCTGGGAACAGATGCGAGTGCTATTTGCACTGTTTATGGCCAGAATAGCACAATAGTGGTGTTCTTACCCTGAATTAACACTTAATGCTAGAACTTGAAACTCAATGTGAATCAACTCCGTTTAGGAAGTTGTATTGAACCCCAGTCGGCCTTACAAGAAAAACACTCTGCTTTTGAGAAACAGGCACTCTTGCACTCTACTGTGTTTCCTATAGGGCCAGTACAGTGAGCTAGCTCAGAACAAGAGAACTGTGCTTCCTACACAAACGGGGCATATCTAGTTCAACTCAGTATTGGAAACTGAGTAAAACAGGAGCTTCTCTTCAGTCCAATACACTGTATTTGCTGGGAACAGACGCGAGTGCTATTTGCACTGTTTATGGCCAGAATAGCACAATAGTGGTGTTCTTACCCTGAA
The DNA here is from genome assembly GCF_049852395.1 of Peromyscus maniculatus bairdii. Taxonomy (NCBI): domain Eukaryota; kingdom Metazoa; phylum Chordata; class Mammalia; order Rodentia; family Cricetidae; genus Peromyscus; species Peromyscus maniculatus. The sequence goes on along the minus strand of NC_134862.1, from coordinate 28,276,567 downwards.
TTAACACTTAATGCTAGAACTTGAAACTCAATGTGAATCAACTCCGTTTAGGAAGTTGTATTGAACCCCAGTCGGTCTCACAAGAAAAACATTCTGATTTTGAGAAACACGCACTCTTGCACTCTACTGTGTTTCTTATAGGGCCAGTACAGTGAGCTAGCTCAGAAGAAGAGAACTGTGTTTCCTACACAAACGGGGCATATCTAGTTCAACTCAGTATTGGAAACTGAGTAAAACAGGAGCTTCTCTTCAGTCCAATACACTGTATTTGCTGGGAACAGACTCGAGTGCTATTTGCACTGTTTATGGCCAGAATAGCACAAAAGTGGTGTTCTTACCCTGAATTAACACTTAATGCTAGAACTTGAAACTGAATGTGAATCAACTCCGTTTAGGAAGTTGTATTGAAGCCCAGTCGGCCTTACAAGAAAAACACTCTGCTTTTGAGAAACAGGCACTCTTGCACTCTACTGTGTTTCCTATAGGGCCAGTACAGTGAGCTAGCTCAGAACAAGAGAACTTTGCATGCTACACAAATGGGGCATATCTAGTTCAACTCAGTATTGGAAACTGAGTAAAACAGGATCTTCTCTTCAGTCCAATACACTGTATTTGCTGGGAACAGACGCGAGTGCTATTTGCACTGTTTATGGCCAGAATAGCACAATAGTGGTGTTCTTACCCTGAATTAACACTTAATGCTAGAACTTGAAACTCAATGTGAATCAACTCCGTTTAGGAAGTTGTATTGAACCCCAGACGGCCTTACAAGAAAAACACTCTGCTTTTGAGAAACAGGCACTCTTGCACTCTACTGTGTTTCCTATAGGGCCAGTACAGTGAGCTAGCTCAGAACAAGAGAACTGTGCTTCCTACACAAACGGGGCATATCGAGTTCAACTCAGTATTGGAAACTGAGTAAAACAGGATCTTCTCTTCAGTCCAATACACTGTATTTGCTGGGAACAGACGCGAGTGCTATTTGCACTGTTTATGGCAAGATTAGCACAATAGTGGTGTTCTTACCCTGAATTAACACTTAATGCTAGAACTTGAAACTGAATGTGAATCAACTCCGTTTAGGAAGTTGTACTGAACCCCAGTCGACCTTACAAGAAAAACACTCTGCTTTTGAGAAACAGGCACTCTTGCACTCTACTGTGTTTCCTATAGTGCCAGTACAGTGAGCTAGCTCAGAACAAGAGAACTGTGCTTCCTACACAAACGGGTCATATCTAGTTCAACTCAGGATTGGAAACTGAGTAAAACAGGAGCTTCTCTTCAGTCCAATACACTGTATTTGCTGGGAACAGACGCGAGTGCTATTTGCACTGTTTATGGCCAGAATAGCACAATAGTGGTGTTCTTACCGTGAATTAACACTTAATGCTAGAACTTGAAACTCAATGTGAATCAACTCCGTTTAGGAAGTTGTATTGAACCCCAGTCGGCCTTACAAGAAAAACACTCTGCTTTTGAGAAACAGGCACTCTTGCACTCTACTGTGTTTCCTATAGGGCCAGTACAGTGAGCTAGCTCAGAACAAGAGAACTGTGCTTACTACACAAACGGGGCATATCTAGTTCAACTCAGTATTGGAAACTGAGTAAAACAGGAGCTTCTCTTCAGTCCAATACACTGTATTTGCTGGGAACAGACTCGATTGCTATTTGCACTGTTTATGGCCAGAATAGCACAATAGTGGTGTTCTTACCCTGAATTAACTCTTAATGCTAGAACTTGAAACTGAATGTGAATCAACTCCGTTTAGGAAGTTGTATTGAACCCCAGTCGGCCTTACAAGAAAAACACTCTTCTTTTGACAAACAGGCACTCATGCACTATACTGTTTTCCTATAGGGCCAGTACAGTGAGCTAGCTCAGAACAAGAGAACTGTGCTTCCTACACAAACGGGGCATATCTAGTTCAACTCAGTATTGGAAACTGAGTAAAACAGGAGCTTCTCTTCAGTCCAATACACTGTATTTGCTGGGAACAGACTCGAGTGCTATTTGCACTGTTTATGGCCAGAATAGCATAAAGGTGGTGTTCTTACTCTGAATTAACACTTAATGCTAGATCTTGAAACTGAATGTGAATCAACTCTGTTTAGGAAGTTGTATTGAACCCCAGTCGGCCTTACAAGAAAAACACTCTGCTTTTGAGAAACAGGCACTCTTGCACTCTACTGTGTTTCCTATAGGGCCAGTACAGTGAGCTAGCTCAGAACAAGAGAACTTTGCATCCTACACAAACGGGGCATATCTAGTTCAACTCAGTATTGGAAACTGAGTAAAACAGGAGCTTCTCTTCAGTCCAATACACTGTATTTGCTGGGAACAGACGCGAGTGCTATTTGCACTGTTTATGGCCAGAATAGCACAATAGTGGTGTTCTTACCCTGAATTAACACTTAATGCTAGAACTTGAAACTCAATGTGAATCAACTCCGTTTAGGAAGTTGTATTGAACCCCAGTCGGCCTTACAAGAAAAACACTCTGCTTTTGTGAAACAGGCACTCTTGCACTCTACTGTGTTTCCTATAGGGCCAGTACAGTGAGCTAGCTCAGAACAAGAGAACTGTGCTGCCTACACAAACGGGGCATATCTAGTTCAACTCAGTATTGGAAACTGAGTAAAACAGGAGCTTCTCTTCAGTCCAATACACTGTATTTGCTGGGAACAGATGCGAGTGCTATTTGCACTGTTTATGGCCAGAATAGCACAATGGTGGTGTTCTTACCCTGAATTAACACTTAATGCTAGAACTTGAAACTGAATGTGAATCAACTCCGTTTAGGAAGTTGTATTGAAGCCCAGTCAGCCTTACAAGAAAAACACTCTGCTTTTGAGAAACAGGCACTCTTGCACTCTACTGTGTTTCCTATAGGGCCAGTACAGTGAGCTAGCTCAGAACAAGAGAACTGTGCTTCCTACACAAACGGGGCATATCTAGTTCAACTCAGTATTGGAAACTGAGTAAAACAGGAGCTTCTCTTCAGTCCAATACACTGTATTTGCTGGGAACAGACGCCAGTGCTATTTGCACTGTTTATGGCCAGAATAGAACAATAGTGGTGTTCTTACCATGAATTAACACTTAATGCTAGAACTTGAAACTGAATGTGAATCAACTCCGTTTAGGAAGTTGTATTGAACCCCAGTCGGCCTTACAAGAAAAACACTCTGCTTTTGAGAAACAGGCACTCTTGCACTCTACTGTGTTTCCCATAGGACCAGTACAGTGAGCTAGCTCAGAACAAGAGAACTGTGCTTCCTACACAAACGGGGCATATCTAGTTCAACTCAGTATTGGAAACTGAGTAAAACAGGAGCTTCTCTTCAGTCCAATACACTGTATTTGCTGGGAACAGACGCGAGTGCTATTTGCACTGTTTATGGCCAGAATAGCACAATAGTGGTGTTCTTATCCTGAATTAACACTTAATGCTAGAACTTGAAACTCAATGTGAATCAACTCCGTTTAGGAAGTTGTATTGAAGCCCAGTCGGCCTTACAAGAAAAACACTCTGCTTTTGAGAAACAGGCACTCTTGCACTCTACTGTGTTTCCTATAGGGCCAGTACAGTGAGCTAGCTCAGAACAAGAGAACTGTGCTTCCTACACAAACGGGGCCTATCTAGTTCAACTCAGTATTGGAAACTGAGTAAAACAGGAGCTTCTCTTCAGTCCAATACACAGTATTTGCTGGGAACAGACGCGAGTGCTATTTGCACTGTTTATGGCCAGAAGAGCACAATAGTGGGGTTCTTACCCTGAATTAACACTTAATGCTAGAACTTGAAACTGAATGTGAATCAACTCCGTTTAGGAAGTTGTATTGAAGCCCAGTCGGCCTTACAAGAAAAACACTCTGCTTTTGAGAAACAGGCACTCTTGCACTCTACTGTGTTTCCTATAGGGCCAGTACAGTGAGCTAGCTCAGAACAAGAGAACTGTGCTTCCTACACAAACGGGGCATATCTAGTTCAACTCAGTATTGGAAACTGAGTAAAACAGGAGCTTCTCTTCAGTCCAATACACTGTATTTGCTGGGAACAGACGCGAGTGCTATTTGCACTGTTTATGGCCAGAATAGCACAATAGTGGTGTTCTTACCCTGAATTAACACTTAATGCTAGATCTTGAAACTGAATGTGAATCAACTCCGTTTAGGAAGTTGTATTGAACCCCAGTCGGCCTTACAAGAAAAACACTCTGCTTTTGTGAAACAGGCACTCTTGCACTCTACTGTGTTTCCTATAGGGCCAGTACAGTGAGCTAGCTCAGAACAAGAGAACTGTGCTTCCTACACAAACGGGGCATATCTAGTTCAACTCAGTATTGGAAACTGAGTAAAACAGGAGCTTCTCTTCAGTCCAATACACTGTATTTGCTGGGAACAGACGCGAGTGCTATTTGCACTGTTTATGGCCAGAATAGCACAATAGTGGTGTTCTTACCCTGAATTAACACTTAATGCTAGAACTTGAAACTCAATGTGAATCAACTCCGTTTAGGAAGTTGTATTGAACCCCAGTCGGCCTTACAAGAAAAACACTCTGCTTTTGAGAAACAGGCACTCTTGCACTCTACTGTGTTTCCTATAGGGCCAGTACAGTGAGCTAGCTCAGAACAAGAGAACTGTGCTTACTACACAAACGGGGCATATCTAGTTCAACTCAGTATTGGAAACTGAGTAAAACAGGAGCTTCTCTTCAGTCCAATACACTGTATTTGCTGGGAACAGACTCGAGTTCTATTTGCACTGTTTATGGCCAGAATAGCACAATAGTGGTGTTCTTACCCTGAATTAACACTTAATGCTAGAACTTGAAACACAATGTGAACCAACTCCGTTTAGGAAGTTGTATTGAACCCCAGTCGGCCTTACAAGAAAAACACTCTTCTTTTGACAAACAGGCACTCTTGCACTCTACTGTTTTCCTATAGGGCCAGTACAGTGAGCTAGCTCAGAACAAGAGAACTGTGCTTCCTACACAAACGGGGCATATCTAGTTCAACTCAGTATTGGAAACTGAGTAAAACAGGAGCTTCTCTTCACTCCAATACACTGTATTTGCTGAGAACAGACGCGAGTGCTATTTGCACTGTTTATGGACAGAATAGCACAATAGTGGTGTTCTTATCCTGAATTAACACTTAATGCTAGAACTTGAAACTCAATGTGAATCAACTCCGTTTAGGAAGTTGTATTGAACCCCAGTCGGCCTTACAAGAAAAACACTCTGCTTTTGTGAAACAGGCACTCTTGCACTCTACTGTGTTTCCTATAGGGCCAGTACAGTGAGCTAGCTCAGAACAAGAGAACTGTGCTTCCTACACAAACGGGGCATATCTAGTTCAACTCAGTATTGGAAACTGAGTAAAACAGGAGCTTCTCTTCAGTCCAATACACTGTATTTGCTGGGAAAAGACGCGAGTGCTATTTGCACTGTTTATGGCCAGAATAGCACAATAGTGGTGTTCTTACCCTGAATTAACACTTAATGCTAGATCTTGAAACTGAATGTGAATCAACTCTGTTTAGGAAGTTGTATTGAACCCCAGTCGGCCTTACAAGAAAAACACTCTGCTTTTGAGAAACAGGCACTCTTGCACTCTACTGTGTTTCCTATAGGGCCAGTACAGTGAGCTAGCTCAGAACAAGAGAACTTTGCATCCTACACAGACGGGGCATATCTAGTTCAACTCAGTATTGGAAACTGAGTAAAACAGGAGCTTCTCTTCAGTCCAATACACTGTATTTGCTGGGAACAGACGCGAGTGCTATTTGCACTGTTTATGGCCAGAATAGCACAATAGTGGTGTTCTTACCCTGAATTAACACTTAATGCTAGAACTTGAAACTCAATGTGAATCAACTCCGTTTAGGAAGTTGTATTGAACCCCAGTCGGCCTTACAAGAAAAACACTCTGCTTTTGAGAAACAGGCACTCTTGCACTCTACTGTGTTTCCTATAGGGCCAGTACAGTGAGCTAGCTCAGAACAAGAGAACTGTGCTTCCTACACAAACGGAGCATATCTAGTTCCACTCAGTATTGGAAACTGAGTAAAACGAGAGCTTCTCTTCAGTCCAATACACAGTATTTGCTGGGAACAGACGCGAGTGCTATTTGCACTGTTTATGGCCAGAATAGCACAATAGTGGTGTTCTTACCCTGAATTAACACTTAATGCTAGAACTTGAAACTGAATGTGAATCAACTCCGTTTAGGAAGTTGTATTGAACCCCAGTCGGCCTTACAAGAAAAACACTCTGCTTTTGAGAAACAGGCACTCTTGCACTCTACTGTGTTTCCTATAGGGCCAGTACAGTGAGCTAGCTCAGAACAAGAGAACTGTGCTTCCTACACAAACGGGGCATATCTAGTTCAACTCAGTATTGGAAACTGAGTAAAACAGGAGCTTCTCTTCAGTCCAATACACTGTATTTGCTGGGAACAGACGCGACTGCTATTTGAACTGTTTATGGCCAGAATAGCACAATAGTGGTGTTCTTATCCTGAATTAACACTTAATGCTAGAACTTGAAACTCAATGTGAATCAACTCCGTTTAGGAAGTTGTATTGAAGCCCAGTCGGCCTTACAAGAAAAACACTCTGCTTTTGAGAAACAGGCACTCTTGCACTCTACTGTGTTTCCTATAGGGCCAGTACAGTGAGCTAGCTCAGAACAAGAGAACTGTGCTTCCTACACAAACGGGGCCTATCTAGTTCAACTCAGTATTGGAAACTGAGTAAAACAGGAGCTTCTCTTCAGTCCAATACACAGTATTTGCTGGGAACACACGCGAGTGCTATTTGCACTGTTTATGGCCAGAATAGCACAATAGTGGTGTTCTTACCCTGAATTAACACTTAATGCTAGAACTTGAAACTGAATGTGAATCAACTCCGTTTAGGAAGTTGTATTGAAGCCCAGTCGGCCTTACAAGAAAAACACTCTGCTTTTGAGAAACAGGCACTCTTGCACTCTACTGTGTTTCCTATAGGGTCAGTACAGTGAGCTAGCTCAGAACAAGAGAACTGTGCTTCCTACACAAACGGGGCATATCTAGCTCAACTCAGTATTGGAAACTGAGTAAAACAGGAGCTTCTCTTCAGTCCAATACACTGTATTTGCTGGGAACAGACGCGAGTGCTATTTGCACTGTTTATGGCCAGAATAGCACAATAGTGGTGTTCTTACCCTGAATTAACACTTAATGCTAGATCTTGAAACTGAATGTGAATCAACTCCGTTTAGGAAGTTGTATTGAACCCCAGTCGGCCTTACAAGAAAAACACTCTGCTTTTGAGAAACAGGCACTCTTGCACTCTACTGTGTTTCCTATAGGGCCAGTACAGTGAGCTAGCTCAGAACAAGAGAACTTTGCATCCTACACAAACGGGGCATATCTAGTTCAACTCAGTATTCTAAACTGAGGAAAACAGGAGCTTCTCTTCAGTCCAATACACTGTATTTGCTGGGAACAGACGCGAGTGCTATTTGCACTGTTTATGGCCAGAATAGCACAATAGTTGTGTTCTTACCCTGAATTAACACTTAATGCTAGAACTTGAAACTCAATGTGAATCAACTCCGTTTAGGAAGTTGTATTGAACCCCAGTCGGCCTTACAAGAAAAACACTCTGCTTTTGAGAAACAGGCCCTCTTGCACTCTACTATGTTTCCTATAGGGCCAGTACAGTGAGCTAGCTCATAACAAGAGAACTGTGCTTCCTACACAAACGGGGCCTATCTAGTTCAACTCAGTATTGGAAACTGAGTAAAACAGGAGCTTCTCTTCAGTCCAATACACAGTATTTGCTGGGAACAGACGCGAGTGTTATTTGCACTGTTTATGGCCAGAATAGCACAATAGTGGTGTTCTTACCCTGAATTAACACTTAATGCTAGAACTTGAAACTGAATGTGAATCAACTCCGTTTAGGAAGTTGTATTGAACCCCAGTCGGCCTTACAAGAAAAACACTCTGCTTTTAAGAAACAGGCACTCTTGCACTCTACTGTGTTTCCTGTAGGGTCAGTACAGTGAGCTAGCTCAGAACAAGAGAACTGTGCTTCCTACACAAACGGGGCATATCTAGTTCAACTCAGTATTGGAAACTGAGTAAAACAGGAGCTTCTCTTCAGTCCAATACACTGTATTTGCTGGGAACAGACGCGAGTGCTATTTGCACTGTTTATGGCCAGAATAGCACAATAGTGGTGTTCTTACCCTGAATTAACACTTAATGCTAGATCTTGAAACTGAATGTGAATCAACTCCGTTTAGGAAGTTGTATTGAACCCCAGTCGGCCTTACAAGAAAAACACTCTGCTTTTGAGAAACAGGCACTCTTGCACTCTACTGTGTTTCCTATAGGGCCAGTACAGTGAGCTAGCTCAGAACAAGAGAACTTTGCATCCTACACAAACGGGGCATATCTAGTTCAACTCAGTATTCTAAACTGAGGAAAACAGGAGCTTCTCTTCAGTCCAATACACTGTATTTGATGGGAACAGACGCGAGTGCTATTTGCACTGTTTATGGCCAGAATAGCACAATAGTTGTGTTCTTACCCTGAATTAACACTTAATGCTAGAACTTGAAACTCAATGTGAATCAACTCCGTTTAGGAAGTTGTATTGAACCCCAGTCAGCCTTACAAGAAAAACACTCTGCTTTTGAGAAACAGGCCCTCTTACCCTCTACTATGTTTCCTATAGGGCCAGTACAGTGAGCTAGCTCATAACAAGAGAACTGTGCTTCCTACACAAACGGGGCATATCTAGTTCAACTCAGTATTGGAAACTGAGTAAAACAGGAGCTTCTCTTCAGTCCAATACACTGTATTTGCTGGGAACAGACACGAGTGCTATTTGCACTGTTTATGGCCAGAATAGCACAATAGTGGTGTTCTTACCCTGAATTAACACTTAATGCTAGAACTTGAAACTGAATGTGAATCAACTCTGTTTAGGAAGTTGTATTGAACCCCAGTCAGCCTTAAAAGAAAAACACTCTGCTTTTGAGAAACAGGCACTCTTGCAGTCTACTGTGTTTCCTATAGGGCCAGTACAGTGAGCTAGCTCAGAACAAGAGAACTGTGCTTCCTACACAAACGGGGCATATCTAGTTCAACTCAGTATTGGAAACTGAGTAAAACAGGAGCTTCTCTTCAGTCCAATACACTGTATTTGCTGGGAACAGACGCGAGTGCTATTTGCACTGTTTATGGCCAGAATAGCACAATAGTGGTGTTCTTACCCTGAATTAACACTTAATGCTAGAACTTGAAACTCAATGTGAATCAACTCCGTTTAGGAAGTTGTATTGAACCCCAGTCGGCCTTAAAAGAAAAACACTCTGCTTTTGAGAAACAGGCACTCTTACACTCTACTGTGTTTCCTATAGGGCCAGTACAGTGAGGTAGCTCAGAACAAGAGAACTGTGCTTCCTACACAAACTGGGCATACATATCTAGTTCAACTCAGTATTGGAAACTGAGTAAAACAGGAGCTTCTCTTCAGTCCAATACACAGTATTTGCTGGGAACAGACGCGAGTGCTATTTGCACTGTTTATGGCCAGAATAGCACAATAGTGGTGTTCTTACCCTGAATTAACACTTAATGCTAGAACTTGAAACTGAATGTGAATCAACTCCGTTTAGGAAGTTGTATTGAACCCCAGTCGGCCTTACAAGAAAAACACTCTGCTTTTGAGAAACAGGCACTCTTGCACTCTACTGTGTTTCCTATAGGGCCAGTACAGTGAGCTAGCTCAGAACAAGAGAACTGTGCTTCCTACACAAACGGGGCATATCTAGTTCAACTCAGTATTGGAAACTGAGTAAAACAGGAGCTTCTCTTCAGTCCAATACACTGTATTTGCTGGGAACAGACGCGAGTGCTATTTGCACTGTTTATGGCCAGAATAGCACAATAGTGGTGTTCTTACCCTGAATTAACACTTAATGCTAGATCTTGAAACTGAATGTGAATCAACTCCGTTTAGGAAGTTGTATTGAACCCCAGTCGGCCTTACAAGAAAAACACTCTGCTTTTGAGAAACAGGCACTCTTGCACTCTACTGTGTTTCCTATAGGGCCAGTACAGTGAGCTAGCTCAGAACAAGAGAACTGTGCTTACTACACAAACGGGGCATATCTAGTTCAACTCAGTATTGGAAACTGAGTAAAACAGGAGCTTCTCTTCAGTCCAATACACTGTATTTGCTGGGAACAGACTCGATTGCTATTTGCACTGTTTATGGCCAGAATAGCACAATAGTGGTGTTCTTACCCTGAATTAACTCTTAATGCTAGAACTTGAAACTGAATGTGAATCAACTCCGTTTAGGAAGTTGTATTGAACCCCAGTCGGCCTTACAAGAAAAACACTCTTCTTTTGACAAACAGGCACTCATGCACTATACTGTTTTCCTATAGGGCCAGTACAGTGAGCTAGCTCAGAACAAGAGAACTGTGCTTCCTACACAAACGGGGCATATCTAGTTCAACTCAGTATTGGAAACTGAGTAAAACAGGAGCTTCTCTTCACTCCAATACACTGTATTTGCTGGGAACAGACGCGAGTGCTATTTGCACTGTTTATGGCCAGAATAGCACAATAGTGGTGTTCTTACCCTGAATTAACACTTAATGCTAGAACTTGAAACTCAATGTGAATCAACTCCGTTTAGGAAGTTGTATTGAACCCCAGTCGGGCTTACAAGAAAAACACTCTGCTTTTGTGAAACAGGCACTCTTGCACTCTACTGTGTTTCCTATAGGGCCAGTACAGTGAGCTAGCTCAGAACAAGAGAACTGTGCTTCCTACACAAACGGGGCATATCTAGTTCAACTCAGTATTGGAAACTGAGTAAAACAGGAGCTTCTCTTCAGTCCAATACACTGTATTTGCTGGGAACAGACGCGAGTGCTATTTGCACTGTTTATGGCCAGAATAGCATAAAGGTGGTGTTCTTACTCTGAATTAACACTTAATGCTAGATCTTGAAACTGAATGTGAATCAACTCTGTTTAGGAAGTTGTATTGAACCCCAGTCGGCCTTACAAGAAAAACACTCTGCTTTTGAGAAACAGGCACTCTTGCACTCTACTGTGTTTCCTATAGGGCCAGTACAGTGAGCTAGCTCAGAACAAGAGAACTTTGCATCCTACACAAACGGGGCATATCTAGTTCAACTCAGTATTGGAAACTGAGTAAAACAGGAGCTTCTCTTCAGTCCAATACACTGTATTTGCTGGGAACAGACGCGAGTGCTATTTGCACTGTTTATGGCCAGAATAGCACAATAGTGGTGTTCTTACCCTGAATTAACACTTAATGCTAGAACTTGAAACTCAATGTGAATCAACTCCGTTTAGGAAGTTGTATTGAACCCCAGTCGGCCTTACAAGAAAAACACTCTGCTTTTGTGAAACAGGCACTCTTGTACTCTACTGTGTTTCCTATAGGGCCAGTACAGTGAGCTAGCTCAGAACAAGAGAACTGTGCTGCCTACACAAACGGGGCATATCTAGTTCAACTCAGTATTGGAAACTGAGTAAAACAGGAGCTTCTCTTCAGTCCAATACACTGTATTTGCTGGGAACAGATGCGAGTGCTATTTGCACTGTTTATGGCCAGAATAGCACAATGGTGGTGTTCTTACCCTGAATTAACACTTAATGCTAGAACTTGAAACTGAATGTGAATCAACTCCGTTTAGGAAGTTGTATTGAAGCCCAGTCAGCCTTACAAGAAAAACACTCTGCTTTTGAGAAACAGGCACTCTTGCACTCTACTGTGTTTCCTATAGGGCCAGTACAGTGAGCTAGCTCAGAACAAGAGAACTGTGCTTCCTACACAAACGGGGCATATCTAGTTCAACTCAGTATTGGAAACTGAGTAAAACAGGAGCTTCTCTTCAGTCCAATACACTGTATTTGCTGGGAACAGACGCGAGTGCTATTTGCACTGTTTATGGCCAGAATAGAACAATAGTGGTGTTCTTACCATGAATTAACACTTAATGCTAGAACTTGAAACTGAATGTGAATCAACTCCGTTTAGGAAGTTGTATTGAACCCCAGTCGGCCTTACAAGAAAAACACTCTGCTTTTGAGAAACAGGCACTCTTGCACTCTACTGTGTTTCCTATAGGACCAGTACAGTGAGCTAGCTCAGAACAAGAGAACTGTGCTTCCTACACAAACGGGGCATATCTAGTTCAACTCAGTATTGGAAACTGAGTAAAACAGGAGCTTCTCTTCAGTCCAATACACTGTATTTGCTGGGAACAGACGCGAGTGCTATTTGCACTGTTTATGGCCAGAATAGCACAATAGTGGTGTTCTTATCCTGAATTAACACTTAATGCTAGAACTTGAAACTCAATGTGAATCAACTCCGTTTAGGAAGTTGTATTGAAGCCCAGTCGGCCTTACAAGAAAAACACTCTGCTTTTGAGAAACAGGCACTCTTGCACTCTACTGTGTTTCCTATAGGGCCAGTACAGTGAGCTAGCTCAGAACAAGAGAACTGTGCTTCCTCCACAAACGGGGCCTATCTAGTTCAACTCAGTATTGGAAACTGAGTAAAACAGGAGCTTCTCTTCAGTCCAATACACAGTATTTGCTGGGAACAGACGCGAGTGCTATTTGCACTGTTTATGGCCAGAAGAGCACAATAGTGGGGTTCTTACCCTGAATTAACACTTAATGCTAGAACTTGAAACTGAATGTGAATCAACTCCGTTTAGGAAGTTGTATTGAAGCCCAGTCGGCCTTACAAGAAAAACACTCTGCTTTTGAGAAACAGGCACTCTTGCACTCTACTGTGTTTCCTATAGGGCCAGTACAGTGAGCTAGCTCAGAACAAGAGAACTGTGCTTCCTACACAAACGGGGCATATCTAGTTCAACTCAGTATTGGAAACTGAGTAAAACAGGAGCTTCTCTTCAGTCCAATACACTGTATTTGCTGGGAACAGACGCGAGTGCTATTTGCACTGTTTATGGCCAGAATAGCACAATAGTGGTGTTCTTACCCTGAATTAACACTTAATGCTAGATCTTGAAACTGAATGTGAATCAACTCCGTTTAGGAAGTTGTATTGAACCCCAGTCGGCCTTACAAGAAAAACACTCTGCTTTTGTGAAACAGGCACTCTTGCACTCTACTGTGTTTCCTATAGGGCCAGTACAGTGAGCTAGCTCATAACAAGAGAACTGTGCTTCCTACACAAACGGGGCATATCTAGTTCAACTCAGTATTGGAAACTGAGTAAAACAGGAGCTTCTCTTCAGTCCAATACACTGTATTTGCTGGGAACAGACGCGAGTGCTATTTGCACTGTTTATGGCCAGAATAGCACAATAGTGGTGTTCTTACCCTGAATTAACACTTAATGCTAGAACTTGAAACTCAATGTGAATCAACTCCGTTTAGGAAGTTGTATTGAACCCCAGTCGGCCTTACAAGAAAAACACTCTGCTTTTGAGAAACAGGCACTCTTGCACTCTACTGTGTTTCCTATAGGGCCAGTACAGTGAGCTAGCTCAGAACAAGAGAACTGTGCTTACTACACAAACGGGGCATATCTAGTTCAACTCAGTATTGGAAACTGAGTAAAACAGGAGCTTCTCTTCAGTCCAATACACTGTATTTGCTGGGAACAGACTCGAGTTCTATTTGCACTGTTTATGGCCAGAATACCACAATAGTGGTGTTCTTACCCTGAATTAACACTTAATGCTAGAACTTGAAACACAATGTGAACCAACTCCGTTTAGGAAGTTGTATTGAACCCCAGTCGGCCTTACAAGTAAAACACTCTTCTTTTGACAAACAGGCACTCTTGCACTCTACTGTTTTCCTATAGGGCCAGTACAGTGAGCTAGCTCAGAACAAGAGAACTGTGCTTCCTACACAAACGGGGCATATCTAGTTCAACTCAGTATTGGAAACTGAGTAAAACAGGAGCTTCTCTTCACTCCAATACACTGTATTTGCTGAGAACAGACGCGAGTGCTATTTGCACTGTTTATGGACAGAATAGCACAATAGTGGTGTTCTTATCCTGAATTAACACTTAATGCTAGAACTTGAAACTCAATGTGAATCAACTCCGTTTAGGAAGTTGTATTGAACCCCAGTCGGCCTTACAAGAAAAACACTCTGCTTTTGTGAAACAGGCACTCTTGCACTCTACTGTGTTTCCTATAGGGCCAGTACAGTGAGCTAGCTCATAACAAGAGAACTGTGCTTCCTACACAAACGGGGCATATCTAGTTCAACTCAGTATTGGAAACTGAGTAAAACAGGAGCTTCTCTTCAGTCCAATACACTGTATTTGCTGGGAAAAGACGCGAGTGCTATTTGCACTGTTTATGGCCAGAATAGCACAATAGTGGTGTTCTTACCCTGAATTAACACTTAATGCTAGATCTTGAAACTGAATGTGAATCAACTCTGTTTAGGAAGTTGTATTGAACCCCAGTCGGCCTTACAAGAAAAACACTCTGCTTTTGAGAAACAGGCACTCTTGCACTCTACTGTGTTTCCTATAGGGCCAGTACAGTGAGCTAGCTCAGAACAAGAGAACTTTGCATCCTACACAGACGGGGCATATCTAGTTCAACTCAGTATTGGAAACTGAGTAAAACAGGAGCTTCTCTTCAGTCCAATACACTGTATTTGCTGGGAACAGACGCGAGTGCTATTTGCACTGTTTATGGCCAGAATAGCACAATAGTGGTGTTCTTACCCTGAATTAACACTTAATGCTAGAACTTGAAACTCAATGTGAATCAACTCCGTTTAGGAAGTTGTATTGAACCCCAGTCGGCCTTACAAGAAAAACACTCTGCTTTTGAGAAACAGGCACTCTTGCACTCTACTGTGTTTCCTATAGGGCCAGTACAGTGAGCTAGCTCAGAACAAGAGAACTGTGCTTCCTACACAAACGGAGCATATCTAGTTCCACTCAGTATTGGAAACTGAGTAAAACGAGAGCTTCTCTTCAGTCCAATACACAGTATTTGCTGGGAACAGACGCGAGTGCTATTTGCACTGTTTATGGCCAGAATAGCACAATAGTGGTGTTCTTACCCTGAATTAACACTTAATGCTAGAACTTGAAACTGAATGTGAATCAACTCCGTTTAGGAAGTTGTATTGAACCCCAGTCGGCCTTACAAGAAAAACACTCTGCTTTTGAGAAACAGGCACTCTTGCACTCTACTGTGTTTCCTATAGGGCCAGTACAGTGAGCTAGCTCAGAACAAGAGAACTGTGCTTCCTACACAAACGGGGCATATCTAGTTCAACTCAGTATTGGAAACTGAGTAAAACAGGAGCTTCTCTTCAGTCCAATACACTGTATTTGCTGGGAACAGACGCGACTGCTATTTGAACTGTTTATGGCCAGAATAGCACAATAGTGGTGTTCTTATCCTGAATTAACACTTAATGCTAGAACTTGAAACTCAATGTGAATCAACTCCGTTTAGGAAGTTGTATTGAAGCCCAGTCGGCCTTACAAGAAAAACACTCTGCTTTTGAGAAACAGGCACTCTTGCACTCTACTGTGTTTCCTATAGGGCCAGTACAGTGAGCTAGCTCAGAACAAGAGAACTGTGCTTCCTACACAAACGGGGCCTATCTAGTTCAACTCAGTATTGGAAACTGAGTAAAACAGGAGCTTCTCTTCAGTCCAATACACAGTATTTGCTGGGAACAGACGCGAGTGCTATTTGCACTGTTTATGGCCAGAATAGCACAATAGTGGTGTTCTTACCCTGAATTAACACTTAATGCTAGAACTTGAAACTGAATGTGAATCAACTCCGTTTAGGAAGTTGTATTGAAGCCCAGTCGGCCTTACAAGAAAAACACTCTGCTTTTGAGAAACAGGCACTCTTGCACTCTACTGTGTTTCCTATAGGGTCAGTACAGTGAGCTAGCTCAGAACAAGAGAACTGTGCTTCCTACACAAACGGGGCATATCTAGCTCAACTCAGTATTGGAAACTGAGTAAAACAGGAGCTTCTCTTCAGTCCAATACACTGTATTTGCTGGGAACAGACGCGAGTGCTATTTGCACTGTTTATGGCCAGAATAGCACAATAGTGGTGTTCTTACCCTGAATTAACACTTAATGCTAGATCTTGAAACTGAATGTGAATCAACTCCGTTTAGGAAGTTGTATTGAACCCCAGTCGGCCTTACAAGAAAAACACTCTGCTTTTGAGAAACAGGCACTCTTGCACTCTACTGTGTTTCCTATAGGGCCAGTACAGTGAGCTAGCTCAGAACAAGAGAACTTTGCATCCTACACAAACGGGGCATATCTAGTTCAACTCAGTATTCTAAACTGAGGAAAACAGGAGCTTCTCTTCAGTCCAATACACTGTATTTGCTGGGAACAGACGCGAGTGCTATTTGCACTGTTTATGGCCAGAATAGCACAATAGTTGTGTTCTTACCCTGAATTAACACTTAATGCTAGAACTTGAAACTCAATGTGAATCAACTCCGTTTAGGAAGTTGTATGAACCCCAGTCGGCCTTACAAGAAAAACACTCTGCTTTTGAGAAACAGGCCCTCTTGCACTCTACTATGTTTCCTATAGGGCCAGTACAGTGAGCTAGCTCATAACAAGAGAACTGTGCTTCCTACACAAACGGGGCCTATCTAGTTCAACTCAGTATTGGAAACTGAGTAAAACAGGAGCTTCTCTTCAGTCCAATACACAGTATTTGCTGGGAACAGACGCGAGTGTTATTTGCACTGTTTATGGCCAGAATAGCACAATAGTGGTGTTCTTACCCTGAATTAACACTTAATGCTAGAACTTGAAACTGAATGTGAATCAACTCCGTTTAGGAAGTTGTATTGAAGCCCAGTCGGCCTTACAAGAAAAACACTCTGCTTTTAAGAAACAGGCACTCTTGCACTCTACTGTGTTTCCTGTAGGGTCAGTACAGTGAGCTAGCTCAGAACAAGAGAACTGTGCTTCCTACACAAACGGGGCATATCTAGTTCAACTCAGTATTGGAAACTGAGTAAAACAGGAGCTTCTCTTCAGTCCAATACACTGTATTTGCTGGGAACAGACGCGAGTGCTATTTGCACTGTTTATGGCCAGAATAGCACAATAGTGGTGTTCTTACCCTGAATTAACACTTAATGCTAGATCTTGAAACTGAATGTGAATCAACTCCGTTTAGGAAGTTGTATTGAACCCCAGTCGGCCTTACAAGAAAAACACTCTGCTTTTGAGAAACAGGCACTCTTGCACTCTACTGTGTTTCCTATAGGGCCAGTACAGTGAGCTAGCTCAGAACAAGAGAACTTTGCATCCTACACAAACGGGGCATATCTAGTTCAACTCAGTATTCTAAACTGAGGAAAACAGGAGCTTCTCTTCAGTCCAATACACTGTATTTGCTGGGAACAGACGCGAGTGCTATTTGCACTGTTTATGGCCAGAATAGCACAATAGTTGTGTTCTTACCCTGAATTAACACTTAATGCTAGAACTTGAAACTCAATGTGAATCAACTCCGTTTAGGAAGTTGTATTGAACCCCAGTCAGCCTTACAAGAAAAACACTCTGCTTTTGAGAAACAGGCCCTCTTACCCTCTACTATGTTTCCTATAGGGCCAGTACAGTGAGCTAGCTCATAACAAGAGAACTGTGCTTCCTACACAAACGGGGCATATCTAGTTCAACTCAGTATTGGAAACTGAGTAAAACAGGAGCTTCTCTTCAGTCCAATACACTGTATTTGCTGGGAACAGACACGAGTGCTATTTGCACTGTTTATGGCCAGAATAGCACAATAGTGGTGTTCTTACCCTGAATTAACACTTAATGCTAGAACTTGAAACTGAATGTGAATCAACTCTGTTTAGGAAGTTGTATTGAACCCCAGTCAGCCTTAAAAGTAAAACACTCTGCTTTTGAGAAACAGGCACTCTTGCAGTCTACTGTGTTTCCTATAGGGCCAGTACAGTGAGCTAGCTCAGAACAAGAGAACTGTGCTTCCTACACAAACGGGGCATATCTAGTTCAACTCAGTATTGGAAACTGAGTAAAACAGGAGCTTCTCTTCAGTCCAATACACTGTATTTGCTGGGAACAGACGCGAGTGCTATTTGCACTGTTTATGGCCAGAATAGCACAATAGTGGTGTTCTTACCCTGAATTAACACTTAATGCTAGAACTTGAAACTCAATGTGAATCAACTCCGTTTAGGAAGTTGTATTGAACCCCAGTCGGCCTTAAAAGAAAAACACTCTGCTTTTGAGAAACAGGCACTCTTACACTCTACTGTGTTTCCTATAGGGCCAGTACAGTGAGGTAGCTCAGAACAAGAGAACTGTGCTTCCTACACAAACTGGGCATACATATCTAGTTCAACTCAGTATTGGAAACTGAGTAAAACAGGAGCTTCTCTTCAGTCCAATACACAGTATTTGCTGGGAACAGACGCGAGTGCTATTTGCACTGTTTATGGCCAGAATAGCACAATAGTGGTGTTCTTACCCTGAATTAACACTTAATGCTAGAACTTGAAACTGAATGTGAATCAACTCCGTTTAGGAAGTTGTATTGAACCCCAGTCGGCCTTACAAGAAAAACACTCTGCTTTTGAGAAACAGGCACTCTTGCACTCTACTGTGTTTCCTATAGGGCCAGTACAGTGAGCTAGCTCAGAACAAGAGAACTGTGCTTCCTACACAAACGGGGCATATCTAGTTCAACTCAGTATTGGAAACTGAGTAAAACAGGAGCTTCTCTTCAGTCCAATACACTGTATTTGCTGGGAACAGACGCGAGTGCTATTTGCACTGTTTATGGCCAGAATAGCACAATAGTGGTGTTCTTACCCTGAATTAACACTTAATGCTAGATCTTGAAACTGAATGTGAATCAACTCCGTTTAGGAAGTTGTATTGAACCACAGTCGGCCTTACAAGAAAAACACTCTGCTTTTGAGAAACAGGCACTCTTGCACTCTACTGTTTTTCCTATAGGGCCAGTACAGTGAGCTAGCTCAGAACAAGAGAACTGTGCTTCCTACACAAACGGGGCATATCTAGTTCAACTCAGTATTGGAAACTGAGTAAAACAGGAGCTTCTCTTCAGTCCAATACACAGTATTTGCTGGGAACAGACGCGAGTGCTATTTGCACTGTTTATGGCCAGAATAGCACAATAGTGGTGTTCTTACCCTGAATTAACACTTAATGCTAGAACTTTAAACTCAATGTGAATCAACTCCGTTTAGGAAGTTGTATTGAACCCCAGTCGGCCTTACAAGAAAAACACTCTGCTTTTGAGAAACAGGCACTCTTGCACTCTACTGTGTTTCCTATAGGGCCAGTACAGTGAGCTAGCTCAGAACAAGAGAACTGTGCTTCCTACACAAACGGGGCATATCTAGTTCAACTCAGTATTGGAAACTGAGTAAAACAGGAGCTTCTCTTCAGTCCAATACACTGTATTTGCTGGGAACAGACGCGAGTGCTATTTGCACTGTTTATGGCCAGAATAGCACAATAGTGGTGTTCTTACCCTGAATTAACACTTAATGCTAGAACTTGAAACTGAATGTGAATCAACTCCGTTTAGGAAGTTGTACTGAACCCCAGTCGGCCTTACAAGAAAAACACTCTGCTTTTGAGAAACAGGCACTCTTGCACTCTACTGTGTTTCCTATAGGGCCAGTACAGTGAGCTAGCTCAGAACAAGAGAACTGTGCTTCCTACACAAACGGGGCATATCTAGTTCAACTCAGTATTGGAAACTGAGTAAAACAGGAGCTTCTCTTCAGTCCAATACACTGTATTTGCTGGGAACAGACGCGAGTGCTATTTGCACTGTTTATGGCCAGAATAGCACAATAGTGGTGTTCTTACCCTGAATTAACACTTAATGCTAGATCTTGAAACTGAATGTGAATCAACTCTGTTTAGGAAGTTGTATTGAACCCCAGTCGGCCTTACAAGAAAAACACTCTGCTTTTGAGAAACAGGCACTCTTGCACTCTACTGTGTTTCCTATAGGGCCAGTACAGTGAGCTTGCTCAGAACAAGAGAACTTTGCATCCTACACAAACGGGGCATATCTAGTTCAACTCAGTATTGGAAACTGAGTAAAACAGGAGCTTCTCTTCAGTCCAATACACTGTATTTGCTGGGAACAGACGCGAGTGCTATTTGCACTGTTTATGGCCAGAATAGCACAATAGTGGTGTTCTTACCCTGAATTAACACTTAATGCTAGAACTTGAAACTGAATGTGAATCAACTCCGTTTAGGAAGTTGTATTGAACCCCAGTCGGCCTTACAAGAAAAACACTCTGCTTTTGAGAAACAGGCACTCTTGCACTCTACTGTGTTTCCTATAGGGCCAGTACAGTGAGCTAGCTCAGAACAAGAGAACTGTGCTTCCTACACAAACGGGTCATATCTAGTTCAACTCAGTATTGGAAACTGAGTAAAACAGGAGCTTCTCTTCAGTCCAATACACTGTATTTGCTGGGAACAAACGCGAGTGCTATTTGCACTGTTTATGGCCAGAATAGCACAATAGTGGTGTTCTTACCCTGAATTAACACTTAATGCTAGAACTTGAAACTGAATGTGAATCAACTCCGTTTAGGAAGTTGTATTGAACCCCAGTCGGCCTTACAAGAAAAACACTCTGCTTTTGAGAAACAGGCACTCTTGCACTCTACTGTGTTTCCTATAGGGCCAGTACAGTGAGCTAGCTCAGAACAAGAGAACTGTGATTCCTACACAAACGGGGCATATCTAGTTCAACTCAGTATTGGAAACTGAGTAAAACAGGAGCTTCTCTTCAGTCCAATACACTGTATTTGCTGGGAACAGACGCGAGTGCTATTTGCACTGTTTATGGCCAGAATAGCACAATAGTGGTGTTCTTACCCTGAATTAACACTTAATGCTAGATCTTGAAACTGAATGTGAATCAACTCCGTTTAGGAAGTTGTATTGAACCCCAGTCGGCCTTACAAGAAAAACACTCTGCTTTTGAGAAACAGGCACTCTTGCACTCTACTGTGTTTCCTATAGGGCCAGTACAGTGAGCTAGCTCAGAACAAGAGAACTTTGCATCCTACACAAACGGGGCATATCTAGTTAAACTCAGTATTCTAAACTGAGTAAAACAGGAGCTTCTCTTCAGTCCAATACACTGTATTTGCTGGGAACAGACACGAGTGCTATTTGCACTGTTTATGGCCAGAATAGCACAATAGTTGTGTTCTTACCCTGAATTAACACTTAATGCTAGAACTTGAAACTCAATGTGAATCAACTCCGTTTAGGAAGTTGTATTGAACCCCAGTCGGCCTTACAAGAAAAACACTCTGCTTTTGAGAAACAGGCCCTCTTGCACTCTACTGTTTTTCCTATAGGGCCAGTACAGTGAGCTAGCTCATAACAAGAGAACTGTGCTTCCTACACAAACGGGGCATATCTAGTTCAACTCAGTATTGGAAACTGAGTAAAACAGGAGCTTCTCTTCAGTCCAATACACTGTATTTGCTGGGAACAGACACGAGTGCTATTTGCACTGTTTATGGCCAGAATAGCACAATAGTGGTGTTCTTACCCTGAATTAACACTTAATGCTAGAAATTGAAACTGAATTTGAATCAACTCTGTTTAGGAAGTTGTATTGAACCCCAGTCAGCCTTACAAGAAAAACACTCTGCTTTTGAGAAACAGGCACTCTTGCACTCTACTGTGTTTCCTATAGGGCCAGTACAGTGAGCTAGCTCAGAACAAGAGAACTGTGCTTCCTACACAAACGGGGCATATCTAGTTCAACTCAGTATTGGAAACTGAGTAAAACAGGAGCTTCTCTTCAGTCCAATACACAGTATTTGCTGGGAACAGACGCGAGTGCTATTTGCACTGTTTATGGCCAGAATAGCACAATAGTGGTGTTCTTACCCTGAATTAACACTTAATGCTAGAAGTTGAAACTGAATGTGAATCAACTCCGTTTAGGAAGTTGTATTGAAGCCCAGTCGGTCTTACAAGAAAAACACTCTGCTTTTGAGAAACAGGCACTCTTGCACTCTACTGTATTTCCTATAGGGCCAGTACAGTGAGCTAGCTCAGAACAAGAGAACTGTGCTTCCTACACAAACGGGGCATATCTAGTTCAACTCAGTATTGGAAACTGAGTAAAACAGGAGCTTCTCTTCAGTCCAATACACTGTATTTGCTGGGAACAGACGCGAGTGCTATTTGCACTGTTTATGGCCAGAATAGCACAATAGTTGTGTTCTTACCCTGAATTAACACTTAATGCTAGAACTTGAAACTCAATGTGAATCAACTCCGTTTAGGAAGTTGTATTGAACCCCAGTCGGCCTTACAAGAAAAACACTCTGCTTTTGAGAAACAGGCACTCTTGCACTCTACTGTGTTTCCTATAGGGCCAGTACAGTGAGCTAGCTCAGAACAAGAGAACTGTGCTTCCTACACAAACGGGGCATATCTAGTTCAACTCAGTATTGGAAACTGAGTAAAACTGGAGCTTCTCTTCAGTCCAATACACTGTATTTGCTGGGAACAGACGCGAGTGCTATTTGCACTGTTTATGGCCAGAATAGCACAATAGTGGTGTTCTTACCCTGAATTAACACTTAATGCTAGAACTTGAAACTCAATGTGAATCAACTCTCTTTAGGAAGTTGTATTGAACCCCAGTCGGCCTTACAAGAAAAACACTCTGCTTTTGAGAAACAGACACTCTTGCAGTCTACTGTGTTTCCTATAGGGCCAGTACAGTGAGCTAGCTCAGAACAAGAGAACTGTGCTTCCTACACAAACGGGGCATATCTAGTTCAACTCAGTATTGGAAACTGAGTAAAACAGGAGCTTCTCTTCAGTCCAATACACTGTATTTGCTGGAAACAGACGCGAGTGCTATTTGCACTGTTTATGGCCAGAATAGCACAATAGTTGTGTTCTTACCCTGAATTAACACTTAATGCTAGAACTTGAAACTGAATGTGAATCAACTCCGTTTAGGAAGTTGTATTGAACCCCAGTCGGCCTTACAAGAAAAACACTCTGCTTTTGAGAAACAGGCACTCTTGCACTCTACTGTGTTTCCTATAGGGCCAGTACAGTGAGCTAGCTCAGAACAAGAGAACTGTGCTTCCTACACAAACGGGGCATATCTAGTTCAACTCAGTATTGGAAACTGAGTAAAACTGGAGCTTCTCTTCAGTCCAATACACTGTATTTGCTGGGAACAGACGCGAGTGCTATTTGTACTGTTTAACGCCAGAATAGCACAATAGTGGTGTTCTTACCCTGAATTAACACTTAATGCTAGAACTTGAAACTGAATGTGAATCAACTCTGTTTAGGAAGTTGTATTGAACCCCAGTCGGCCTTAAAAGAAAAACACTCTGCTTTTGAGAAACAGGCACTCTTGCAGTCTACTGTGTTTCCTATAGGGCCAGTACAGTGAGCTAGCTCAGAACAAGAGAACTGTGCTTCCTACACAAACGGGGCATATCTAGTTCAACTCAGTATTGGAAACTGAGTAAAACAGGAGCTTCTCTTCAGTCCAATACACTGTATTTGCTGGGAACAGACGCGAGTGCTATTTGCACTGTTTATGGCCAGAATAGCACAATAGTGGTGTTCTTACCCTGAATTAACACTTAATGCTAGAACTTGAAACTGAATGTGAATGAACTCCATTTAGGAAATTGTATTGAACCCCAATCGGCCTTACAAGAAAAACACTCTGCTTTTGAGAAACAGGCACTCTTGCACTCTACTGTGTTTCCTATAGGGCCAGTACAGTGAGCTAGCTCAGAACAAGAGAACTGTGCTTCCTACACAAACGGGGCATATCTAGTTCAACTCAGTATTGGAAACTGAGTATAACAGGAGCTTCTCTTCAGTCCAATACACAGTATTTGCCGGGAACAGACGCGAGTGCTATTTGCACTGTTTTTGGCCAGAATAGCACAATAGTGGTGTTCTTACACTGAATTAACACTTAATGCTAGAACTTGAAACTGAATGTGAATCAACTCCGTTTAGGAAGTTGTATTCAAGCCCAGTCGGCCTTACAAGAAAAACACTATGCTTTTGAGAAACAGGCACTCTTGCACTCTACTGTGTTTCCTATAGGGCCAGTACAGTGAGCTAGCTCAGAACAAGAGAACTGTGCTTCCTACACAAACGGGGCATATGTAGTTCAACTCAGTATTGGAAACTGAGTAAAACAGGAGCTTCTCTTCAGTCCAATACACTGTATTTGCTGGGAACAGACGCGAGTGCTATTTGCACTGTTTATGGCCAGAATAGCACAATAGTGGTGTTCTTACCCTGAATTAACACTTAATGCTAGAACTTGAATCTCAATGTGAATCAACTCCGTTTAGGAAGTTGTATTGAACCCCAGTCGGCCTTACAAGAAAAACACTCTGCTTTTGAGAAACAGGCACTCTTGCAGTCTACTGTGTTTCCTATAGGGCCAGTACAGTGAGCTAGCTCATAACAAGAGAACTGTGCTTCCTACACAAACGGGGCATATCTAGTTCAACTCAGTATTGGAAACTGAGTAAAACAGGAGCTTCTCTTCAGTCCAATACACTGTATTTGCTGGGAACAGACGGGAGTGCTATATGCACTGTTTATGGCCAGAATAGCACAATAGTGGTGTTCTTACCCTGAATTAACACTTAATGCTAGAACTTGAAACTGAATGTGAATCAACTCTGTTTAGGAAGTTGTATTGAACCCCAGTCGGCCTTAAAAGAAAAACACTCTGCTTTTGAGAAACAGGCACTCTTGCAGTCTATTGTGTTTCCTATGGGGCCAGTACAGTGAGCTAGCTCAGAACAAGAGAACTGTGCTTCCTACACAAACGGGGCATATCTAGTTCAACTCAGTATTGGAAACTGAGTAAAACAGGAGCTTCTCTTCAGTCCAATACACTGTATTTGCTGGGAACAGACGCGAGTGCTATTTGCACTGTTTCTGGCCAGAATAGCACAATAGTGGTGTTCTTACCTTGAATTAACACTTAATGCTAGAAGTTGAAACTGAATGTGAATCAACTCCGTTTAGGAAGTTGTATTGAACCCCAGTCGGCCTTTCTAGAAAAACACTCTGCTTTTGAGAAACAGGCACTCTTGCACTCTACTGTGTTTCCTATAGGGCCACAAAAGTGAGGAATCTCAGAACAAGAGAACTGTGCTTCCTACACAAACGGGGCATATCTAGTTCAACTCAGTATTGGAAACTGAGTAAAACAGGAGCTTCTCTTCTGTCAAGTACACCGTATTTGCTGGGAACAGACGCGAGTGCTATTTACTGTTTATGGCCAGAATAGCACAATAGTGGTGTTCTTACCCTGAATTAACACTTAGTGCTAGAACTTGAAACTCAATGTGAATCAACTCCGTTTAGGAAGTTGTATTGAACCCCAGTCGGCCTTACAAGAAAAACACTCTGCTTTTGAGACACAGGCACTCTTGCACTCTACTGTGTTTTTACTATAGGGCCACAAAAGTGAGGAAGCTCAGAACAAGAGAACTGTGCTTCGTACGCAAACAGGGCATATCTAGTTCAACTCAGTATTGGAAACTGAGTAAAACAGGAGCTTCTCTTCTGTCAAGTTCACCATATTTGCTGGGAACAGACGCGAGTGCTATTTGCACTGTTTATGGCCAGTATAGCACAATAGTGGTGTTCTTACCCTGAATTAACACTTAATGCTAGAACTTGAAACTGAATGTGAATCAACTCCGTTTAGGAAGTTGTATTGAACCCCAGTCGGCCTTACAAGAAAAACACTCTGCTTTTGTGAAACAGGCACTCTTGCACTCTACTGTGTTTCCTATAGGGCCACAAAAGTGAGGAATCTCAGAACAAGACAACTGTGCTTCGTACGCAAACGGGGCATTCCTAGTTCAACTCAGTATTGGAAACTGAGTAAAACAGGAGCTTCTCTTCTGTCAAGTACACCGGATTTGCTGGGAACAGACGCGAGTGCTATTTGCACTGTTTATGGCCAGAATAGCACAATAGTGGTGTTCTTACCCTGAATTAACACTTAATGCTAGAAATTGAAACTGAATGTGAATCAACTCCGTTTAGGAAGTTGTATTGAACCCCAGTCGGCCTTACAAGAAAAACACTCTGCTTTTGAGAAACAGGCACTCTTGCACTCTACTGTGTTTCCTATAGGGCCAGTACAGTGAGCTAGCTCAGAACAAGAGAACTGTGCTTCCTACGCAAACGGGGCATATCTAGTTCAACTCAGTATTGGAAACTGATTAAAACAGGAACTTCTCTTCAGTCCAATACACTGTATTTTCTGGGAACAGACGCGAGTGCTATTTACTGTTTATGGCCAGAATAGCACAATAGTGGTGTTCTTACCCTGAATTAACACTTAATGCTAGAACTTGAAACTGAATGTGAATGAACTCCATTCAGGAAGTTGTATTGAACCCCAGTCGGCCTTACAAGAAAAACACTCTGCTTTTGAGAAACAGGTACTCTTGCAGTCTAATGTGTTTTTACTATAGGGCCAGTACAGTGAGGAAGCTCAGAACAAGAGAACTGTGCTTCCTACACAAACGGGGCATATCTAGTAAAACTCAGTATTGGAAACTGAGTAAAACAGTAGCTTCTCTTCAGTCCAATACACTGTAATTGGTGGGAACAGACGCGAGTGCTATTTGCACTGTTTATGGCCAGTATAGCACAATAGTGGTGTTCTTACCCTGAATTAACACTTAATGCTAGAACTTGAAACTCAATGTGAATCAATTCCGTTTAGGAAGTTGTATTGATCCCCAGTCGGCCTTACACGAAAAACACTCTGCTTTTGAGAAACAGGCACTCTTGCACTCTACTGTGTTTCCTATAGGGCCAGTACAGTGAGCTAGCTCAGAACAAGAGAACTGTGCTTCCTACACAAACGGGGCATATCTAGTTCAACGCAGTATTTGAAACTGAGTAAAACAGGAGCTTCTCTTTAGTCCAATACACTGTATTTGCTGGGAACAGAAGCGATTGCTATTTGCACTGTTTATGGACAGAATAGCACAATAGTGGTGTTCTTACCCTGAATTAACACTTAATGCTAGAACTTGAAACTGAATGTGAATCAACTCCGTTTAGGAAGTTGTATTGAACCCCAGTCGGCCTTACAAGAAAAACACTCTGCTTTTGAGAAACAGACACTCTTGCACTCTAATGTGTTTCCTATAGGGCCACAAAAGTGAGGAAGCTCAGAACAAGAGAACTGTGCTTCGTACGCAAACGGGGTATATCTAGTTCAACTCAGTATTGGAAACTGAGTAAAACAGGAGCTTCTCTTCAGTCCAATGCACTGTATTTGTTGGGAACAGACGCGAGTGCTATTTGCACTGTTTATGGCCAGAATAGCACAATAGTGGTGTTCTTACCCTGAATTAACACTTAATGCTAGAACTTGAAACTGAATGTGAATCAACTCCGTTTAGGAAGTTGTATTGAACCTCAGTCGGCCTTACAAGAAAAACACTCTGCTTTTGAGAAACAGGCACACTTGCACTCTGGTGTGTTTCCTATAGGGCCAGTACAGTGAGCTAGCTCAAAACAAGAGAAATGTGCTTCCTACACAAACGGGGCATATCTAGTTCAACTCAGTATTGGAAACTGAGTAAAACAGGAGCTTCTCTTCAGTCCAATACACTGTATTTGCTGGGAACAGACGCGAGTGCTATTTGCACTGTTTATGGCCAGAATAGCACAATAGTGGTGTTCTTACGCTGAATTAACACTTAATGCTAGAAATTGAAACTGAATGTGAATCAACTCCGTTTAGGAAGTTGTATTGAACCCCAGTCGGCCTTACAAGAAAAACACTCTGCTTTTGAGAAACAGGCACTCTTGCACTCTACTGTGTTTCCTATAGGGCCAGTACAGTGAGCTAGCTCAGAACAAGAGAACTCTGCTTCCTACGCAAACGGGGCATATCTATTTCAACTCAGTATTGGAAAGTGAGTAAAACAGGAGCTTCTCTTCAGTCCAATACACTGTATTTGCTGGGAACAGACGCGAGTGCTATTTGCACTGTTTATGGCCAGAATAGCACAATAGTGGTGTTCTTACCCTGAATTAACACTTAATGCTAGAACTCGAAACTGAATGTGAATCAACTCCGATTAGGAAGTTGTATTGAACCCCAGTCGACCTTACAAGAAAAACACTCTGCTTTTGAGAAACAGGCACTCTTGCACTCTACTGTGTTTCCTATAGGGCCAGTACAGTGACCTAGCTCAGAACAAGAGAACTTTGCATCCTACACAAACGGGGCATATCTAGTTCAACTCAGTATTGAAAAACTGAGTAAAACAGGAGCTTCTCTTCAGTCCGTTACACTGTATTTGCTGGGAACAGACGCGAGTGCTATTTGCACTGTTTTTGGCCAGAATAGCACAATAGTGGTGTTCTTACCCTGAATTAACACTTAATGCTAGATCTTGAAACTAAATGTGAATCAACTCCGTTTAGGAAGTTGTATTGAACCCCAGTCGGCCTTACAAGAAAAACACTCTGCTTTTGAGAAACAGGCACTCTTGCACTCTACTGTGTTTCCTATAGGGCCAGTACAGTGAGCTAGCTCAGAACAAGAGAACTGTGCTTCCTACACAAACGGGGCATATCTAGTTCAACTCAGTATTGGAAACTGAGTAAAACAGGAGCTTCTCTTCAGTCCAATACACTGTATTTGCTGGGAACAGACGCGAGTGCTATTTGCACTGTTTATGGCCAGAATAGCACAATAGTGGTGTTCTTACCCTGAATTAACACTTAATGCTAGAACTTGAAACTGAATGTGAATCAACTCCGTTTAGGAAGTTGTATTGAACCCCAGTCGGCCTTACAAGAAAAACACTCTGCTTTTGAGAAACAGGCACTCTTGCAGTCTAATGTGTTTTTACTATAGGGCCAGTACAGTGACGAAGCTCAGAACAAGAGAACTGTGCTTCCTACACAAACGGGCCATATCTAGTTCAACTCAGTATTGGAAACTGAGTAAAACAGGAGCTTCTCTTCAGTCCAATACACTGTATTTGGTGGGAACAGACGCGAGTGCTATTTGCACTGTTTATGGCCAGTATAGCACTATAGTGGTGTTCTTACCCTGAATTAACACTTAAGGCTAGAACTTGAAACTGAATGTGAATCAACTCCGTTTAGGAAGTTGTATTGATCCCCAGTCGGCCTTACAAGAAAAACACTCTGCTTTTGAGAAACAGGCACTCTTGCACTCTATTATGTGTACTATAGGGCCAGTACAGTGAGCTAGCTCAGAACAAGAGAACTGTGCTTCCTACAAAAACGGGGAATAAATAGTTCAACTCAGTATTGGAAACTGAGTAAAACAGGAGCTTCTCTTCAGTCCAATACACTGTATTTGCTGGGAACAGACGCAAGTGCTATTTGCACTGTTTATGGCCAGAATAGCACAATAGTGGTGTTCTTACCCTGAATTAACACTTAATGCTAGAACTTGAAACTCAATGTGAATCAACTCCGTTTAGGAAGTTGTATTGAACCCCAGTCGGCCTTACAAGAAAAACACTCTGCTTTTGAGAAACAGGCACTCTTGCACTCTACTGTGTTTCCTATAGGGCCAGTACAGTGAGCTAGCTCAGAACAAGAGAACTGTGCTTCCTACACAAACGGGCCATATCTAGTTCAACTCAGTATTGGAAACTGAGTAAAACAGGAGCTTCTCTTCAGTCCAATACACTGTATTTGCTGGGAACAGATGCGAGTGCTATTTGCACTGTTTATAGCCAGAATAGCACAATAGTGGTGTTCTTACCCTGAATTAACACTTAAAGCTAGAACTTGAAACTGAATGTGAATCAACTCTGTTTAGGAAGTTGTATTGAAACCCAGTCGACCTTACAAGAAAAACACTCTGCTTTTGAGAAACAGGCACTCTTGCAGTCTACTGTGTTTCCTATAGGGCCAGTACAGTGAGCTAGTTCAGAACAAGAGAACTTTGCATCCTACACAAACGGGGCATAGCTAGTTCAACTCAGTATTGGAAACTGAGTAAAACAGGAGCTTCTCTTCAGTCCAATACACTGTATTTACTGGAAACAGACGCGAGTGCTATTTGCACTGTTTATGTCCAGAATAGCACAATAGTGGTGTTCTTACCCTGAATTAACACTTAATGCTAGAACTTGAAACTGAATGTGAATCAACTCCATTTAGGAAGTTGTATTGAACCCAGGTCGGCCTTACAAGAAAAACACTCTGCTTTTGAGAAACAGGCACTCTTGCAGTCTAATGTGTTTTTACTATAGGGCCAGTACAGTGAGCTAGCTCAGAACAAGAGAACTGTGCTTCCTACACAAACGGGGCATATCTAGTTCAACTCAGTATTGGAAACTGAGTAAAACTGGAGCTTCTCTTCAGTCCAATACACTGTATTTGCTGGGAACAGACGCGAGTGCTATTTGCACTGTTTATGGCCAGAATAGCACAATAGTGGTGTTCTTACCCTGAATTAACACTTAATGCTAGAACTTGAAACTCAATGTGAATCAACTCTCTTTAGGAAGTTGTATTGAACCCCAGTCGGCCTTACAAGAAAAACACTCTGCTTTTGAGAAACAGGCACTCTTGCAGTCTACTGTGTTTCCTATAGGGCCAGTACAGTGAGCTAGCTCAGAACAAGAGAACTGTGCTTCCTACACAAACGGGGCATATCTAGTTCAACTCAGTATTGGAAACTGAGTAAAACAATAGCTTCTCTTCAGTCCAATACACTGTAATTGGTGGGAACAGACGCGAGTGCTATTTGCACTGTTTATGGCCAGTATAGCACAATAGTGTTGTTCTTACCCTGAATTAACACTTAATGCTAGAACTTGAAACTCAATGTGAATCAATTCCGTTTAGGAAGTTGTATTGATCCCCAGTCGGCCTTACACGAAAAACACTCTGCTTTTGAGAAACAGGCACTCTTGCACTCTACAGTGTTTCCTATAGGGCCAGTACAGTGAGCTAGCTCAGAACAAGAGAACTGTGCTTCCTACACAAACGGGGCATATCTAGTTCAACGCAGTATTTGAAACTGAGTAAAACAGGAGCTTCTCTTTAGTCCAATACACTGTATTTGCTGGGAACAGAAGCGATTGCTATTTGCACTGTTTATGGACAGAATAGCACAATAGTGGTGTTCTTACCCTGAATTAACACTTAATGCTAGAACTTGAAACTGAATGTGAATCAACTCCGTTTAGGAAGTTGTATTGAACCCCAGTCGGCCTTACAAGAAAAACACTCTGCTTTTGAGAAACAGACACTCTTGCACTCTAATGTGTTTCCTATAGGGCCACAAAAGTGAGGAAGCTCAGAACAAGAGAACTGTGCTTCGTACGCAAACGGGGTATATCTAGTTCAACTCAGTATTGGAAACTGAGTAAAACAGGAGCTTCTCTTCAGTCCAATGCACTGTATTTGTTGGGAACAGACGCGAGTGCTATTTGCACTGTTTATGGCCAGAATAGCACAATAGTGGTGTTCTTACCCTGAATTAACACTTAATGCTAGAACTTGAAACTGAATGTGAATCAACTCCGTTTAGGAAGTTGTATTGAACCCCAGTCGGCCTTACAAGAAAAACACTCTGCTTTTGAGAAACAGGCACACTTGCACTCTGGTGTGTTTCCTATAGGGCCAGTACAGTGAGCTAGCTCAGAACAAGAGAAATGTGCTTCCTACACAAACGGGGCATATGTAGTTCAACTCAGTATTGGAAACTGAGTAAAACAGGAGCTTCTCTTCAGTCCAATACACTGTATTTGCTGGGAACAGACGCGAGTGCTATTTGCACTGTTTATGGCCAGAATAGCACAATAGTGGTGTTCTTACGCTGAATTAACACTTAATGCTAGAAATTGAAACTGAATGTGAATCAACTCCGTTTAGGAAGTTGTATTGAACCCCAGTCGGCCTTACAAGAAAAACACTCTGCTTTTGAGAAACAGGCACTCTTGCAGTCTACTGTGTTTCCTATAGGGCCAGTACAGTGAGCTAGCTCAGAACAAGAGAACTGTGCTTCCTACACAAACGGGGCATATCTAGTTCAACTCAGTATTGGAAACTGAGTAAAACAATAGCTTCTCTTCAGTCCAATACACTGTAATTGGTGGGAACAGACGCGAGTGCTATTTGCACTGTTTATGGCCAGTATAGCACAATAGTGTTGTTCTTACCCTGAATTAACACTTAATGCTAGAACTTGAAACTCAATGTGAATCAATTCCGTTTAGGAAGTTGTATTGATCCCCAGTCGGCCTTACACGAAAAACACTCTGCTTTTGAGAAACAGGCACTCTTGCACTCTACAGTGTTTCCTATAGGGCCAGTACAGTGAGCTAGCTCAGAACAAGAGAACTGTGCTTCCTACACAAACGGGGCATATCTAGTTCAACGCAGTATTTGAAACTGAGTAAAACAGGAGCTTCTCTTTAGTCCAATACACTGTATTTGCTGGGAACAGAAGCGATTGCTATTTGCACTGTTTATGGACAGAATAGCACAATAGTGGTGTTCTTACCCTGAATTAACACTTAATGCTAGAACTTGAAACTGAATGTGAATCAACTCCGTTTAGGAAGTTGTATTGAACCCCAGTCGGCCTTACAAGAAAAACACTCTGCTTTTGAGAAACAGACACTCTTGCACTCTAATGTGTTTCCTATAGGGCCACAAAAGTGAGGAAGCTCAGAACAAGAGAACTGTGCTTCGTACGCAAACGGGGTATATCTAGTTCAACTCAGTATTGGAAACTGAGTAAAACAGGAGCTTCTCTTCAGTCCAATGCACTGTATTTGTTGGGAACAGACGCGAGTGCTATTTGCACTGTTTATGGCCAGAATAGCACAATAGTGGTGTTCTTACCCTGAATTAACACTTAATGCTAGAACTTGAAACTGAATGTGAATCAACTCCGTTTAGGAAGTTGTATTGAACCCCAGTCGGCCTTACAAGAAAAACACTCTGCTTTTGAGAAACAGGCACACTTGCACTCTGGTGTGTTTCCTATAGGGCCAGTACAGTGAGCTAGCTCAAAACAAGAGAAATGTGCTTCCTACACAAACGGGGCATATCTAGTTCAACTCAGTATTGGAAACTGAGTAAAACAGGAGCTTCTCTTCAGTCCAATACACTGTATTTGCTGGGAACAGACGCGAGTGCTATTTGCACTGTTTATGGCCAGAATAGCACAATAGTGGTGTTCTTACGCTGAATTAACACTTAATGCTAGAAATTGAAACTGAATGTGAATCAACTCCGTTTAGGAAGTTGTATTGAACCCCAGTCGGCCTTACAAGAAAAACACTCTGCTTTTGAGAAACAGGCACTCTTGCACTCTACTGTGTTTCCTATAGGGCCAGTACAGTGAGCTAGCTCAGAACAAGAGAACTCTGCTTCCTACGCAAACGGGGCATATCTATTTCAACTCAGTATTGGAAAGTGAGTAAAACAGGAGCTTCTCTTCAGTCCAATACACTGTATTTGCTGGGAACAGACGCGAGTGCTATTTGCACTGTTTATGGCCAGAATAGCACAATAGTGGTGTTCTTACCCTGAATTAACACTTAATGCTAGAACTCGAAACTGAATGTGAATCAACTCCGATTAGGAAGTTGTATTGAACCCCAGTCGACCTTACAAGAAAAACACTCTGCTTTTGAGAAACAGGCACTCTTGCACTCTACTGTGTTTCCTATAGGGCCAGTACAGTGACCTAGCTCAGAACAAGAGAACTTTGCATCCTACACAAACGGGGCATATCTAGTTCAACTCAGTATTGAAAAACTGAGTAAAACAGGAGCTTCTCTTCAGTCCGTTACACTGTATTTGCTGGGAACAGACGCGAGTGCTATTTGCACTGTTTTTGGCCAGAATAGCACAATAGTGGTGTTCTTACCCTGAATTAACACTTAATGCTAGATCTTGAAACTAAATGTGAATCAACTCCGTTTAGGAAGTTGTATTGAACCCCAGTCGGCCTTACAAGAAAAACACTCTGCTTTTGAGAAACAGGCACTCTTGCACTCTACTGTGTTTCCTATAGGGCCAGTACAGTGAGCTAGCTCAGAACAAGAGAACTGTGCTTCCTACACAAACGGGGCATATCTAGTTCAACTCAGTATTGGAAACTGAGTA
The DNA here is from genome assembly GCF_049852395.1 of Peromyscus maniculatus bairdii. Taxonomy (NCBI): domain Eukaryota; kingdom Metazoa; phylum Chordata; class Mammalia; order Rodentia; family Cricetidae; genus Peromyscus; species Peromyscus maniculatus. The sequence goes on along the minus strand of NC_134862.1, from coordinate 28,242,269 downwards.
AAACAGGAGCTTCTCTTCAGTCCAATACACTGTATTTGCTGGGAACAGACGCGAGTGCTATTTGCACTGTTTATGGCCAGAATAGCACAATAGTGGTGTTCTTAACCTGAATTAACACTTAATGCTAGAACTTGAAACTGAATGTGAATCAACTCCTTTTAGGAAGTTGTATTGAACCCCAGTCGGCCTTACAAGAAAAACACTCTGCTTTTGAGAAACAGGCACTCTTGCAGTCTAATGTGTTTTTACTATAGGGCCAGTACAGTGACGAAGCTCAGAACAAGAGAACTGTGCTTCCTACACAAACGGGCCATATCTAGTTCAACTCAGTATTGGAAACTGAGTAAAACAGGAGCTTCTCTTCAGTCCAATACACTGTATTTGGTGGGAACAGACGCGAGTGCTATTTGCACTGTTTATGGCCAGTATAGCACTATAGTGGTGTTCTTACCCTGAATTAACACTTAAGGCTAGAACTTGAAACTGAATGTGAATCAACTCCGTTTAGGAAGTTGTATTGATCCCCAGTCGGCCTTACAAGAAAAACACTCTGCTTTTGAGAAACAGGCACTCTTGCACTCTATTATGTTTCCTATAGGGCCAGTACAGTGAGCTAGCTCAGAACAAGAGAACTGTGCTTCCTACAAAAACGGGGAATAAATAGTTCAACTCAGTATTGGAAACTGAGTAAAACAGGAGCTTCTCTTCAGTCCAATACACTGTATTTGCTGGGAACAGACGCAAGTGCTATTTGCACTGTTTATGGCCAGAATAGCACAATAGTGGTGTTCTTACCCTGAATTAACACTTAATGCTAGAACTTGAAACTCAATGTGAATCAACTCCGTTTAGGAAGTTGTATTGAACCCCAGTCGGCCTTACAAGAAAAACACTCTGCTTTTGAGAAACAGGCACTCTTGCACTCTACTGTGTTTCCTATAGGGCCAGTACAGTGAGCTAGCTCAGAACAAGAGAACTGTGCTTCCTACAAAAACGGGCCATATCTAGTTCAACTCAGTATTGGAAACTGAGTAAAACAGGAGCTTCTCTTCAGTCCAATACACTGTATTTGCTGGGAACAGACGCGAGTGCTATTTGCACTGTTTATGTCCAGAATAGCACAATAGTGGTGTTCTTACCCTGAATTAACACTTAATGCTAGAACTTGAAACTGAATGTGAATCAACTCCATTTAGGAAGTTGTATTGAACCCAGGTCGGCCTTACAAGAAAAACACTCTGCTTTTGAGAAACAGGCACTCTTGCAGTCTAATGTGTTTTTACTATAGGGCCAGTACAGTGACGAAGCTCAGAACAAGAGAACTGTGCTTCCTACAAAAACGGGCCATATCTAGTTCAACTCAGTATTGGAAACTGAGTAAAACAGGAGCTTCTCTTCTGTCAAGTACACCATATTTGCTGGGAACAGACGCGAGTGCTATTTGCACTGTTTATGGCCAGTATAGCACAATAGTGGTGTTCTTACCCTGAATTAACACTTAATGCTAGAACTTGAAACTGAATGTGAATCAACTCCGTTTAGGAAGTTGTATTGAACCCCAGTCGGCCTTACAAGAAAAACACTCTGCTTTTGTGAAACAGGCACTCTTGCACTCTACTGTGTTTCCTATAGGGCCACAAAAGTGAGGAATCTCAGAACAAGACAACTGTGCTTCGTACGCAAACGGGGCATTCCTAGTTCAACTCAGTATTGGAAACTGAGTAAAACAGGAGCTTCTCTTCTGTCAAGTACACCGGATTTGCTGGGAACAGACGCGAGTGCTATTTGCACTGTTTATGGCCAGAATAGCACAATAGTGGTGTTCTTACCCTGAATTAACACTTAATGCTAGAAATTGAAACTGAATGTGAATCAACTCCGTTTAGGAAGTTGTATTGAACCCCAGTCGGCCTTACAAGAAAAACACTCTGCTTTTGAGAAACAGGCACTCTTGCACTCTACTGTGTTTCCTATAGGGCCAGTACAGTGAGCTAGCTCAGAACAAGAGAACTGTGCTTCCTACACAAACGGGGCATATCTAGTTCAACTCAGTATTGGAAACTGAGTAAAACTGGAGCTTCTCTTCAGTCCAATACACTGTATTTGCTGGGAACAGACGCGAGTGCTATTTGCACTGTTTATGGCCAGAATAGCACAATAGTGGTGTTCTTACCCTGAATTAACACTTAATGCTAGAACTTGAAACTCAATGTGAATCAACTCTCTTTAGGAAGTTGTATTGAACCCCAGTCGGCCTTACAAGAAAAACACTCTGCTTTTGAGAAACAGGCACTCTTGCAGTCTACTGTGTTTCCTATAGGGCCAGTACAGTGAGCTAGCTCAGAATAAGAGAACTGTGCTTCCTACACAAACGGGGCATATCTAGTTCAACTCAGTATTGGAAACTGAGTAAAACAATAGCTTCTCTTCAGTCCAATACACTGTAATTGGTGGGAACAGACGCGAGTGCTATTTGCACTGTTTATGGCCAGTATAGCACAATAGTGTTGTTCTTACCCTGAATTAACACTTAATGCTAGAACTTGAAACTCAATGTGAATCAATTCCGTTTAGGAAGTTGTATTGATCCCCAGTCGGCCTTACACGAAAAACACTCTGCTTTTGAGAAACAGGCACTCTTGCACTCTACAGTGTTTCCTATAGGGCCAGTACAGTGAGCTAGCTCAGAACAAGAGAACTGTGCTTCCTACACAAACGGGGCATATCTAGTTCAACGCAGTATTTGAAACTGAGTAAAACAGGAGCTTCTCTTTAGTCCAATACACTGTATTTGCTGGGAACAGAAGCGATTGCTATTTGCACTGTTTATGGACAGAATAGCACAATAGTGGTGTTCTTACCCTGAATTAACACTTAATGCTAGAACTTGAAACTGAATGTGAATCAACTCCGTTTAGGAAGTTGTATTGAACCCCAGTCGGCCTTACAAGAAAAACACTCTGCTTTTGAGAAACAGACACTCTTGCACTCTAATGTGTTTCCTATAGGGCCACAAAAGTGAGGAAGCTCAGAACAAGAGAACTGTGCTTCGTACGCAAACGGGGTATATCTAGTTCAACTCAGTATTGGAAACTGAGTAAAACAGGAGCTTCTCTTCAGTCCAATGCACTGTATTTGTTGGGAACAGACGCGAGTGCTATTTGCACTGTTTATGGCCAGAATAGCACAATAGTGGTGTTCTTACGCTGAATTAACACTTAATGCTAGAAATTGAAACTGAATGTGAATCAACTCCGTTTAGGAAGTTGTATTGAACCCCAGTCGGCCTTACAAGAAAAACACTCTGCTTTTGAGAAACAGGCACTCTTGCAGTCTACTGTGTTTCCTATAGGGCCAGTACAGTGAGCTAGCTCAGAACAAGAGAACTGTGCTTCCTACACAAACGGGGCATATCTAGTTCAACTCAGTATTGGAAACTGAGTAAAACAATAGCTTCTCTTCAGTCCAATACACTGTAATTGGTGGGAACAGACGCGAGTGCTATTTGCACTGTTTATGGCCAGTATAGCACAATAGTGTTGTTCTTACCCTGAATTAACACTTAATGCTAGAACTTGAAACTCAATGTGAATCAATTCCGTTTAGGAAGTTGTATTGATCCCCAGTCGGCCTTACACGAAAAACACTCTGCTTTTGAGAAACAGGCACTCTTGCACTCTACAGTGTTTCCTATAGGGCCAGTACAGTGAGCTAGCTCAGAACAAGAGAACTGTGCTTCCTACACAAACGGGGCATATCTAGTTCAACGCAGTATTTGAAACTGAGTAAAACAGGAGCTTCTCTTTAGTCCAATACACTGTATTTGCTGGGAACAGAAGCGATTGCTATTTGCACTGTTTATGGACAGAATAGCACAATAGTGGTGTTCTTACCCTGAATTAACACTTAATGCTAGAAATTGAAACTGAATGTGAATCAACTCCGTTTAGGAAGTTGTATTGAACCCCAGTCGGCCTTACAAGAAAAACACTCTGCTTTTGAGAAACAGACACTCTTGCACTCTAATGTGTTTCCTATAGGGCCACAAAAGTGAGGAAGCTCAGAACAAGAGAACTGTGCTTCGTACGCAAACGGGGTATATCTAGTTCAACTCAGTATTGGAAACTGAGTAAAACAGGAGCTTCTCTTCAGTCCAATGCACTGTATTTGTTGGGAACAGACGCGAGTGCTATTTGCACTGTTTATGGCCAGAATAGCACAATAGTGGTGTTCTTACCCTGAATTAACACTTAATGCTAGAACTTGAAACTGAATGTGAATCAACTCCGTTTAGGAAGTTGTATTGAACCCCAGTCGGCCTTACAAGAAAAACACTCTGCTTTTGAGAAACAGGCACACTTGCACTCTGGTGTGTTTCCTATAGGGCCAGTACAGTGAGCTAGCTCAGAACAAGAGAAATGTGCTTCCTACACAAACGGGGCATATCTAGTTCAACTCAGTATTGGAAACTGAGTAAAACAGGAGCTTCTCTTCAGTCCAATACACTGTATTTGCTGGGAACAGACGCGAGTGCTATTTGCACTGTTTATGGCCAGAATAGCACAATAGTGGTGTTCTTACGCTGAATTAACACTTAATGCTAGAAATTGAAACTGAATGTGAATCAACTCCGTTTAGGAAGTTGTATTGAACCCCAGTCGGCCTTACAAGAAAAACACTCTGCTTTTGAGAAACAGGCACTCTTGCACTCTACTGTGTTTCCTATAGGGCCAGTACAGTGAGCTAGCTCAGAACAAGAGAACTCTGCTTCCTACACAAACGGGGCATATCTAGTTCAACTCAGTATTGGAAAGTGAGTAAAACAGGAGCTTCTCTTCAGTCCAATACACTGTATTTGCTGGGAACAGACGCGAGTGCTATTTGCACTGTTTATGGCCAGAATAGCACAATAGTGGTGTTCTTACCCTGAATTAACACTTAATGCTAGAACTCGAAACTGAATGTGAATCAACTCCGATTAGGAAGTTGTATTGAACCCCAGTCGACCTTACAAGAAAAACACTCTGCTTTTGAGAAACAGGCACTCTTGCACTCTACTGTGTTTCCTATAGGGCCAGTACCGTGACCTAGCTCAGAACAAGAGAACTTTGCATCCTACACAAACGGGGCATATCTAGCTCAACTCAGTATTGAAAAACTGAGTAAAACAGGAGCTTCTCTTCAGTCCGTTACACTGTATTTGCTGGGAACAGACGCGAGTGCTATTTGCACTGTTTTTGGCCAGAATAGCACAATAGTGATGTTCTTACCCTGAATTAACACTTAATGCTAGATCTTGAAACTAAATGTCAATCAACTCCGTTTAGGAAGTTTTATTGAACCCCAGTCGGCCTTACAAGAAAAACACTCTGGTTTTGAGAAACAGGCACTCTTGCACTCTACTGTGTTTCCTATAGGGCCAGTACAGTGAGCTAGCTCAGAACAAGAGAACTGTGCTTCCTACACAAACGGGGCATATCTAGTTCAACTCAGTATTGGAAACTGAGTAAAACAGGAGCTTCTCTTCAGTCCAATACACTGTATTTGCTGGGAACAGACGCGAGTGCTATTTGCACTGTTTATGGCCAGAATAGCACAATAGTGGTGTTCTTACCCTGAATTAACACTTAATGCTAGAACTTGAAACTGAATGTGAATCAACTCCGTTTAGGAAGTTGTATTGAACCCCAGTCGGCCTTACAAGAAAAACACTCTGCTTTTGAGAAACAGGCACTCTTGCAGTCTAATGTGTTTTTACTATAGGGCCAGTACAGTGACGAAGCTCAGAACAAGAGAACTGTGCTTCCTACACAAACGGGCCATATCTAGTTCAACTCAGTATTGGAAACTGAGTAAAACAGGAGCTTCTCTTCAGTCCAATACACTGTATTTGGTGGGAACAGACGCGAGTGCTATTTGCACTGTTTATGGCCAGTATAGCACAATAGTGGTGTTCTTACCCTGAATTAACACTTAAGGCTAGAACTTGAAACTGAATGTGAATCAACTCCGTTTAGGAAGTTGTATTGATCCCCAGTCGGCCTTACAAGAAAAACACTCTGCTTTTGTGAAACAGGCACTCTTGCACTCTATTATGTTTCCTATAGGGCCAGTACAGTGAGCTAGCTCAGAACAAGAGAACTCTGCTTCCTACAGAAACGGGGAATACATAGTTCAACTCAGTATTGGAAACTGAGTAAAACAGGAGCTTCTCTTCAGTCCAATACACTGTATATGCTGGGAACAGACGCAAGTGCTATTTGCACTGTTTATGGCCAGAATAGCACAATAGTGGTGTTCTTACCCTGAATTAACACTTAATGCTAGAACTTGAAACTCAATGTGAATCAACTCCGTTTAGGAAGTTGTATTGAACCCCAGTCGGCCTTACAAGAAAAACACTCTGCTTTTGAGAAACAGGCACTCTTGCACTCTACTGTGTTTCCTATAGGGCCAGTACAGTGAGCTAGCTCAGAACAAGAGAACTGTGCTTCCTACACAAACGGGGCATATCTAGTTCAACTCAGTATTGGAAACTGAGTAAAACAGGAGCTTCTCTTCAGTCCAATACACTGTATTTACTGGGAACAGACGCGAGTGCTATTTGCACTGTTTATGTCCAGAATAGCACAATAGTGGTGTTCTTACCCTGAATTAACACTTAATGCTAGAACTTGAAACTGAATGTGAATCAACTCCATTTAGGAAGTTGTATTGAACCCAGGTCGGCCTTACAAGAAAAACACTCTGGTTTTGAGAAACAGGCACTCTTGCAGTCTAATGTGTTTTTACTATAGGGCCAGTACAGTGACGAAGCTCAGAACAAGAGAACTGTGCTTCCTACACAAACGGGCCATATCTAGTTCAACTCAGTATTGGAAACTGAGTAAAACAGGAGCTTCTCTTCAGTCCAATACACTGTATTTGGTGGGAACAGACGCGAGTGCTATTTGCACTGTTTATGGCCAGTATAGCACAATAGTGGTGTTCTTACCCTGAATTAACACTTAAGGCTAGAACTTGAAACTGAATGTGAATCAACTCCGTTTAGGAAGTTGTATTGATCCCCAGTCGGCCTTACAAGAAAAACACTCTGCTTTTGAGAAACAGGCACTCTTGCACTCTACTGTGTTTCCTATAGGGCCAGTACAGTGAGCTAGCTCAGAACAAGAGAACTGTGCTTCCTACACAAACGGGGAATACCTAGTTCAACTCAGTATTGGAAACTGAGTAAAACAGGAGCTTCTCTTCAGTCCAATACACTGTATTTGCTGGGAACAGACGCGAGTGCTATTTGCACTGTTTATGGCCAGAATAGCACAATAGTGGTGTTCTTACCCTGAATTAACACTTAATGCTAGAACTTGAAACTGAATTTGAATCAACTCCGTTTAGGAAGTTGTATTGAACCCCAGTCGGCCTTACAAGAAAAACACTCTGCTTTTGAGAAAAAGGCACTATTGCACTCTACTGGGTTTTCTATAGGGCCAGTACAGTGAGCTAGCTCATAACAGGAGAACTGTGCTTCCTACACAAACAGGGCATATGTAGTTCAACTCAGTATTGGAAACTGAGTAAAACAGGAGCTTCTCTTCAGTCCAATACACTGTATTTGCTGGGAACAGACGCGAGTGCTATTTGCACTGTTTATGGCCAGAATAGCACAATAGTGGTGTTCTTACCCTGAATTAAAAATTAATGCTAGAACTTGAAACTCAATGTGAATCAACTCCGTTTAGGAAGTTGTATTGAAACCGAGTCGACCTTACAAGAAAAACACTCTGCTTTTGAGAAACAGGCACTCTTGCAGTCTACTGTGTTTCCTATAGTGCCAGTACAGTGAGCTAGCTCAGAACAAGAGAACTTTGCATCCTACACAAACGGGGCATATCTAATTCAACTCAGTATTGGAAACTGAGTAAAACAGGAGCTTCTCTTCAGTCCAATACACTGTATTTACTGGGAACAGACGCGAGTGCTATTTGCACTGTTTATGGCCAGAATAGCACAATAGTGGTGTTCTTACCCTGAATTAACACTTAATGCTAGAACTTGAAACTGAATGTGAATCAACTCCATTTAGGAAGTTGTATTGAACCCAGCTCGGCCTTACAAGAAAAACACTCTGCTTTTGAGAAACAGGCACTCTTGCAGTCTAATGTGTTTTTACTATAGGGCCAGTACAGTGAGGAAGCTCAGAACAAGAGGACTGTGCTTCCTACACAAACGGGCCATATCTAGTTCAACTCAGTATTGGAAACTGAGTAAAACAGGAGCTTCTCTTCAGTCCAATACACTGTATTTGGTGGGAACAGACGGGAGTGCTATTTGCACTGTTTATGGCCAGTATAGCACAATATTGGTGTTCTTACCCTGAATTAACACTTAATGCTAGAACTTGAAACTGAATGTGAATCAACTCCGTTTAGGAAGTTGTATTGATCCCCAGTCGGCCTTACAAGAAAAACACTCTGCTTTTGAGAAACAGGCACTCTTGCACTCTACTGTGTTTCCTATAGGGCCAGTACAGTGAGCTAGCTCAGAACAAGAGAACTGTGCTTCCTACACAAACGGGGCATATCTAGTTCAACTCAGTATTGCAAACTGAGTAAAACAGGAGCTTCTCTTCAGTCCAATACACTGTATTTGCTGGGAACAGACGCGAGTGCTATTTGCACTGTTTATGGCCTAATAGCACAATAGTGGTGTTCTTACCCTGAATTAACACTTAATGCTAGAACTTGAAACTCAATGTGAATCAACTCTGTTTAGGAAGTTGTATTGAACCCCAGTCGGCCTTACAAGAAAAACACTCTGCTATTGAGAAACAGGCACTCTTGCACTCTATTGTGTTTCCTATAGGGCCAGTACAGTGAGCTAGCTCAGAACAAGAGAACTGTGCTTCCTACAGAAACGGGGAATACCTAGTTCAACTCAGTATTGGAAACTGAGTAAAACAGGAGCTTCTCTTCAGTCCAATACACTGTATTTTCTGGGAACAGACTCGAGTGCTATTTGCACTGTTTATGGCCAGAATAGCACAATAGTGGTGTTCTTACCCTGAATTAACACTTAATGCTAGAACTTGAAACTCAATGTGAATCAACTCCGTTTAGGAAGTTGTATTGAACCCCAGTCGGCCTTACAAGAAAAACACTCTGCTTTTGAGAAACAGGCACTCATGCACTCTACTGTGTTTCCTATAGGCCACAAAAGTTAGGAAGCTCAGAACAAGAGAACTGTGCTTCCTACACAAACGGGGCATATCTAGTTCAACTCAGTATTGGAAACTGAGTAAAACAGGAGCTTCTCTTCTGTCAAGTACACCGTATTTGCTGGGAACAGACGCGAGTGCTATTTGCACTGTTTATGGCCAGAATAGCACAATAGTGGTGTTCTTACCCTGAATTAACACTTAATGCTAGAACTTGAAACTGAATGTGAATCAACTCCGTTTAGGAAGTTGTATTGAACCCCAGTCGGCCTTACAAGAAAAACACTCTGCTTTTGAGAAACAGGCACACTTGCACTCTGCTGTGTTTCCTATAGGGCCAGTACAGTGAGCTAGCTCAGAACAAGAGAACTGTGCTTCCTACACAAACGGGGCACATCTAGTTCAACTCAGTATTGGAAACTGAGTAAAACAGGAGCTTCTATTCAGTCCAATACACTGTATTTGCTGGGAACAGACGCGAGTGCTATTTGCACTGTTTATGGCCAGAATAGCACAATAGTGGTGTTCTTACCCTGAATTAACACTTAATGCTAGAACTTGAAACTGAATGTGAATCAACTCCGTTTAGGAAGTTGTATTGAACCCCAGTCGGCCTTACAAGAAAAACACTCTGCTTTTGAGAAACAGGCACTATTGCAGTCTACTGTGTTTCCTATAGGGCCAGTACACTAAGCTAGCTCAGAACAAGAGAACTGTGCTTCCTACGCAAACGGGGCACATCTAGTTCAACTCAGTATTGGAAACTGAGTAAAACAGGAGCTTCTCTTCAGTCCAATACACTGTATTTGCTGGGAACAGACGCGAGTGCTATTTGCACTGTTTATGGCCAGAATAGCACAATAGTGGTGTTCTTACCCTGAATTAACACTTAATGCTAGAACTTGCAACTGAATGTGAATCAACTCCATTTAGGAAGTTGTATTGAACCCCAGTCGCCCTTACAAGAAAAACACTCTGCTTTTGAGAAACCGGCACTCTTGCAGTCTAAAGTGTTTCCTATTGGGCCAGTACAGTGAGCTAGCTCAGAACAAGAGAACTGTGCTTCCTACACAAACAGGGCATATGTAGTTCAACTCAGTATTGGAAACTGAGTTAAACCGGATCTTCTCTTCAGTCCAAAACACTGTATTTGCTGGGAACAGACGCGAGTGCTATTTGCACTGTTTATGGCCAGAATAGCACAATAGTGGTGTTCTTACCCTGAATTAACACTTAATGCTAGAACTTGAAACTCAATGTGAATCAACTTCATTTAGGAAGTTGTATTGAACCCCAGTCGGTCTTACAAGAAAAACACTCTGCTTTTGAGAAACAGGCACTCTTGCACTCTACTCTGTTTCCTATAGGGCCACAAAAGTGAGGAAGCTCAGAACAAGAGAACTGTGCTTCGTACGCAAACGGGGCATATCTAGTTCAACTCAGTATTGGAAACTGAGTAAAACAGGAGCTTCTCTTCTGTCAAGTACACCGTATTTGCTGGGAACAGACGCGAGTGCTATTTGCACTGTTTATGGCCAGAATAGCACAATAGTGGTGTTCGTACCCTGAATTAACACTTAATGCTAGAACTTGAAACTGAATGTGAATCAACTCCGTTTAGGAAGTTGAATTGAACCCCAGTCGGCCTTACAAGAAAAACACTCTGCTATTGAGAAACAAGCACTCTTGCACTCTACTGTGTTTCCTATAGGGCCAGTACAGTGATCTAGCTCAGAACAAGAGAACTGTGCTTCCTACACAAACGGGGCATATCTAGTTCAACTCAGTATTTGAAACTGAGTAAAACAGGAGCTTCTCTTCAGTCCAATACACTGTATTTGCTGGGAACAGACGCGAGTGTTATTTGCACAGTTTATGACCAGAATAGCACCATAGTGGTGTTCTTACCCTGAATTAACACTTAATGCTAGAACTTCAAACTGAATTTGAATCAACTCCGTTTAGGAAGTTGTATTGAACCCCAGTCGGCCTTACAAGAAAAACACTCTGCTTTTGAGAAACAGGCACACTTGCACTCTGCTGTGTTTCCTATAGGGCCAGTACAGTGAGCTAGCTCAGAACAAGAGAACTGTGCTTCCTACACAAATGGGGCATATCTAGTTCAACTCAGTATTGGAAACTGAGTAAAACAGGAGCTTCTCTTCAGTCCAATACACTGTATTTGCTGGGAACAGACGTAAGTGCTATTTGCACTGTTTATGGCCTAATAGCACAATAGTGGTGTTCTTACCCTGAATTAACACTTAATGCTAGAACTTGAAACTGAATGTGAATCAACTCTGTTTAGGAAGTTGTATTGAAACCCAGTCGGCTTACAAGAAAAACATTCTGCTATTGAGAAACAGGCACTCTTGCACTCTACTGTGTTTCCTATAGGGCCAGTACAGTGAGCTAGCTCAGAACAAGAGTACTGTGCTTCCTAAACAAACGGGGCATATCTAGTTCAACTCAGTATTGGAAACTGAGTAAAACAGGAGCTTCTCTTCAGTCCAATACACTGTATTTGCTGGGAACAGACGCGAGTGCTAGTTGCACTGTTTATGGCAAGAATAGCACAATAGTGGTGTTCTTACCCTGAATTAACACTTAATGCTAGAACTTGAAACTGAATGTGAATCAACTCTGTTTAGGAAGTTGTATTGAACCCCAGTCGGCCTTACAAGAAAAACACTCTGCTTTTGAGAAACAGGCACTATTACACTCTACTGGGTTTTCTATAGGGCCAGTACAGTGAGCTAACTCATAACAGGAGAACTGTGCTTCCTACTCAAACAGGGCATATGTAGTTCAACTCAGTATTGGAAACTGAGTAAAACAGGAGCTTCTCTTCAGTCCAATACACTGTATTTGCTCTGAACAGACGCGAGTGATATTTGCACTGTTTATGGCCAGAATAGCACAATAGTGGTGTTCTTACCCTGAATTAACACTTAATGCTAGAACTTGAAACTCAATGTGAATCAACTCCGTTTAGGAAGTTGTATTGAACCCCAGTCGGCCTTAGAAGAAAAACAATCTGCTTTTGAGAAACAGGTACTCTTGCAGTCTAAAGTGTTTCCTATAGTGCCAGTACAGTGAGCTAGCTCAGAACAAGAGAACTGTGCTTCCTACACAAACGGAGCATATCTAGTTCAACTCAGTATTGGAAACTGAGTAAAACAGGATCTTCTCTTCAGTCCAATACACTGTATTTGCTGGGAACAGACGCGAGAGCTATTTGCACTCTTTATGGCCAGAATAGCACAATAGTGGTGTTCTTACCCTGAATTAACACTTTATGCAAAACTTGCAACTGAATGTGAATCAACTCGTTTTAGGAAGTTGTATTGAACCCCAGTCGCCCTTACAAGAAAAACACTCTGCTTTTGAGAAAAAGGCACTCTTGCAGTCTAATGTGTTTCCTATACGGCCAGTACAGTGAGCCAGCTCAGAACAATAGAACTGTGCTTCCTACACAAACCGGGCATATAGTTCAACTCAGTATTGGAAACTAAGTAAAACAGGAGCTTCTCATCAGTCCAATACACTGTATTTGCTGGGAACAGACGCGAATGCTATTTGCACTGTTTATGGCCAGAATAGAACAATAGTGGTGTTCTTACCCTGAATTAACACTTAATGCTAGAACTTGAAACTCAATGTGAATCAACTCCATTTAGGAAGTTTTATTGAACCCCAGTTGGCCTTACTAGAAAAACACTCTGTTTTTGAGAAACAGGCACTCTTGCAGTCTACTGTGTTTCCTATAGGGCCAGTACACTAAGCTAGCTCAGCACAAGAGAACTGTGCTTCCTACGTAAACGGGGCATATCTAGTTCAACTCAGTATTGGAAACTGAGTAAAACAGGAGCTTCTCTTCAGTCCAATACACTGTATTTGCTGGGATCAGACGCGAGTGCTATTTGCACTGTTTATGGCCAGAATAGCACAATAGTGGTGTTCTTACCCTGAATTAACACTTAATGCTAGAACTTGAAACTCAATGTGAATCAACTCTGTTTAGGAAGTTGTATTGAACCCCAGTCGGCCTTACAAGAAAAACACTCTGCTATTGAGAAACAGGCACTCTTGCACTCTATTGTGTTTCCTATAGGGCCAGTACAGTGAGCTAGCTCAGAACAAGAGAACTGTGCTTCCTACAGAAACGGGGAATACCTAGTTCAACTCAGTATTGGAAACTGAGTAAAACAGGAGCTTCTCTTCAGTCCAATACACTGTATTTTCTGGGAACAGACTCGAGTGCTATTTGCACTGTTTATGGCCAGAATAGCACAATAGTGGTGTTCTTACCCTGAATTAACACTTAATGCTAGAACTTGAAACTCAATGTGAATCAACTCCGTTTAGGAAGTTGTATTGAACCCCAGTCGGCCTTACAAGAAAAACACTCTGCTTTTGAGAAACAGGCACTCATGCACTCTACTGTGTTTCCTATAGGCCACAAAAGTTAGGAAGCTCAGAACAAGAGAACTGTGCTTCCTACACAAACGGGGCATATCTAGTTCAACTCAGTATTGGAAACTGAGTAAAACAGGAGCTTCTCTTCTGTCAAGTACACCGTATTTGCTGGGAACAGACGCGAGTGCTATTTGCACTGTTTATGGCCAGAATAGCACAATAGTGGTGTTCTTACCCTGAATTAACACTTAATGCTAGAACTTGAAACTGAATGTGAATCAACTCCGTTTAGGAAGTTGTATTGAACCCCAGTCGGCCTTACAAGAAAAACACTCTGCTTTTGAGAAACAGGCACACTTGCACTCTGCTGTGTTTCCTATAGGGCCAGTACAGTGAGCTAGCTCAGAACAAGAGAACTGTGCTTCCTACACAAACGGGGCACATCTAGTTCAACTCAGTATTGGAAACTGAGTAAAACAGGAGCTTCTATTCAGTCCAATACACTGTATTTGCTGGGAACAGACGCGAGTGCTATTTGCACTGTTTATGGCCAGAATAGCACAATAGTGGTGTTCTTACCCTGAATTAACACTTAATGCTAGAACTTGAAACTGAATGTGAATCAACTCCGTTTAGGAAGTTGTATTGAACCCCAGTCGGCCTTACAAGAAAAACACTCTGCTTTTGAGAAACAGGCACTATTGCAGTCTACTGTGTTTCCTATAGGGCCAGTACACTAAGCTAGCTCAGAACAAGAGAACTGTGCTTCCTACGCAAACGGGGCACATCTAGTTCAACTCAGTATTGGAAACTGAGTAAAACAGGAGCTTCTCTTCAGTCCAATACACTGTATTTGCTGGGAACAGACGCGAGTGCTATTTGCACTGTTTATGGCCAGAATAGCACAATAGTGGTGTTCTTACCCTGAATTAACACTTAATGCTAGAACTTGCAACTGAATGTGAATCAACTCCATTTAGGAAGTTGTATTGAACCCCAGTCGCCCTTACAAGAAAAACACTCTGCTTTTGAGAAACCGGCACTCTTGCAGTCTAAAGTGTTTCCTATTGGGCCAGTACAGTGAGCTAGCTCAGAACAAGAGAACTGTGCTTCCTACACAAACAGGGCATATGTAGTTCAACTCAGTATTGGAAACTGAGTTAAACCGGATCTTCTCTTCAGTCCAAAACACTGTATTTGCTGGGAACAGACGCGAGTGCTATTTGCACTGTTTATGGCCAGAATAGCACAATAGTGGTGTTCTTACCCTGAATTAACACTTAATGCTAGAACTTGAAACTCAATGTGAATCAACTTCATTTAGGAAGTTGTATTGAACCCCAGTCGGTCTTACAAGAAAAACACTCTGCTTTTGAGAAACAGGCACTCTTGCACTCTACTCTGTTTCCTATAGGGCCACAAAAGTGAGGAAGCTCAGAACAAGAGAACTGTGCTTCGTACGCAAACGGGGCATATCTAGTTCAACTCAGTATTGGAAACTGAGTAAAACAGGAGCTTCTCTTCTGTCAAGTACACCGTATTTGCTGGGAACAGACGCGAGTGCTATTTGCACTGTTTATGGCCAGAATAGCACAATAGTGGTGTTCGTACCCTGAATTAACACTTAATGCTAGAACTTGAAACTGAATGTGAATCAACTCCGTTTAAGAAGTTGAATTGAACCCCAGTCGGCCTTACAAGAAAAACACTCTGCTATTGAGAAACAAGCACTCTTGCACTCTACTGTGTTTCCTATAGGGCCAGTACAGTGATCTAGCTCAGAACAAGAGAACTGTGCTTCCTACACAAACGGGGCATATCTAGTTCAACTCAGTATTTGAAACTGAGTAAAACAGGAGCTTCTCTTCAGTCCAATACACTGTATTTGCTGGGAACAGACGCGAGTGTTATTTGCACAGTTTATGACCAGAATAGCACCATAGTGGTGTTCTTACCCTGAATTAACACTTAATGCTAGAACTTCAAACTGAATTTGAATCAACTCCGTTTAGGAAGTTGTATTGAACCCCAGTCGGCCTTACAAGAAAAACACTCTGCTTTTGAGAAACAGGCACACTTGCACTCTGCTGTGTTTCCTATAGGGCCAGTACAGTGAGCTAGCTCAGAACAAGAGAACTGTGCTTCCTACACAAATGGGGCATACCTAGTTCAACTCAGTATTGGAAACTGAGTAAAACAGGAGCTTCTCTTCAGTCCAATACACTGTATTTGCTGGGAACAGACGTAAGTGCTATTTGCACTGTTTATGGCCTAATAGCACAATAGTGGTGTTCTTACCCTGAATTAACACTTAATGCTAGAACTTGAAACTGAATGTGAATCAACTCTGTTTAGGAAGTTGTATTGAAACCCAGTCGGCTTACAAGAAAAACATTCTGCTATTGAGAAACAGGCACTCTTGCACTCTACTGTGTTTCCTATAGGGCCAGTACAGTGAGCTAGCTCAGAACAAGAGTACTGTGCTTCCTAAACAAACGGGGCATATCTAGTTCAACTCAGTATTGGAAACTGAGTAAAACAGGAGCTTCTCTTCAGTCCAATACACTGTATTTGCTGGGAACAGACGCGAGTGCTAGTTGCACTGTTTATGGCAAGAATAGCACAATAGTGGTGTTCTTACCCTGAATTAACACTTAATGCTAGAACTTGAAACTGAATGTGAATCAACTCTGTTTAGGAAGTTGTATTGAACCCCAGTCGGCCTTACAAGAAAAACACTCTGCTTTTGAGAAACAGGCACTATTACACTCTACTGGGTTTTCTATAGGGCCAGTACAGTGAGCTAACTCATAACAGGAGAACTGTGCTTCCTACTCAAACAGGGCATATGTAGTTCAACTCAGTATTGGAAACTGAGTAAAACAGGAGCTTCTCTTCAGTCCAATACACTGTATTTGCTCTGAACAGACGCGAGTGATATTTGCACTGTTTATGGCCAGAATAGCACAATAGTGGTGTTCTTACCCTGAATTAACACTTAATGCTAGAACTTGAAACTCAATGTGAATCAACTCCGTTTAGGAAGTTGTATTGAACCCCAGTCGGCCTTAGAAGAAAAACAATCTGCTTTTGAGAAACAGGTACTCTTGCAGTCTAAAGTGTTTCCTATAGTGCCAGTACAGTGAGCTAGCTCAGAACAAGAGAACTGTGCTTCCTACACAAACGGAGCATATCTGGTTCAACTCAGTATTGGAAACTGAGTAAAACAGGATCTTCTCTTCAGTCCAATACACTGTATTTGCTGGGAACAGACGCGAGAGCTATTTGCACTCTTTATGGCCAGAATAGCACAATAGTGGTGTTCTTACCCTGAATTAACACTTTATGCAAAACTTGCAACTGAATGTGAATCAACTCGTTTTAGGAAGTTGTATTGAACCCCAGTCGCCCTTACAAGAAAAACACTCTGCTTTTGAGAAAAAGGCACTCTTGCAGTCTAATGTGTTTCCTATACGGCCAGTACAGTGAGCCAGCTCAGAACAATAGAACTGTGCTTCCTACACAAACCGGGCATATAGTTCAACTCAGTATTGGAAACTAAGTAAAACAGGAGCTTCTCATCAGTCCAATACACTGTATTTGCTGGGAACAGACGCGAATGCTATTTGCACTGTTTATGGCCAGAATAGAACAATAGTGGTGTTCTTACCCTGAATTAACACTTAATGCTAGAACTTGAAACTCAATGTGAATCAACTCCATTTAGGAAGTTTTATTGAACCCCAGTTGGCCTTACTAGAAAAACACTCTGTTTTTGAGAAACAGGCACTCTTGCAGTCTACTGTGTTTCCTATAGGGCCAGTACACTAAGCTAGCTCAGCACAAGAGAACTGTGCTTCCTACGTAAACGGGGCATATCTAGTTCAACTCAGTATTGGAAACTGAGTAAAACAGGAGCTTCTCTTCAGTCCAATACACTGTATTTGCTGGGATCAGACGCGAGTGCTATTTGCACTGTTTATGGCCAGAATAGCAAAATAGTGGTGTTCTTACCCTGAATTAACACTTAATGCTAGAACTTGAAACTGAATGTGAATCAACTCCATTTAGGAGGTTGTATTGAACCCCAGTCGGCCTTACAAGAAAAACACTCTGCTTTTGAGAAACAGGCACTCTTGCACTCTACTGTGTTTTTACTATAGGGCCAGTACAGTGAGCTAGCTCAGAACAAGAAAACTGTGCTTCCTACACAAACGGGGCATATCTAGTTCAACTCAGTATTGGAAACTGAGTAAAACAGGAGCTTCTCTTCAGTCCTATTCACTGTATTTGCTGGGAACAGACGCGAGTGCTATTTGCACTGTTTATGGCCAGAATAGCACAATAGTGGTGTTCTTACCCTGAATTAACACTTAATGCTAGAACTTGAAACTGAATGTGAATCAACTCCGTTTAGGAAGTTGTATTGAACCCCAGTCGGCCTTACAAGAAAAACACTCTGCTTTTGAGAAACAGGCACTCTTGCAGTCTAAAGTGTTTCCTACAGTGCCAGTACAGTGAGCTAGCTCAGAACAAGAGAACTGTGCTTCCTACACAAACAGGGCATATGAAGTTCAACTCAGTATTGGAAACTGAGTTAAACCGGAGCTTCTCTTCAGTCCAAAACACTGTATTTGCTGGGAACAGACGCGAGTGCTATTTGCACTGTTTATGGCCAGAATAGCACAATTGTGGTGTTCTTACCGTGAATTAACACTTAATGGTAGAACTTGAAACTGATTGTGAATCAACTCCGTTTAGGAGGTTTTATTGAACCCCAGTCGGCCTTACAAGAAAAACACTCTGCTTTTGAGAAACAGGCACTCTTGCACTCTACTGTGTTTTTACTATAGGGCCAGTACAGTTAGCTAGCTCAGAACAAGAGAACTGTGCTTCCTACACAAACGGGGCATATCTAGTTCAACTCAGTATTGGAAACTGAGTAAAACAGGAGCTTCTCTTCAGTCCAATACACTGTATTTGCTGGGAACAGAAGCGAGTGCTATTTGTACTGTTTATGGCCAGAATAGCACAATAGTGGTGTTCTTACCCTGAATTAACACTTTATGCAAGAACTTGCAACTGAATGTGAATCAACTCCTTTTAGGAAGTTGTATTGAATCCCAGTCGGCCTTACAAGAAAAACACTCTGCTTTTGAGAAACAGGCACTCTTGCAGTCTAATGTGTTTCCTATAGGGCCAGTACAGTGAGCCAGCTCAGAACAATAGAACTGTGCTTCCTACACAAACCGGGCATATAGTTCAACTCAGTATTGGAAACTAAGTAAAACAGGAGCTTCTCATCAGTCCAATACACTGTATTTGCTGGGAACAGACGCGAATGCTATTTGCACTGTTTATGGCCAGAATAGAACAATAGTGGTGTTCTTACCCTGAATTAACACTTAATGCTAGAACTTGAAACTCAATGTGAATCAACTCCATTTAGGAAGTTGTATTGAACCCCAGTTGGCCTTACTAGAAAAACACTCTGTTTTTGAGAAACAGGCACTCTTGCAGTCTACTGTGTTTCCTATAGGGCCAGTACACTAAGCTAGCTCAGCACAAGAGAACTGTGCGTCCTACACAAACACGGCATATGTAGTTCAACTCAGTATTGGAAACTGAGTAAAACAGGAGCTTCTCTTCAGTCCAATACACTGTATTTTCTGGGAACAGACGCGAGTGCTATTTGCACTGTTTATGGCCAGAATAGCTCAATAGTGGTGTTCTTACCCTGAATTAACACTTAATGCTAGAACTTGAAACTGAATGTGAATCAAATCCATTTAGGAAGTTGTATTGAACCCCAGTCGCCCTTACAAGAAAAACACTCTGCTTTTGAGAAACAGGCACTCTTGCACACTACTGTGTTTCCTATAGGGCCAGTACAGTGAGCTAGCTCAGAACAAGAGAACTGTGCTTCCTACGCAAACGGGGCATATCTAGTTCAACTCAGTATTGGACACTGAGTAAAACAGGAGTTTCTCTTCAGTCCAATACACTGTATTTGCTGGGAACAGACGCGAGTGTTATTTGCAGAGTTTATGGCCAGAATAGCACAATTGTGGTGTTCTTACCCTGAATTAACACTTAATGCTAGAATTTGAAACTGAATGTGAATCAACTCCGTTTAGGAAGTTGTATTGAACCCCAGTCGGCCTTACAAGAAAAACACTCTGCTTTTGAGAAAAAGGCACTCTTGCAGTCTAATGTGTTTCCTATAGGGCCAGTACAGTGAGCCAGCTCAGAAGAAGAGAACTGTGCTTCCTACACAAACCGGGTATATAGTTCAACTCAGTATTGGAAACTAAGTAAAACAGGAGCTTCTCTTCAGTCCAATACACGGTATTTGCTGGGAACAGACGCGAGTGCTATTTGCACTGTTTATGGCCAGAATAGCACCATAGTGGTGTTCTTACCCTGAATTAACACTTAATGCTAGAACTTGAAACTCAATGTGAATCAACTCCGTTTAGGAAGTTGTATTGAACCCCAGTCGGCCTTACAAGAAAAACACTCTACTTTTGAGAAACAGGCACTCTTGCAGTCTACTGTGTTTCCTATAGGGCCAGTACAGTAAGCTAGCTCAGAACAAGAGAACTGTGCTTCCTACGCAAACTGGGCATATCTAGTTCAACTCAGTATTGGAAACTGAGTAAAACAGGAGCTTCTCTTCAGTCCAATACACTGTATTTGCTGGGAACAGACGCGAGTGCTATTTGCACTGTTTATGGCCAGAATAGCACAATAGTGGTGTTCTTACCCTGAATTAACACTTAATGCAAGAACTTGCAACTGAATGTGAATCAACTCCTTTTAGGAAGTTGTATTGAACCCCAGTCGGCCTTACAAGAAAAACACTCTGCTTTTGAGAAACAGGCACTCTTGCAGTCTAATGTGTTTCCTATAGGGCCAGTACAGTGAGCCAGCTCAGAACAAGAGAACTGTGCTTCCTACACAAACCGGGCATATAGTTCAACTCAGTATTGGAAACTAAGTAAAACAGGAGCTTCTCTTCAGTCCAATACACTTTATTTGCTTGGAACAGAAGCGAGTGCTATTTGCACTGTTTATGGCCGAATAGCACAATAGTGGTGTTCTTACCCTGAATTAACACTTAATGCTAGAACTTGAAACTCAATGTGAATCAACTCCGTTTAGGAAGTTGTATTGAAACCCAGTCGACCTTACAAGAAAAACACTCTGCTTTTGAGAAACAGGCACTCTTGCAGTCTACTGTGTTTCCTATAGGGCCAGTACAGTGAGCTAGCTCAGAACAAGAGAACTTTGCATCCTACACAAACGGGGCATATCTAGTTAAACTCAGTATTGGAAACTGAGTAAAACAGGAGCTTCTCTTCAGTCCAATACACTGAATTTACTGGGAACAGACGCGAGTGCTATTTGCACTGTTTATGGCCAGAATAGCACCATAGTGGTGTTCTTACCCTGAATTAACACTTAATGCTAGAACTTGAAACTGAATGTGAATCAACTCCGTTTAGGAAGTTGTATTGATCCCCAGTCGGCCTTACAAGAAAAACACTCTGCTTTTGAGAAACAGGCACTCTTGCACTCTACTGTGTTTCCTATAGGGCCAGTACAGTGAGCTAGCTCAGAACAAGAGAACTGTGCTTCCTACACAAACGGGGCATATCTAGTTCAACTCAGTATTGCAAACTGAGTAAAACAGGAGCTTCTCTTCAGTCCAATACACTGTATTTGCTGGGAACAGACGCGAGTGCTATTTGCACTGTTTATGGCCTAATAGCACAATAGTGGTGTTCTTATCCTGAATTAACACTTAATGCTAGAACTTGAAACTCAATGTGAATCAACTCTGTTTAGGAAGTTGTATTGAACCCCAGTCGGCCTTACAAGAAAAACACTCTGCTATTGAGAAACAGGCACTTTTGCACTCTATTGTGTTTCCTATAGGGCCAGTACAGTGAGCTAGCTCAGAACAAGAGAACTGTGCTTCCTACACAAACGAGGAATACCTAGTTCAACTCAGTATTGGAAACTGAGTAAAACAGGAGCTTCTCTTCAGTCCAATACACTGTATTTTCTGGGAACAGACTCGAGTGCTATTTGCACTGTTTATGGCCAGAATAGCACAATAGTGGTGTTCTTACCCTGAATTAACACTTAATGCTAGAACTTGAAACTGAATGTGAATCAACTCAGTTTTGGAAGTTGTATTGAACCCCAGTTGGCCTTACAAGAAAAACACTCTGCTTTTGAGAAACAGGCACTCTTGCACTCTACTGTGTTTCCTATAGGGCCAGTACAGTGAGCTAGCTCAGAACAAGAGAACTGTGCTTCCTACACAAACGGGACATATCTAGTTCAACTCAGTATTGGACACTGAGTAAAACAGGAGTTTCTCTTCAGTCCAATACACTGTATTTGCTGGGAACAGACGCGAGTGTTATTTGCACAGTTTATGGCCAGAATAGCACAATAGTGGTGTTCTTACCCTGAACTAACACTTAATGCTAGAATTTGAAACTGAATGTGAATCAACTCCGTTTAGGAAGTTGTATTGAACCCCAGTCGGCCTTACAAGAAAAACACTCTGCTTTTGAGAAACAGGCACTCTTGCAGTCTAATGTGTTTCCTATAGGGCCAGTACAGTGAGCCAGCTCAGAAGAAGAGAACTGTGCTTCCTACACAAACCGGGTATATAGTTCAACTCAGTATTGGAAACTAAGTAAAACAGGAGCTTCTCTTCAGTCCAATACACTGTATTTGCTGGGAACAGACGCGAGTGCTATTTGCACTGTTTATGGCCAGAATAGCACCATAGTGGTGTTCTTACCCTGAATTAACACTTAATGCTAGAACTTGAAACTCAATGTGAATCAACTCCGTTTAGGAAGTTGTATTGAACCCCAGTCGGCCTTACAAGAAAAACACTATGCTTTTGAGAAACAGGCACTCTTGCAGTCTACTGTGTTTCCTATAGGGCCAGTACAGTAAGCTAGCTCAGAACAAGAGAACTGTGCTTCCTACGCAAACGGGGCATATCTAGTTCAACTCAGTATTGGAAACTGAGTGAAACAGGAGCTTCTCTTCAGTCCAATACACTGTATTTGCTGGGAACAGACGCGAGTGCTATTTGCACTGTTTATGGCCAGAATAGCACAATAGTGGTGTTCTTACCCTGAATTAACACTTAATGCAAGAACTTGCAACTGAATGTGAATCAACTCCTTTTAGGAAGTTGTATTGAACCCCAGTCGGCCTTACAAGAAAAACACTCTGCTTTTGAGAAACAGGCACTCTTGCAGTCTAATGTGTTTCCTATAGGGCCAGTACAGTGAGCCAGCTCAGAACAAGAGAACTGTGCTTCCTACACAAACCGGGCATATAGTTCAACTCAGTATTGGAAACTAAGTAAAACAGGAGCTTCTCTTCAGTCCAATACACTTTATTTGCTTGGAACAGACGCGAGTGCTATTTGCACTGTTTATGGCCGAATAGCACAATAGTGGTGTTCTTACCCTGAATTAACACTTAATGCTAGAACTTGAAACTCAATGTGAATCAACTCCGTTTAGGAAGTTGTATTGAAACCCAGTCGACCTTACAAGAAAAACACTCTGCTTTTGAGAAACAGGCACTCTTGCAGTCTACTGTGTTTCCTATAGGGCCAGTACAGTAAGCTAGCTCAGAACAAGAGAACTGTGCTTCCTACGCAAACGGGGCATATCTAGTTCAACTCAGTATTGGAAACTGAGTGAAACAGGAGCTTCTCTTCAGTCCAATACACTGTATTTGCTGGGAACAGACGCGAGTGCTATTTGCACTGTTTATGGCCAGAATAGCACAATAGTGGTGTTCTTACCCTGAATTAACACTTAATGCAAGAACTTGCAACTGAATGTGAATCAACTCCTTTTAGGAAGTTGTATTGAACCCCAGTCGGCCTTACAAGAAAAACACTCTGCTTTTGAGAAACAGGCACTCTTGCAGTCTAATGTGTTTCCTATAGGGCCAGTACAGTGAGCCAGCTCAGAACAAGAGAACTGTGCTTCCTACACAAACCGGGCATATAGTTCAACTCAGTATTGGAAACTAAGTAAAACAGGAGCTTCTCTTCAGTCCAATACACTTTATTTGCTTGGAACAGACGCGAGTGCTATTTGCACTGTTTATGGCCGAATAGCACAATAGTGGTGTTCTTACCCTGAATTAACACTTAATGCTAGAACTTGAAACTCAATGTGAATCAACTCCGTTTAGGAAGTTGTATTGAAACCCAGTCGACCTTACAAGAAAAACACTCTGCTTTTGAGAAACAGGCACTCTTGCACTCTACTGTGTTTCCTATAGGGCCAGTACAGTGAGCTAGCTCAGAACAAGAGAACTTTGCATCCTACACAAACGGGGCATATCTAGTTCAACTCAGTATTGGAAACTGAGTAAAACAGGAGCTTCTCTTCAGTCCAATACACTGTATTTCCTGGGAACAGACGCGAGTGCTATTTGCACTGTTTATGGACAGAATAGCACAATAGTGGTGTTCTTACCCTGAATTAACACTTAATGCTAGAACTTGAAACTGAATGTGAATCAACTCCATTTAGGAAGTTGTATTGAACCAGATTCGGCCTTACAAGAAAAACACTCTGCTTTTGAGAAACAGGCACTCTTGCAGTCTAATGTGTTTTTACTATAGGGCCAGTACAGTGAGGAAGCTCAGAACAAGAGAACTGTGCTTCCTACACAAACGGGCCATATCTAGTTCAACTCAGTATTGGAAACTGAGTAAAACAGGAGCTTCTCTTCAGTCCAATACACTGTATTTGGTGGGAACAGACGGGAGTGCTATTTGCACAGTTTATGGCCAGTATAGCACAATAGTGGTGTTCTTAACCTGAATTAACACTTAATGCTAGAACTTGAAACTGAATGTGAATCAACTCCGTTTAGGAAGTTGTATTGATCCCCAGTCGGCCTTACAAGAAAAACACTCTGCTTTTGAGAAACAGGCACTCTTGCACTCTACTGTGTTTCCTATAGGGCCAGTACAGTAAGCTAGCTCAGAACAAGAGAACTGTGCTTCCTACACAAACGGGGCATATCTAGTTCAACTCAGTATTGCAAACTGAGTAAAACAGGAGCTTCTCTTCAGTCCAATACACTGTATTTGCTGGGAACAGACGCGAGTGCTATTTGCACTGTTTATGGCCTAATAGCACAATAGTGGTGTTCTTACCCTGAATTAACACTTAATGCTAGAACTTGAAACTGAATGTGAATCAACTCAGTTTTGGAAGTTGTATTGAACCCCAGTTGGCCTTACAAGAAAAACACTCTGCTTTTGAGAAACAGGCACTCTTGCACTCTACTGTGTTTCGTATAGGGCCAGTACAGTGAGCTAGCTCAGAACAAGAGAACTGTGCTTCCTACACAAACGGGACATATCTAGTTCAACTCAGTATTGGAAACTGAGTAAAACAGGAGCTTCTCTTCAGTCCAATACACTGTATTTTCTGGGAAGAGACGCGAGTGCTATTTGCACTGTTTATGGCCAGAATAGCACAATAGTGGTGTTCTTACCCTGAATTAACACTTAATGCTAGAACTTGAAACTCAATGTGAATCAACTCCGTTTAGGAAGTTGTATTGTACCCCAGTCGCCTTACAAGAAAAACACTCTGCTTTTGAGAAACAGGCACTCTTGCACTCTACTGTGTTTCCTATAGGGCCAGTACAGTGAGCTAGCTCAGAACAAGAGAACTGTGCTTCCTACACAAACGGGGTGTATCTAGTTCAACTCAGTATTGGAAACTGAGTAAAACAGGAGCTTCTCTTCAGTCCAATACACTGTATTTGCTGGGAACAGACGCGAGTGCTATTTGCACTGTTTATGGCCTAATAGCACAATAGTGGTGTTCTTACCCTGAATTAACACTTAATGCTAGACCTTGTAACTGAATGTGAATCAACTCCGTTTAGGAAGTTGTATTGAACCCCAGTCGACCTTACAAGAAAAACATCTGCTTTTGAGAAACAGGCACTCTTGCAGTCTACTGTGTTTCCTATAGGGCCAGTACAGTGAGCTAGCTCAGAACAAGAGAACTTTGCATCCTACACAAACGGGGCATATATAGTTCAACTCAGTATTGGAAACTGAGTAAAACAGGAGCTTCTCTTCAGTCCAATACACTGTATTTGCTGGGAACAGACGCGAGTGCTATTTGCACTGTTTATGGCCAGAATAGCACAATAGTTGTGTTCTTACCCTGAATTAACACTTAATGCTAGAACTTGAAACTGAATGTGAATCAACTTCATTTAGGAAGTTGTATTGAACCCCAGTCGGTCTTACAAGAAAAACACTCTGCTTTTGAGAAACAGGCACTCTTGCACTCTACTGTGTTTCCTATAGGGCCAGTACAGTGAGCTAGCTCAGAACAAGAGAACTGTGCTTCCTACACAAACGGGGCATATCTAGTTCAACTCAGTATTGGAAACTGAGTAAAACAGGAGCTTCTCTTCAGTCCAATACACTGTATTTGCTGGGAACAGACGCGAGTGCTATTTGCACTGTTTGTGGCCAGAATAGCACAATAGTGGTGTTCTTACCCTGAATTAACACTTAATGCTAGAACTTGAAACTGAATGTGAATCAACTCTGTTTAGGAAGTTGTATTGAACCCCAGTCGGCTTACAAGAAAAACACTCTGCTATTGAGAAACAGGCACTCTTGCACTCTACTGTGTTTCCTATAGGGCCAGTACAGTGAGCTAGCTCAGAACAAGAGAACTGTGCTTCCTAAACAAACAGGGCATATCTAGTTCAACTCAGTATTGGAAACAGAGTAAAACAGGAGCTTCTCTTCAGTCCAATACACTGTATTTGCTGGGAACAGACGCGAGTGCTAGTTGCACTGTTTATGGCCAGAATAGCACAATAGTGGTGTTCTTACCCTGAATTAACACTTAATGCTAGAACTTGAAACTGAATGTGAATCAACTCCGTTTAGGAAGTTGTATTGAACCCCAGTCGGCCTTACAAGAAAAACACTCTGCTTTTGAGAAACAGGCACTATTGCACTCTACTGGGTTTTCTATAGGGCCAGTACAGTGAGCTAGCTCATAACAGGAGAACTGTGCTTCCTACACAAACAGGGTATATGTAGTTCAACTCAGTATTGGAAACTGAGTAAAACAGGAGCTTCTCTTCAGTCCAATACACTGTATATGCTGGGAACAGACGCGAGTGATATTTGCAATGTTTATGGCCAGAATAGCACAATAGTGGTGTTCTTACCCTGAATTAACACTTAATGAAAGAACTTGCAACTGAATGTGAATCAACTCGTTTTAGGAAGTTGTATTGAACCCCAGTCGGCCTTACAAGAAAAACACTCTGCTTTTGAGAAACAGGCACTCTTGCAGTCTAATGTGTTTCCTATAGGGCCAGTACAGTGAGCCAGCTCAAAAAAGAGAACTGTGCTTCCTACACAAACCGGGCATATAGTTCAACTCAGTATTGGAAACTAAGTAAAACAGGAGCTTCTCTTCAGTCCATACACTGTATTTGCTGGGAACAGACGCGAGTGCTATTTGCACTGTTTATGGCCGAATAGCACAATAGTGGTGTTCTTACCCTGAATTAACACTTAATGCTAGAACTTGAAACTCAATGTGAATCAACTCCGTTTAGGAAGTTGTATTGAACCCCAGTCGGCCTTACAAGAAAAACACTCTGCTTTTGAGAAACAGGCACTCTTGCAGTCTACTGTGTTTCCTATAGGGCCAGTACAAAAGCTAGCTCAGAACAAGAAAACTGTGCTTCCTACGCAAACGAGGCATATCTAGTTCAACTCAGTATTGGAAACTGAGTAAAAAGGAGCTTCTCTTCAGTCAAATACACTGTATTTTCTGGGAACAGACGCGAGTGCTATTTGCACTGTTTATGGCCAGAATAGCACAATAGTGGTGTTCTTACCCTGAATTAACACTTAATGCTAGAACTTGAAACTGAATGTGAATCAACTCAGTTTAGGAAGTTGTATTGAACCCCAGTCGGCCTTACAAGAAAAACACTCTGCTTTTGAGAAACAGGCACTCTTGCAGTCTACTGTGTTTCCTATAGGGCCAGTACAGTGAGGTAACTCAGAACAAGAGAACTGTGCTTCCTACACAAACGGGGCATATCTAGTTCAACTCAGTATTGGAAACTGAGTAAAACAGGAGCTTCTCTTCAGTCCAATACACTGTATTTGCTGGGAACAGACCCGAGTGCTATTTGCACTGTTTATGGCCAGATAGCACAATAGTGGTGTTCTTACCCTAATTAACACTTAATGCAAGAACTTGCAACTGAATGTGAATCAACTCCTTTTAGGAAGTTGTATTGAACCCCAGTCAGCCTTACAAGAAAAACACTCTGCTTTTGAGAAACAGGCACTCTTGCAGTCTAATGTGTTTCCTATAGGGCCAGTACAGTGAGCCAGCTCAGAACAAGAGAACTGTGCTTCCTACACAAATGGGGCATATAGTTCAACTCAGTATTGGAAACTAAGTAAAACAGTAGCTTCTCTTCAGTCCAATACACTGTATTTGCTGTGAACAGACGCGAGTGCTATTTGCACTGTTTATGGCCAGAATAGCACAATAGTGGTGTTCTTACCCTGAATTAACACTTAATGCTAGAAATTGAAACTCAATGTGAATCAACTCCGTTTAGGAAGTTGTATTGAACCCCAGTCGGCCTTACAAGAAAAACACTCTGCTTTTGAGAAACAGGCACTCTTGCAGTCTACTGTGTTTCCTATAGGGCCAGTACAGTGAGCTAGCTCAGAACAAGAGAACTGTGCTTCCTACGCAAACGGGCCATATCTAGTTCAACTCAGTATTGGACACTGAGTAAAACAGGAGCTTCTCTTCAGTCCAATACACTGTATTTGCTGGGAACAGACGCGAGTGTTATTTGCACAGTTTATGGCCAGAATAGCACAATAGTGGTGTTCTTACCCTGAATTAACACTTAAAGCTAGAACTTGAAACTGAATGTGAATCAACTCCGTTTAGGAAGTTGTATTGAACCCCAGTCGGCCTTACAAGAAAAACACTCTGCTTTTGAGAAAAAGCACTCTTGCAGTCTAATGTGTTTCCTATAGGGCCAGTACAGTGAGTCAGCTCAGAAGAAGAGAACTGTGCTTCCTACACAAACCGGGTATATAGTTCAACTCAGTATTGGAAACTAAGTAAAACAGGAGCTTCTCTTCAGTCCAATACACTGTATTTGCTGGGAACAGACGCGAGTGCTATTTGCACTGTTTATGGCCAGAATAGCACAATAGTGGTGTTCTTACCCTGAATTAACACTTAATGCTAGAACTTGAAACTCAATGTGAGTCAACTCCGTTTAGGAAGTTGTATTGAACCCCAGTCGGCCTTACAAGAAAAACACTCTGCTTTTGAGAAACAGGCACTCTTGCAGTCTACTGTGTTTCCTATAGGGCCAGTACAGTAAGCTAGCTCAGAACAAGAGAACTGTGCTTCCTACGCAAACGGGGCATATCTAGTTCAACTCAGTATTGGAAACTAAGTAAAACAGGAGCTTCTCTTCAGTCCAATACACTGTATTTTCTGGGAACAGACGCGAGTGCTATTTGCACTGTTTATGGCCAGAATACCACAATAGTCGTGTTCTTACCCTGAATTAACACTTAATGCTAGAACTTGAAACTGAATGTGAATCGACACCGTTTAGGAAGTTGAATTGAACCCCAGTCGGCCTTACAAGAAAAACACTCTGCTTTTGAGAAACAGGCACTCTTGCAGTCTAAAGTGTTTCCTATAGGGCCAGTACAGTGAGCTAGCTCAGAACAAGAGAACTGTGCTTCCTACACAAACCGGGCATATCTAGTTCAACTCAGTATTGGAAACTGAGTAAAACAGGAGCTTCTCTTCAGTCCAATACACTGTATTTGCTGGGAAGAGACGCGAGTGCTATTTGCACTGTTTATGGCCAGAATAGCACAATAGTGGTGTTCTTACCCTGAATTATCACTTAATGCTAGAACTTGAAACTGAATGTGAATCAACTCAGTTAAGGAAGTTGTATTGAATCCCAGTCGACCTTACAAGAAAAACACTCTGCTTTTGAGAAACAGGCACTCTTGCAGTCTACTGTGTTTCCTATAGGGCCAGTACAGTGAGCTAGCTCAGAACAAGAGAACTGTGCTTCCTACACAAACGGGGCATATCTAGTTCAAATCAGTATTGGAAACTGAGTAAAACAGGAGCTTCTCTTCAGTCCAATACACTGTATTTGCTGGGAACAGACGACAGTGCTATTTGCACTGTTTATGGCCAGAATAGCACAATAGTGGTGTTCTTACCCTGAATTAACACTTAATGCTAGAACTTGAAACTGAATGTGAATCAACTCCATTTAGGAAGTTGTATTGAACCCCAGTCGGCCTTACAAGAAAAACACTCTGCTTTTGAGAAACAGGCACTCTTGCACTCTACTGTGTTTCCTATAGGGCCAGTACAGTGAGCTAGCTCAGAACAAGAGAACTGTGCTTCCTACACAAACGAGGCATATCTAGTTCAACTCAGTATTGGAACCTGAGTGAAACAGGAACTTCTCTTCAGTCCAATACACTGTATTTCCTGGGAACAGACGCGAGTGCTATTTGCACTGTTTATGGCCAGAATAGCACAATAGTGGTGTTCTTACCCTGAATTAACACTTAATGCTAGAACTTGAAACTGAATGTGAATCAACTCCGTTTAGGAAGTTGTATTGAACCCCAGTCGGCCTTACAAGAAAAACACTCTGGTTTGAGAAACAGGCACTCTTGCACTCTACTGTGTTAACTATGGGGCCAGTACAGTGAGCTAGCTCAGAACAAGAGAACAGTGCTTCCTACACAAACGGGGCATATCTAGTTCAACTCAGTATTGGAAACTGAGTAAAACAGGAGCTTCTCTTCTGTCAAATACACCGTATTTGCTGGGAACAGACGCGAGTGCTATTTGCACTGTTTATGGCCGAATAGCACAATAGTGGTGTTCTTACCCTGAAATAACACTTAATGCTAGAACTTGAAACTGAATGTGAATCAACTCTGTTTAGGAAGTTGTATTGAACCCCAGTCGGCCTTACAAGAAAAACACTCTGCTATTGAGAAACAGGCATTCTTGCACTCTACTGTGTTTCCTATAGGGCCAGTACAGTGAGCTAGCTCAGAACAAGAGAACTGTGCTTCCTAAGCAAACGGGGCATATCTAGTTCAACTCAGTATTGGAAACTGAGTAAAACAGGAGCTTATCTTCAGTCCAATACACTGTATTTGCTGGGAACAGACACGAGTGCTATATGCACTGTTTATGGACAGAATAGCCCAATAGTGGTGTTCTTACCCTGAATTAACACTTAATGCTAGAACTTGAAACTGAATGTGAATCAACTCCGTTTAGGAAGTTGTATTGAACCCCAGTCGGCCTTACGAGAAAAACACTCTGCTTTTGAGAAATAGGCATTATTGCACTCTACTGTGGTTCCTATAGGGCCGGTACATTGAGCTTGCTCACAACAAGAGAACTGTGCTTCCTGCTTCCTGCACAAACAGGGCATATGTAGTTCAAATCAGTATTGGAAACTGAGTAAAACAGGAGCTTCTCTTCAGTCCAATACACTGTATTTGCTGGGAACAGACGCGAGTGCTATTTGCACTGTTTATGGCCAGAATAGCACAATAGTGGTATTCTTACACTGAATTAACACTTAATGCTAGAACTTGAAACTGAATGTGAATCAACTCTGTTTAGGAGGTTGTATTGAACCCTAGTCGGCCTTACAAGAAAAACACTCTGCTTTTGAGAAACAGTCACTCTTGCACTCTACTGAGTTTTTACCATAGGGCCAGTACAGTGAGCTAGCTCAGAACAAGAGAACTGTGCTTCCTACACAAACGGGGCATATCTAGTTCAACTCAGTATTGGAAACTGAGTAAAACAGGAGCTTCTCTTCAGTCCAATACACTGTATTTGCTGGGAACAGACGCGAGTGCTATTTGCACTGTTTATGGCCAGAATAGCACAATAGTGGTGTTCTTACCCTGAATTAACACTTAATGCTAGAACTTGAAACCTAATGTGAATCAACTCCATTTAGGAAGTTGTATTGAACCCCAGTCGGCCTTACAAGAAAAACACTCTGCTTTTGAGAAACAGGCACTCTTGCAGTCTAAAGTGTTTCCTATAGGGCCAGTACAGTGAGCTAGCTCAGAACAAGAGAACTGTGCTTCCTACACAAACGGGGCATATCTAGTTCAACTCAGTATTGGAAACTGAGTAAAACAGGAGCTTCTCTTCAGTCCAATACACTGTATTTTCTGGGAACAGACGCCAGTGCTATTTGCACTGTTTATGGCCAGAATAGCACAATAGTGGTGTTCTTACCCTGAATTAACACTTAATGCTAGAACTTGAAACTGAATGTGAATCAACTCCGTTTAGGTGTTGTATTGAACCCCAGTCGGCCTTACAAGAAAAACACTCTGCTTTTGAGAAACAGGCACTCTTGCAGTCTACTGTGTTTCCTATAGGGCCAGTACAGTGAGCTAGCTCAGAACAAGAGAACTGTGCTTTCTAAACAAACGGGGCATATCTAATTCATCTCAGTATTGGAAACTGAGTAAAACAGGAGCTTCTCTTCAGTCCAATACACTCTATTTGCTGGGAACAGACACGAGTGCTATTTGCACTGTTTATGGCCAGAATGGCACAATAGTGGTGTTCTTACCCTGAATTAACACTTAATGCAAGAACTTGAAACTGAATGTGAATCAACTCCTTTTAGGAAGTTGTATTGAACCCCAGTCGGCCTTACAAGAAAAACACTCTGCTTTTGAGAAAAAGGCACTCTTGCAGTCTAATGTGTTTCCTATAGGGCCAGTACAGTGAGCAAGCTCAGAACAAGAGAACTGTGCTTCCTACACAAACGGGGCATATAGTTCAACTCAGTATTGGAAACTAAGAAAAACAGGAGCTTCTCTTCAGTCCAATACACTGTATTTGCTGGGAACAGACGCGAGTGCTATTTGCACTGTTTATGGCCAGAATAGCACAATAGTGGTGTTCTTACCCTTAATTAACACTTAATGCTAGAACTTGAAACTCAATGTAAATCAACTCCGTTTAGGAAGTTGTATTGAACCCCAGTCGGCCTTACAAGAAAAACACTCTGCTTTTGAGAAACAGGGACTCTTGCACTCTACTGTGTTTCCTATAGGGCCAGTACAGTGAGCTAGCTCAGAACAAGAGAACTGTGCTACCTACGCAAACGGGGCATATCTAGTTCAACTCAGTATTGGAAACTAAGTAAACCAGGAGCTTCTCTTCAGTCCAATAGACTGTATTTGCTGGGAACAGACGCGAGTGCTATTTGCACTGTTTATGGACAGAATAGCACAATAGTGGTGTTCTCACCCTGAGTTAACACTTACTGCTAGAACTTGAAACTGAATGTGAATCAACTCAGTTTAGGAAGTTGTATTGAACCCCAGTCGACCTTACAAGAAAAACACTCTGCTTTTGAGAAACAGGCACTCTTGCACTCTACTGTGTTTCCTATAGGGCCAGTACAGTGAGCTAGCTCAGAACAAGAGAACTGTGCTTCCTACACAAACGGGGCATATCTAGTTCAACTCAGTATTGGAAACTGAGTAAAACAGGAGCTTCTCTTCAGTCCAATACACTGTATTTGCTGGGAACAGACGCGAGTGCTATTTGCACTGTTTATGGCCTAATAGCACAATAGTGGTGTTCTTACCCTGAATTAACACTTAATGCTAGAACTTGAAACTGAATGTGAATCAACTCTGTTTAGGAAGTTGTATTGAACCCCAGTCGGCCTTACAAGAAAAACACTCTGCTATTGAGAAACAGGCACTCTTGCACTCTACTGTGTTTCCTATAGGGCCAGTACAGTGAGCTAGCTCAGAACAAGAGAACTGTGCTTCCTAAACAAACGGGGCATATCTAGTTCAACTCAGTATTGGAAACTGAGTAAAACAGGAGCTTCTCTTCAGTCCAATACACTGTATTTGCTGGGAACAGACGCGAGTGCTATTTGCACTGTTTATGGACAGAATAGCACAATAGTGGTGTTCTTACCCTGAATTAACACTTAATGCTAGAACTTGAAACTGAATGTGAATCAACTCTGTTTAGGAAGTTGTATTGAACCCCAGTCGGCCTTACAAGAAAAACACGCTGCTTTTGAGAAACAGGCACTCTTGCACTCTACTGTGGTTCCTATAGGGCTACTACTGTGAGGAAGCTCAGAAAAGAGAACTGTGCTTCCTACACAAATGGGGCATATCTAGTTCAACTCAGTATTGGAAACTGAGTAAAACAGGAGCTTCTCTTCTGTCAAATACACCGTATTTGCTGGGAACAGACGCGAGTGCTATTTGCACTGTTTATGGCCAGAATAGCACAATAGTGGTGTTCTTACCCTGAATTAACACTTAATGCTAGAACTTGAAACTGAATGTGAATCAACTCCGTTTAGGAAGTTGTATTGAACCCCAGTCGGCCTTACAAGAAAAACACTCTGCTTTTGAGAAACAGGCACTCTTGCACTCTACTGTGTTTTTACTAGAGGGCCAGTACAGTGAGCTAGCTCAGAACAAGAGAACTGTGCTTCCTACATAAACAGGGCATATCTAGTTCAACTCAGTATTGGAAACTGAGTAAAACAGGAGCTTCTCTTCATTCTAATACACTGTATTTGCTGGGAACAGACACGAGTGCTCTTTGCACTGTTTATGGCCAGAATAGCACAATAGTGGTGTTCTTACCCTGAAT
The DNA here is from genome assembly GCF_049852395.1 of Peromyscus maniculatus bairdii. Lineage (NCBI taxonomy): Eukaryota > Metazoa > Chordata > Mammalia > Rodentia > Cricetidae > Peromyscus > Peromyscus maniculatus. The sequence continues at coordinate 28,207,784 of NC_134862.1, read as the reverse complement.
TAACACTTAATGCTAGAACTTGAAACTGAATGTGAATCAACTCCGTTTAGGAAGTTGTATTGATCCCCAGTCGGCCTTACAAGAAAAACACTCTGCTTTTGAGAAACAGGCACTCTTGCACTCTACTGTGTTTCCTATAGGGCCAGTACAGTGAGCTAGCTCAGAACAAGAGAACTGTGCTTCCTACACAAATGGGGCATATCTAGTTCAACTCAGTATTGGAAACTGAGTAAAACAGGAGCTTCTCTTCAGTTCAATACACTGTATTTGCCGGGAACAGACGCGAGTGCTATTTGCACTGTTTATGGCCAGAATAGCACAATAGTGGTGTTCTTACCCTGAATTAACACTTAATGCTAGAACTTGAAACTGAATGTAAATCAACTCCGTTTAGGAAGTTGTATTGAACCCCAGTCGGCCTTACAAGAAAAACACTCTGCTTTTGAGAAACAGGCACTCTTGCACTCTACTGTGTTTCCTATAGGGCCAGTACAGTAAGCTAGCTCAGAACAAGAGAACTGTGCTTCCTACGCAAACGGGGCATATCCAATTCAACTCAGTATTGGAAACTGAGTAAAACAGGAGCTACTCTTCAGTCCAATACACTGTATTTTCTGGGAACAGACGCGAGTGCTATTTGCACTGTTTATGGCCAGAATAGCACAATAGTGGTGTTCTTACCCTGAATTAACACTTAATGCTAGAACTTGAAACTGAATGTGAATCAACTCCGTTCAGGAAGTTGTATTGAACCCCAGTCGACCTCACAAGAAAAACACTCTGCTTTTGAGAAACAGGCACTCTTGCAGTCTACTGTGTTTCCTATAGGGCCAGTACAGTGAGCTAGCTCAGAACAAGAGAACTGTGCTTCCTACACAAACGGGGCATATCTAGTTCAACTCAGTATTGGAAACTGAGTAAAACAGGAGCTTCTCTTCAGTTCAATACACAGTATTTGCTGGGAACAGACGCGAGTGCTATTTGCACTGTTTATGGCCAGAATAGCACAATAGTGGTGTTCTTACCCTGAATTAACACTTAATGCAAGAACTTGCAACTGAATGTAAATCAACTCCTTTTAGGAAGTTGTATTGATCCCCAGTCGACCTTACAAGAAAAACACTCTGCTTTTGAGAAACAGGGACTCTTACACTCTACTGTGTTTCCTATAGTGCCAGTACAGTGAGCTGGCTCAGAACAAGCGAACTGTGCTTCCTACACAAATGGGGCATATCTAGTTCAACTCAGTATTGGAAACTGAGTAAAACAGGAGCTTCTCTTCAGTCCAATACACTGTATTTGCCGGGAACAGACGCGAGTGCTATTTGCACTGTTTATGGCCAGAATAGCACAATAGTGGTGTTCTTACCCTGAATTAACACTTAATGCTAGAACTTGAAACTGAATGTGAATCACCTCCGTTTAGGAAGTTGTATTGAACCCCAGTCGGCCTTACAAGAAAAACACTCTGCTTTTGAGAAACAGGCACTCTTGCACTCTACTGTGTTTCCTATAGGGCCAGTACAGTGAGCTAGCTCAGAACAAGAGAACTGTGCTTCCTACATAAACAGGGCATATCTAGTTCAACTCAGTATTGGAAACTGAGTAAAACAGGAGCTTCTCTTCAGTCCAATACACTGTATTTTCTGGGAACAAACGGAGTGCTATTTGTACTGTTTATGGCCAGAATTGCACAATAGTGGTGTTCTTACTCTGAATTAACACTTAATGCTAGAACTTGAAACTGAATGTGAATCAACTCCTTTTAGGAAGTTGTATTGAACCCCAGTCGGCCTTACAAGAAAAACACTCTGCTTTTGAGAAACAGGCACTCTTGCAGTCTAATGTGTTTTTACTATAGGGCCAGTACAGAGAGGAAGCTCAGAACAAGAGAACTGTGCTTCCTAAACAAACGGGGCATATCTAGTTCAACTCAGTATTTTAAACTGGGTAAAACAGGAGCTTCTCATCAGTCCAATACACTATATTTGCTGGGAACAGACGCGAGGGCTATTTGCACTGTTTATATCGAAAATAGCACAATAGTGGTGTTCTTACCCTGAATTAACACTTAATGCTAGAACTTGAAACTCAATGTGAATCAACTCCGTTTAGGAAGTTGTATTGAACCCCAGTCGGCCTTACAAGAAAAACACTCTGCTTTTGAGAAACAGGCACTCTTGCACTCTACTGTGTTTCCTATAGGGCCAGTACAGTGAGCTAGCTCAGAACAAGAGAACTGTGCTTCCTACACAAACGGGGCATATCTAGTTCAACTCAGTATTGGAAACTGAGTAAAACAGGAGCTTCTCTTCAGTCCAATACACTGTATTTGCTGGGAACATACGCGAGTGCTATTTGCACTGTTTATGGCCGAATAGCACAATAGTGGTGTTCTTACCCTGAATTAACACTTAATGCTAGAACTTGAAACTCAATGTGAATCAACTCCGTTTAGGAAGTTGTATTGAACCCCAGTCGGCCTTACAAGAAAAACACTCTGCTTTTGAGAAACAGGCACTCTTGCACACTACTGTGGTTCCTATAGGGCTACTACTGTGAGGAAGCTCAGAAAAGAGAACTGTGCTTCCTACACAAACGGGGCATATCTAGTTCAACTCAGTATTGGAAACTGAGTAAAACAGGAGCTTCTCTTCTGTCAAATACACCGTATTTGCTGGGAACAGACGCGAGTGCTATTTGCACTGTTTATGGCCAGAATAGCACAATAGTGGTGTTCTTACCCTGAATTAACACTTAATGCTAGAACTTGAAACTCAATGTGAATCAACTCCGTTTAGGAAGTTGTATTGAACCCCAGTCGGCCTTACAAGAAAAACACTCTGCTTTTGAGAAACAGGCACTCTTGCACTCTACTGTGTTTCCTATAGGGCCAGTATAGTGAGCTAGCTCAGAACAAGAGAACTGTGCTTCCTACACAAACGGGGCATATCTAGTTCAACTCAGTATTGGAAACTGAGTAAAACAGGAGCTTCTCTTCAGTCCAATACACTGTATTTGCTGGGAACAGACGCGATTGCTATTTGCACTGTTTATGGCCTAATAGCACAATAGTGGTGTTCTTACCCTGAATTAACACTTAATGCTAGAACTTGAAACTGAATGTGATTCAACTCCGTTTAGGAATTGTATTGATCCCCAGTCGGCCTTACAAGAAAAACACTCTGCTTTTGAGAAACAGGCACTCTTGCACTCTACTGTGTTTCCTATAGGGCCAGTACAGTGAGCCAGCTCAGAACAAGAGAACTGTGCTTCCTACACAAAAGGGGCATATAGTTCAACTCAGTATTGGAAACTAAGTAAAACAGGAGCTTCTCTTCAGTCCAATACACTGTATTTGCTGGGAACAGACGCGAGTGCTATTTGCACTGTTTATGGCCAGAATAGCACAATAGTGGTGTTCTTACCCTGAATTAACACTTAATGCTAGAACTTGAAACTGAATGTGAATCAAATCCGTTTAGGAAGTTGTATTGATCCCCAGTCGGCCTTACAAGAAAAACACTCTGCTTTTGAGAAACAGGCACTCTTGCACTCTACTGTGTTTCCTATAGGGCCAGTACAGTGAGCTAGCTCAGAACAAGAGAACTGTGCTTCCTACGCAAACGGGGCATATCTAGTTCAACTCAGTATTGGAAACTGAGTAAAACAGGAGCTTCTCTTCAGTCCAATACACTGTATTTTCTGGGAACAGACGCGAGTGCTATTTGCACTGTTTATGGCCAGAATAGCACAATAGTGGTGTTCTTACCCTGAATTAACACTTAATGCTAGAACTTGAAACTGAATGTGAATCAACTCCGTTTAGGAAGTTGTATTGAACCCCAGTCGGCCTTACAAGAAAAACACTCTGCTTTTGAGAAACAGGCACTCTTGCACTCTACTGTGTTTCCTATAGGGCCAGTACAGTGAGCTAGCTCAGAACAAGAGAACTGTGCTTCCTACACAAACGGGGCATATCTAGTTCAACTCAGTATTGGAAACTGAGTAAAACAGGAGCTTCTCTTCAGTCCAATACACTGCATTGTCTGGGAACAGACGCGAGTGCTATTTGCACTCTTTATGGACGGAATAGCACAATAGTGGTGTTCTCACCCTGAGTTAACACTTACTGCTAGAACTTGAAACTGAATGTGAATCAACTCAGTTTATGAAGTTGTATTGAACCCCAGTCGACCTTACAAGAAAAACACTCTGCTTTTGAGAAACAGGCACTCTTGCAGTCTAATGTGTTTTTACTATAGGGCCAGTACAGTGAGCTAGCTCAGAACAAGAGAACTGTGCTTCCTACACAAACGGGGCATATCTAGTTCAACTCAGTATTGGAAACTGAGTAAAACAGGAGCTTCTCTTCAGTCCAATACACTGTATTTGCTGGGAACAGACGCGAGTGCTATTTGACTGTTTATGGCCAGAATAGCACAATAGTGGTGTTCTTACCCTGAATTAACACTTAATGCTAGAACTTGAAACTGAATGTGAATCAACTCCGTTTAGGAAGTTGTATTGAACCCCAGTCGGCCTTACAAGAAAAACACTCTGCTTTTGAGAAACAGGTACTCTTGCACTCTACTGTGTTTCCCATAGGGCCACAAAAGTGAGGAAGCTCAGAACAAGAGAACTGTGCTTCCTACACAAACAGGGCATATCTAGTTCAACTCAGTATTGGAAACTGAGTAAAACAGGAGCTTCTCTTCTGTCAAATACACCGTATTTGCTGGGAACAGACGCGAGTGCTATTTGCACTGTTTATGGCCAGAATAGCACAATAGTGGTGTTCTTACCCTGAATTAACAGTTAATGCTAGAACTTGAAACTGAATGTGAATCAACTCCGTTTAGGAAGTTGTATTGAACCCCAGTCGGCCTTACAAGAAAAACACTCTGCTTTTGAGAAACAGGCACACTTGCACTCTGCTGTTTTTCCTATAGGGCCAGTACAGTGAGCTAGCTCAGAACAAGAGAACTGTGCTTCCTACACAAACGGGGCATATCTAGTTCAACTCAGTATTGGAAACTGAGTAAAACAGGAGCTTCTCTTCAGTCCAATACACTGTATTTGCTGGGAACAGACTCGAGTGCTAATTGCACTGTTTATGGCCAGAATAGCACAATAGTGGTGTTCTTACCCTGAATTAACACTTAATGCTAGAACTTGCAACTGAATGTGAATCAACTCCTTTTAGGAAGTTGTATTGAACCCCAGTCGGCCTTACAAGAAAAACACTCTGCTTTTGAGAAACAGGCACTCTTGCAGTCTAATGTGTTTCCTGTAGGGCCAGTTCAGTGAGCCAGCTCAGAACAAGAGAACTGTGCTTCCTACACAAACGGGGCATATAGTTCAACTCAGTATTGGAAACTAAGTAAAACAGGAGCTTCTCTTCAGTCCAATACACTGTATTTGCGGGGAACAGACGCAAGTGCTATTTGCACTGTTTATGGCCGAATAGCACAATAGTTGTGTTCTTACCCTGAATTAACACTTAATGCTAGAACTTGAAACTCAATGTGAATCAACTCCGTTTAGGAAGTTGTATTGATCCCCAGTCGGCCTTACAAGAAAAACACTCTGCTTTTGAGAAACAGGCACTCTTGCAGTCTAATGTGTTTTTACTGTAGGGCCATACAGTAAGGAAGCTAAGAACAAGAGATCTGTGCTTCCTAAACAAACGGGGCATATCTAGTTCAACTCAGTATTGGAAACTGAGTAAAACAGGAGCTTCTCTTCAGTCCAATATACTGTATTTGCTGGGAACAGACGCGAGTGCTATTTGCACTGTTTATGGCCAGAAGAGCACAATAGTGGTGTTCTTACCCTGAATTAACACTTAATGCTAGAACTTGAAACTGAATGTGAATCAACTCATTTTAGGAAGTTGTATTGAATCCCAGTCGGCCTTACAAGAAAAACACTCTGCTTTTGAGAAACAGGCACACTTGCACTCTACTGTGTTTTTACTATAGGGCCAGTACAGTGAGCTAGTTCAGAACAAGAGAACTGTGCTTCCTACACAAACGGGGCATATCTAGTTCAACTCAGTATTGAAAACTGAGTAAAACAGGAGCTTCTCTTCAGTCCAATACACTGTATTTGCTGGGAACAGACACGAGTGCTATTTGCACTGTTTATGGCCAGAATAGCACAATAGTTGTGTTCTTACCCTGAATTAACACTTAATGCTAGAACTTGAAACTGAATGTGAATCAACTCCTTTTAGGAAGTTGTATTGAACCCCAGTCAGCCTTACAAGAAAAACACTCTGCTTTTGAGAAACAGGCACTCTTGCAGTCTAATGTGTTTCCTATAGGGCCAGTACAGTGAGCTAGCTCAGAACAAGAGAACTGTGCTTCCTACGCAAACGGGGCATATCTAGTTCAACTCAGTATTGGAAACTGAGTAAAACAGGACCTTCTCTTCAGTCCAATACACTGTATTTGCTGGGAACAGACGCGAGGGCTATTTGCACTGTTTATGGCCAGAATAGCACAATAGTGGTGTTCTTACCCTGAATTAACACTTAATGCTAGAACTTGAAACTCAATGTGAATCAACTCCGTTTAGGAAGTTGTATTGAACCCCAGTTGGCCTTACAAGAAAAACACTCTGCTTTTGAGAAACAGGCACTCTTGCACTCTACTGTGTTTCCTATAGGGCCAGTACAGTGAGCTAGCTCAGAACAAGAGAACTGTGCTTCCTACACAAACGGGGCATATCTAGTTCAACTCAGTATTGGAAACTGAGTAAAACAGGAGCTTCTCTTCAGTCCAATACACTGTATTTGCTGGGAACAGACGCGAGTGCTATTTGCACTGTTTATGGCCAGTATAGCACTATAGTGGTGTTCTTACCCTGAATTAACACTTAATGCTAGAACTTGAAACTGAATGTGAATCAACTCCGTTTAGGAAGTTGTATTGATCCCCAGTCGGCCTTCCAAGAAAAACACTCTGCTTTTGAGAAACAGGGACTCTTGCACTCTACTGTGTTTCCTATAGGGCCATTACAGTGAGCTAGCTCAGAACAAGAGAACTGTGCTTCCTACACAAATGGGGCATATCTAGTTCAACTCAGTATTGGAAACTGAGTAAAACAGGAGCTTCTCTTCAGTCCAATACACTGTATTTGCTGGGAACAGACGCGAGTGCTATTTGCACTGTTTATGGCCAGAATAGCACAATAGTGGTGTTCTTACCCTGAATTAACACTTAATGCTAGAACTTGAAACTCAATGTGAATCAACTCCGTTTAGGAAGTTGTATTGAACCCCAGTCGGCCTTACAAGAAAAACACTCTGCTTTTGAGAAACAGGCACTCTTGCACTCTACTGTGGTTGCTATAGGGCTACTACTGTGAGGAAGCTCAGAAAAGAGAACTGTGCTTCCTACACAAACGGGGCATATCTAGTTCAACTCAGTATTGGAAACTGAGTAAAACAGGAGCTTCTCTTCTGTCAAATACACCGTATTTGCTGGGAACAGACGCGAGCGCTATTTGCACTGTTTATGGCCAGAATAGCACAATAGTGGTGTTCTTACCCTGAATTAACACTTAATGCTAGAACTTGAAACTGAATGTGAATCAACTCCGTTTAGGAAGTTGTATTGAACCCCAGTCGGCCTTCCAAGAAAAACACTCTGCTTTTGAGAAACAGGCACTCTTGCACTCTACTGTGTTTCCTATAGGGCCAGTACAGTGAGCTAGCTCAGAACAAGAGAACTGTGCTTCCTACATAAACAGGGCATATCTAGTTCAACTCAGTATTGGAAACTGAGTAAAACAGGAGCTTCTCTTCAGTCCAATACACTGTATTTTCTGGGAACAGACGCGAGTGTTATTTGCACTGTTTATGGCCAGAATAGCACAATAGTGGTGTTCTTACCCTGAATTAACACTTAATGCTAGAACTTGAAACTGAATGTGTATCAACTCAGTTTAGGAAGTTGTATTGAACCCCAGTCGGCCTTACAAGAAAAACACTCTGCTTTTGAGAAACAGGCACTCTTGCACTCTACTGTGTTTCCTATAGGGCCAGTACAGTGAGCTAGCACAGAACAAGAGAACTGTGCTTCCAACACAAATGGGGCATATCTAGTTCAACTCAGTATTGGAAACTGAGTAAAACAGGAGCTTCTCTTCAGTCCAATACACTGTATTTGCTGGGAACAGACGCGAGTGCTATTTGCACTGTTTAATACCGAATAGCACAATAGTGGTGTTCTTACCCTGAATTAACACTTAATGCTAGAACTTGAAACTCAATGTGAATCAACTCCGTTTAGGAAGTTGTATTGAACCCCAGTCGGCCTTACAAGAAAAACACTCTGCTTTTGAGAAACAGGCACTCTTGTACTCTACTGTGTTTCCTATAGGGCCAGTACAGTAAGCTAGCTCAGAACAAGAGAAATGTGCTTCCTACGCAAACGGGGCATATCCAATTCAACTCAGTATTGGAAACTGAGTAAAACAGGAGCTACTCTTCAGTCCAATACACTGTATTTTCTGGGAACAGACGCGAGTGCTATTTGCACTGTTTATGGCCAGAATAGCACAATAGTGGTGTTCTTACCCTGAATTAACACTTAATGCTAGAACTTGAAACTGAATGTGAATCAACTCCGTTTAGGAAGTTGTATTGAACCCAGGTCGGCCTTACAAGAAAAACACTCTGCTTTTGAGAAACAGGCACTCTTGCACTCTACTGTGTTTCCTATAGGGCCAGTACAGTGAGCTAGCTCAGAACAAGAGAACTGTGCTTCCTACACAAACGGGGCATATCTAGTTCAACTCAGTATTGGAAACTGAGTAAAACAGGAGCTTCTCTTCAGTCCAATACACTGTATTTGCTGGGAACAGACGCGAGTGCTATTTGTACTGTTTATGGCCAGAATAGCACAATAGTGGTGTTCTTACCCTGAATTAACACTTAATGCAAGAACTTGCAACTGAATGTAAATCAACTCCTTTTAGGAAATTGTATTGAACCCCAGTCGGCCTTACAAGAAAAACACTCTGCTTTTGAGAAACAGGCACTCTTGCACTCTACTGTGTTTCCTATAGGGCCAGTACAGTGAGCCAGCTCAGAACAAGAGAACTGTGCTTCCTACACAAACGGGGCATATAGTTCAACTCAGTATTGGAAACTAAGTAAAACAGGAGCTTCTCTTCAGTCCAATACACTGTATTTGCTGGGAACAGACGCGAGTGCTATTTGCACTGTTTATGGCCAGAATAGCACAATAGTGGTGTTCTTACCCTGAATTAACAATTAATGCTAGAACTTGAAACTCAATGTGAATCAACTCATTTTAGGAAGTTGTATTGATCCCCAGTCGGCCTTACAAGAAAAACACTCTGCTTTTGAGAAACAGGGACTCTTGCACTCTACTGTGTTTCCTATAGGGCCCGTACAGTGAGCTAGCTCAGAACAAGAGAACTGTGCTTCCTACACAAATGGGGCATATCTAGTTCAACTCAGTATTGGAAACTGAGTAAAACAGGAGCTTCTCTTCAGTCCAATACACTGTATTTGCTGGGAACAGACGCGAGTGCTATTTGCACTGTTTATGGCCAGAATAGCACAATAGTTGTGTTCTTACCCTGAATTAACACTTAATGCTAGAACTTGAAACTGAATGTGAATCAACTCCGTTTAGGAAGGTGTATTGAACCCCAGTCGGCCTTACAAGAAAAACACTCTGCTTTTGAGAAACAGGCACTCTTGCACTCTACTGTGTTTCCTATAGGGCTTCTACAGTGAGGAAGCTCAGAAAAGAGAACTGTGCTTCCTACACAAACGGGGCATATATAGTTCAACTCGGTATTGGAAACTGAGTAAAACAGGAGCTTCTCTTCAGTCCAATACACTGTATTTGCTGGGAACAGACGCGAGTGCTATTTGCACTGTTTATGGCCAGAATAGCACAATAGTGGTGTTCTTACCCTGAATTAACACTTAATGCTAGAACTTGAAACTGAATGTGAATCAACTCCGTTTAGGAATTGTATTGAATCCCAGTCGGCCTTACAAGAAAAACACTCTGCTTTTGAGAAACAGGCACTCTTGCACTCTACTGTGTTTCCTATAGGGCCAGTACAGTGAGCTAGCTCAGAACAAGAGAACTGTGCTTTCTACACAAACGGGGCATATCAAGTTCAACTCAGTATTGGAAACTGAGTAAAACAGGCGCTTCTCTTCAGTCCAATACACTGTATTTTCTGGGAACAGACGCGAGTGCTATTTGCACTGTTTATGGCCAGAATAGCACAATAGTGGTGTTCTTACTCTGAATTAACACTTAATGCTAGAACTTGAAACTGAATGTGAATCAACTCCATTTAGGAAGTTGTATTGAACCCCAGTCGGCCTTACAAGAAAAACACTCTGCTTTTGAGAAACAGGCACTCTTGCAGTCTAATGTGTTTTTACTATAGGGCCAGTACAGAGAGGAAGCTCAGAACAAGAGAACTGTGCTTCCTAAAAAAAGGGGCCATATCTAGTTCAACTCAGTATTGGAAACTGGGTAAAACAGGAGATTCTCATCAGTCCAATACACTATATTTGCTGGGAACAGACGCGAGTTCTATTTGCACTGTTTATATCGAAAATAGCACAATAGTGGTGTTCTTACCCTGAATTAACACTTAATGCTAGAACTTGAAACTGAATGTGAAACAACTCCGTTTAGGAAGTTGTATTGAACCCCAGTCGGCCTTACAAGAAAAACACTCTGCTTTTGAGAAACAGGCACTGTTGTACTCTACTGTGTTTCCTATAGGGCCAGTACAGTAAGCTAGCTCAGAACAAGAGAACTGTGCTTCCTACGCAAACGGGGCATATCCAATTCAACTCAGTATTGGAAACTGAGTAAAACAGGAGCTACTCTTCAGTACAATACACTGTATTTTCTGGGAACAGACGCGAGTGCTATTTGCACTGTTTATGGCCAGAATAGCACAATAGTGGTGTTCTTACCCTGAATTAACACTTAATGCTAGAACTTGAAACTGAATGTGAATCAACTCCGTTTAGGAAGTTGTATTGAACCCCAGTCGGCCTTACAAGAAAAACACTCTGCTTTTGAGAAACAGGCACTCTTGCACTCTACTGTGGTTCCTATAGGGCTACTACTGTGAGGAAGCTCAGAAAAGAGAACTGTGCTTCCTACACAAACGGGGCATATCTAGTTCAACTCAGTATTGGAAACTGAGTAAAACAGGAGCTTCTCTTCTGTCAAATACACCGTATTTGCTGGAAACAGACGGGAGTGCTATTTGCACTGTTTATGGCCAGAATAGCACAATAGTGGTGTTCTTACCCTGAATTAACACTTAATGCTAGAACTTGAAACTGAATGTGAATCAACTCCGTTTAGGAAGTTGTATTGAACCCCAGTCGGCCTTCCAAGAAAAACACTCTGCTTTTGAGAAACAGGCACTCTTGCACTCTACTGTGTTTCCTATAGGGCCAGTACAGTGAGCTAGCTCAGAACAAGAGAACTGTGCTTCCTACATAAACAGGGCATATCTAGTTCAACTCAGTATTGGAAACTGAGTAAAAAAGGAGCTTCTCTTTGTCCAATACACTGTATTTTCTGGGAACAGACGCGAGTGTTATTTGCACTGTTTATGGCCAGAATAGCACAATAGTGGTGTTCTTACCCTGAATTAACACTTAATGCTAGAACTTGAAACTGAATGTGTATCAACTCAGTTTAGGAAGTTGTATTGAACCCCAGTCGGCCTTACAAGAAAAACACTCTGATTTTGAGAAACAGGGACTCTTGCACTCTACTGTGTTTCCTATAGGGCCAGTACAGTGAGCTAGCACAGAACAAGAGAACTGTGCTTCCAACACAAACGGGGCATATCTAGTTCAACTCAGTATTGGAAACTGAGTAAAACAGGAGCTTCTCTTCAGTCCAATACACTGTATTTGCTGGGAACAGACGCGATTGCTATTTGCACTGTTTATGGCCTAATAGCACAATAGTGGTGTTCTTACCCTGAATTAACACTTAATGCTAGAACTTGAAACTGAATGTGAATCAACTCCGTTTAGGAATTGTATTGATCCCCAGTCGGCCTTACAAGATAAACACTCTGCTTTTGAGAAACAGGCACTCTTGCACTCTACTGTGTTTCCTATAGGGCCAGTACAGTGAGCTAGCTCAGAACAAGAGAACTGTGCTTTCTACACAAACGGGGCATATCAAGTTCAACTCAGTATTGGAAACTGAGTAAAACAGGAGCTTCTCTTCAGTCCAATACACTGTATTTTCTGGGAACAGACGCGAGTGCTATTTGCACTGTTTATGGCCAGAATAGCACAATAGTGGTGTTCTTACTCCTAATTAACACTTCATGCTAGAACTTGAAACTGAATGTGAATCAACTCCATTTAGGAAGTTGTATTGAACCCCAGTCGGCCTTACAAGAAAAACACTCTGCTATTGAGAAACAGGCACTCTTGCACTCTACTGTGTTTCCTATAGGGCCAGTACAGTGAGCTAGCTCAGAACAAGAGAACTGTGCTTCCTAAACAAACGGGGCATATCTAGTTCAACTCAGTATTGGAAACTGAGTAAAACAGGAGCTTCTCTTAAGTCCAATACACTGTATTTGCTGGGAACAGACGCGAGTGCTAATTGCACTGTTTATGGCCAGAATAGCACAATAGTGGTGTTCTTACCCTGAATTAACACTTATTGCAAGAAATTGCAACTGAATGTGAATCAACTCCTTTTAGGAAGTTGTATGGAACCCCAGTCGGCCTTACAAGAAAAACACTCTGCTTTTGAGAAACAGGCACTCTTGCAGTCTAATGTGTTTCCTATAGGGCCAGTACAGTGAGCCAGCTCAGAACAAGAGAACTGTGCTTCCTACACAAACGGGGCATATAGTTCAACTCAGTATTGGAAACTAAGTAAAACAGGAGCTTCTCTTCAGTCCAATACACTGTATTTGCTGGGAACAGACGCGAGTGCTATTTGCACTGTTTATGGCCAGAATAGCACAATAGTGGTGTTCTTACCCTGAATTAACACTTAATGCTAGAACTTGAAACTGAATGTGAATCAACTCCGTTTAGGAAGTTGTATTGAACCCCAGTCGGCCTTACAAGAAAAACACTCTGCTTTTGAGAAACAGGCACTCTTGCACTCTACTGTGGTTCCTATAGGGCTACTACTGTGAGGAAGCTCAGAAGAGAACTGTGCTTCCTACACAAACGGGGCATATCTAGTTCAACTCAGTATTGGAAACTGAGTAAAACAGGAGCTTCTCTTCTGTCAAATACACCGTATTTTCTGGAAACAGACGGGAGTGCTATTTGCACTGTGTATGGCCAGAATAGCACAATAGTGGTGTTCTTACCCTGAATTAACACTTAATGCTAGAACTTAAAACTGAATGTGAATCAACTCCGTTTAGGAAGTTGTATTGAACCCCAGTCGGCCTTCCAAGAAAAACACTCTGCTTTTGAGAAACAGGCACTCTTGCACTCTACTGTGTTTCCTATAGGGCCAGTACAGTGAGCTAGCTCAGAACAAGAGAACTGTGCTTCCTACATAAACAGGGCATATCTAGTTCAACTCAGTATTGGAAACTGAGTAAAACAGGAGCTTCTCTTTGTCCAATACACTGTATTTTCTGGGAACAGACGCGAGTGTTATTTGCACTGTTTATGGCCAGAATAGCACAATAGTGGTGTTCTTACCCTGAATTAACACTTAATGCTAGAACTTGAAACTGAATGTGTATCAACTCAGTTTAGGAAGTTGTATTGAACCCCAGTCGGCCTTACAAGAAAAACACTCTGCTTTTGAGAAACAGGCACTCTTGCAGTCTAATGTGTTTTTATTATAGGGCCAGTACAGAGAGGAAGCTCAGAACAAGAGAACTGTGCTTCCTAAACAAACGGGGCATATCTAGTTCAACTCAGCATTGGAAACTGGGTAAAACAGGAGCTTCTCATCAGTCCAATACACTATATTTGCTGGGAACAGACGCGAGTGCTATTTGCACTGTTTATATCGAAAATAGCACAATAGTGGTGTTCTTACCCTGAATTAACACTTAATGCTAGAACTTGAAACTTAATGTGAATCAACTCCGTTTAGGAAGTTGTATTGAACCCCAGTCGGCCTTACAAGAAAAACACTCTGCTTTTGAGAAACAGGCACTCTTGCACTCTACTGTGTTTCCTACAGGGCCAGTACAGTGAGCTAGCTCAGAACAAGAGAACTGTGCTTCCTACACAAACGGGGCATATCTAGTTCAACTCAGTATTGGAAACTGAGTAAAACAGGAGCTTCTCTTCAGTCCAATACACTGTATTTGCTGGGAACAGACGCGAGTGCTATTTGCACTGTTTATGGCCTAATAGCACAATAGTGGTATTCTTACCCTGAATTAACACTTAATGCTAGAACTTGAAACTGAATGTGAATCAACTCTGTTTAGGAAGTTGTATTGAACCACAGTCGGCCTTACAAGAAAAACATTCTGCTTTTGAGAAACAGGCACTCTTGCACTCTACTGTGTTTCCTATAGGGCCAGTTCAGTGAGCCTGCTCAGAACAAGAGAACTGTGCTTCCTACACAAACGGGGCATGTAGTTCAACTCAGTATTGGAAACTAAGTAAAACAGGAGCTTCTCTTCAGTCCAATACACTGTATTTGCTGGGAACAGACACGAGTGCTATTTGCACTGTTTATGGCCGAATAGCACAATAGTGGTGTTCTTACCCTGAATTAACACTTAATGCTAGAACTAGAAACTGAATGTGAATCAACTCATTTTAGGAAGTTGTATTGAACCCCAGTCGGCCTTACAAGAAAAACACTCTGCTTTTGAGCAACAGGCACTCTTGCAGTATAATGTGTTTCCTATAGGGCCAGTACAGTAAGCCAGCTAAGAACAAGAGAACTGTGCTTCCTAAACAAACGGGGCATATAGTTCAACTCAGTATTGGAAACTAAGTAAAACAGGAGCTTCTCTTCAGTCCAATACACTGTATTTGCTGGGAACAGACGCGAGTGCTATTTGCACTGTTTATGGCCGAATAGCACAATAGTGGTGTTCTTACCCTGAATTAACACTTAATGCTAGAACTTGAAACTGAATGTGAATCAACTCTGTTTAAGAAGTTGTATTGAACCCCAGTCGGCCTTACAAGAAAAACACTCTGCTTTTGAGAAACAGGCACTCTTGCACTCTACTGTGTTTCCTATAGGGCCAGTACAGTGAGCTAGCTCAGAACAAGAGAACTGTGTTTCCTACATAAACAGGGCATATCTAGTTCAACTCAGTATTGGAAACTGAGTAAAACAGGAGCTTCTCTTCAGTCCAATACACTGTATTTGCTGGGAACATACGCGAGTGCTATTTGCACTGTTTAATACCGAATAGCACAATAGTGGTGTTCTTACCCTGAATTAACACTTAGTGCTAGAACTTGCAACTCAATGTGAATCAACTCCGTTTAGGATGTTGTATTGAACCCCAGTCGGCCTTACAAGAAAAACACTCTGTTTTTGAGAAACAGGCACTCTTGCACTCTACTGTGATTCCTATAGGGCCAGTACAGTAAGCTAGCTCAGAACAAGAGAACTGTGCTTCCTACGCAAACGGGGCATATCTATTTCAACTCAGTATTGGAAACTGAGTAAAACAGGAGCTACTCTTCAGTCCAATACACTGTATTTTCTGGGAACAGACGCGAGTGCTATTTGCACTGTTTATGGCCAGAATAGCACAATAGTGGTGTTCTTACCCTGAATTAACACTTAATGCTAGAACTTGAAACTGAATGTGAATCAACTCCGTTTAGGAAGTTGTATTGAACCCCAGTCGGCCTTCCAAGAAAAACACTCTGCTTTTGAGAAACAGGCACTCTTGCACTCTACTGTGTTTCCTATAGGGCCAGTACAGTGAGCTAGCTCAGAACAAGAGAACTGTGCTTTCTACACAAACGGGGCATATCTAGTTCAACTCAGTATTGGAAACTGAGTAAAACAGGAGCTTCTCTTCAGTCCAATACACTGTATTTGCTGGGAACAGACTCGAGTGCTATTTGCACTGTTTATGGCCAGAATAGCACAATAGTGGTGTTCTTACCCTGAATTAACACTTAATGCAAGAACCTGCAACTGAATGTAAATCAACTCCTTTTAGGAAGTTGTATTGAACCCCAGTCGGCCTTACAAGAAAAACACTCTGCTTTTGAGAAACAGGCACTCTTGCACTCTACTGTGTTTCCTATAGGGCCAGTACAGTGAGCCAGCTCAGAACAAGAGAACTGTGCTTCCTACACAAACGGGGCATATAGTTCAACTCAGCATTGGAAACTAAGTAAAACAGGAGCTTCTCTTCAGTCCAATACACTGTATTTGCTGGGAACAGAAGCGAGTGCTATTTGCACTGTTTATGGCCAGAATAGCACAATAGTGGTGTTCTTACCCTGAATTAACACTTAATGCTAGAACTTGAAACTCAATGTGAATCAACTCAGTTTAGGAAGTTGTATTGATCCCCAGTCGGCCTTACAAGAAAAACACTCTGCTTTTGACAAACAGGGACTCTTGCACTCTACTGTGTTTCCTATAGGGCCAGTACAGTGAGCTCGCTCAGAACAAGAGAACTGTGCTTCCTCCACAAATGGGGCATATCTAGATCAACTCAGTATTGGAAACTGAGTAAAACAGGAGCTTCTCTTCAGTCCAATACACTGTATTTGCTGGGAACAGACGCGAGTGCTATTTGCACTGTTTATGGCCAGAATAGCACAATAGTGGTGTTCTTACCCTGACTTAACACTTAATGCTAGAACTTGAAACTGAATGTGAATCAACTCCGTTTAGGAAGTTGTATTGAACCCCAGTCGGCCTTACAAGAAAAACACTCTGCATTTGAGAAACAGGCACTCTTGCACTCTACTGTGGTTCCTATAGGGCTACTACTGTGAGGAAGCTCAGAAAAGAGAACTGTGCTTCCTACACAAACGGGGCATATCTAGTTCAACTCAGTATTGGAAACTGAGTAAAACAGGAGCTTCTCTTCTGTCAAATACACCGTATTTGCTGGGAACAGACGCGAGTGCTATTTGCACTGTTTATGGCCAGAATAGCACAATAGTGGTGTTCTTACCCTGAATTAACACTTAATGCTAGAACTTGAAACTGAATGTGAATCAACTCCGTTTAGTCAGTTGAATTGAACCCCAGTCGGCCTTCCAAGAAAAACACTCTGCTTTTGAGAAACAGGCACTCTTGCACTCTACTGTGTTTCCTATAGGGCCAGTACAGTGAGCTAGCTCAGAACAAGAGAACTGTGCTTCCTACATAAACAGGGCATATCTAGTTCAACTCAGTATTGGAAACTGAGTAAAACAGGAGCTTCTCTTCAGTCCAATACACTGTATTTTCTGGGAACAGACGCGAGTGTTATTTGCACTGTTTATGGCCAGAATAGCACAATAGTGGTGTTCTTACCCTGAATTAACACTTAATGCTAGAACTTGAAACTGAATGTGTATCACCTCAGTTTAGGAAGTTGTATTGAACCCCAGTCGGCCTTACAAGAAAAACACTCTGCTTTTGAGAAACAGGGACTCTTGCACTCTACTGTGTTTCCTATAGGGCCAGTACAGTGAGCTAGCACAGAACAAGAGAACTGTGCTTCCAACACAAACGGGGCATATCTAGTTCAACTCAGTATTGGAAACTGAGTAAAACAGGAGCTTCTCTTCAGTCCAATACACTGTATTTGCTGGGAACAGACGCGATTGCTATTTGCACTGTTTATGGCCTAATAGCACAATAGTGGTGTTCTTACCCTGAATTAACACTTAATGCTAGAACTTGAAATTGAATGTGAATCAACTCCGTTTAGGAATTGTATTGATCCCCAGTCGGCCTTACAAGAAAAACACTCTGCTTTTGAGAAACAGGCACTCTTGCACTCTACTGTGTTTCCTATAGGGCCAGTACAGTGAGCTAGCTCAGAACAAGAGAACTATGCTTTCTACACAAACGGGGCATATCAAGTTCAACTCAGTATTGGAAACTGAGTAAAACAGGAGCTTCTCTTCAGTCCAATACACTATATTTTCTGGGAACAGACGCGAGTGCTATTTGCAGTGTTTATGGCCAGAATAGCACAATAGTGGTGTTCTTACTCTGAATTAACACTTAATGCTAGAACTTGAAACTGAATGTAAATCAACTCCATTTAGGAAGTTTTATTGAACCCCAGTCGGCCTTACAAGAAAAACACTCTGCTTTTGAGAAACAGGCACTCTTGCATTCTAATGTGTTTTTACTATAGGGCCAGTACAGAGAGGAAGCTCAGAACAAGAGAACTGTGCTTCCTAAACAAACGGGGCATATCTAGTTCAACTCAGTATTGGAAACTGGGTAAAACAGGAGCTTCTCATCAGTCCAATACACTATATTTGCTGGGAACAGACGCGAGTGCTATTTGCACTGTTTATATCGAAAATAGCACAATAGTGTTGTTCTTACCCTGAATTAACACTTAATGCTAGAACTTGAAACTGAATGTGAAACAACTCCGTTTAGAAAGTTGTATTGAACCCCAGACGGCCTTAAAAGAGAAACACTCTGCTTTTGAGAAACAGGCACTCTTGCACTCTACTGTGTTTCCTATAGGGCCAGTACAGTGAGCTAGCTCAGAACAAGAGAACTGTGCTTCCTACACAAACGGGGCATATCTAGTTCAACTCAGTATTGGAAACTGAGTAAAACAGGAGCTTCTCTTCAGTCCAATACACTGTATTTGCTGGGAACCGACGCGAGTGCTATTTGCACTGTTTATGGCCTAATAGCACAATAGTGGTGTTCTTACCCTGAATTAACACTTAATGCTAGAACTTGAAACTCAATGTGAATCAACTCAGTTTCGGAAGTTGTATTGATCCCCAGTCGGCCTTACAAGAAAAACACTCTGCTTTTGACAAACAGGGACTCTTGCACTCTACTGTGTTTCCTATAGGGCCAGTACAGTGAGCTAGCTCAGAACAAGAGAACTGTGCTTCCTCCACAAATGGGGCATATCTAGTTCAACTCAGTATTGGAAACTGAGTAAAACAGGAGCTTCTCTTCAGTGCAATACACTGTATTTGCTGGGAACAGACGCGAGTGCTATTTGCACTGTTTATGGCCACAATAGCACAATAGTGGTGTTCTTACCCTGAATTAACACTTAATGCTAGAACTTGAAACTGAATGTGAATCAACTCCGTTTAGGAAGTTGTATTGAACCCCAGTCGGCCTTACAAGAAAAACACTCTGCTTTTGAGAAACAGGCACTCTTGCACTCTACTGTGGTTCCTATAGGGCTACTACTCTGAGGAAGCTCAGAAAAGAGAACTGTGCTTCCTACACAAACGGGGCATATCTAGTTCAACTCAGTATTGGAAACTGAGTAAAACAGGAGCTTCTCTTCAGTCCAATACACTGTATTTGCTGGGAACAGACGCGATTGCTATTTGCACTGTTTATGGCCTAATAGCACAATAGTGGTGTTCTTACCCTGAATTAACACTTAATGCTAGAACTTGAAATTGAATGTGAATCAACTCCGTTTAGGAATTGTATTGATCCCCAGTCGGCCTTACAAGAAAAACACTCTGCTTTTGAGAAACAGGCACTCTTGCAGTCTAATGTGTTTCCTATAGGGCCAGTACAGTGAGCTAGCTCAGAACAAGAGAACTGTGCTTTCTACACAAACAGGGCATATCAAGTTCAACTCAGTATTGGAAACTGAGTAAACAGGAGCTTCTCTTCAGTCCAATACACTGTATTTTCTGGGAACAGAAGCGAGTGCTATTTGCAGTGTTTATGGCCAGAATAGCACAATAGTGATGTTCTTACTCTGAATTAACACTTAATGCTAGAACTTGAAACTGAATGTGAATCAACTCCATTTAGGAAGTTGTATTGAACCCCAGTCGGCCTTACAAGAAAAACACTCTGCTTTTGAGAAACAGGCACTCTTGCATTCTAATGTGTTTTTACTATAGGGCCAGTACAGAGAGGAAGCTCAGAACAAGAGAACTGTGCTTCCTAAACAAACGGGGCATATCTAGTTCAACTCAGTATTGGAAACTGGGTAAAACAGGAGCTTCTAATCAGTACAATACACTATATTTGCTGGGAACAGACGCGAGTGCTATTTGCACTGTTTATATCGAAAATAGCACAATAGTGGTGTTCTTACCCTGAATTAACACTTAATGCTAGAACTTGAAACTGAATGTGAAACAACTCCGTTTAGAAAGTTGTATTGAACCCCAGACGGCCTTAAAAGAGAAACACTCTGCTTTTGAGAAACAGGCACTCTTGCACTCTACTGTGTTTCCTATAGGGCCAGTACAGTGAGCTAGCTCAGAACAAGAGAACTGTGCTTCCTACACAAACGGGGCATATCTAGTTCAACTCAGTATTGGAAACTGAGTAAAACAGGAGCTTCTCTTCAGTCCAATACACTGTATTTGCTGGGAACCGACGCGAGTGCTATTTGCACTGTTTATGGCCTAATAGCACAATAGTGGTGTTCTTACCCTGAATTAACACTTAATGCTAGAACTTGAAACTGAATGTGAATCAACTCCGTTTAGGAAGTTGTATTGAACCCCAGTCGGCCTTAAAAGAAAAACACTCTGCTTTTGAGAAACAGGCACTCTTGCACTCTACTGTGTTTCCTATAGGGCCAGTACAGTGAGCTAGCTCAGAACAAGAGAACTGTGCTTCCTACACAAACGGGGCATATCTAGTTCAACTCAGTATTGGAAACTGAGTAAAACAGGAGCTTCTCTTCATTCCAATACACTGTATTTGCTGGGAACAGACGCGAGTGCTATTTGCACTGTTTATAGCCAGAATAGCACAATAGTGGTGTTCTTACCCTGAATTAACACTTAATGCTAGAACTTGAAACTGAATGTGAATCAACTCATTTTAGGAAGTTGAATTGAACCCCAGTCGGCCTTACAAGAAAAACACTCTGCTTTTGAGAAACAGGCACTCTTGCAGTCTAATGTGTTTTTACTGTAGGGCCAGTACAGTAAGGAAGCTAAGAACAAGAGATCTGTGCTTCCTAAACAAACGGGGCATATCTAGTTCAACTCAGTATTGGAAACTGAGTAAAACAGGAGCTTCTCTTCAGTCCAATACACTGTATTTGCTGGGAACAGACGCGAGTGCTATTTGCACTGTTTATAGCCAGAATAGCACAATAGTGGTGTTCTTACCCTGAATTAACACTTAATGCTAGAACTTGAAACTGAATGTGAATCAACTCATTTTAGGAAGTTGAATTGAACCCCAGTCGGCCTTACAAGAAAAACACTCTGCTTTTGAGAAACAGGCACTCTTGCAGTCTAATGTGTTTTTACTGTAGGGCTAGTACAGTAAGGAAGCTAAGAACAAGAGATCTGTGCTTCCTAAACAAACGGGGCATATCTAGTTCAACTCAGTATTGGAAACTGAGTAAAACAGGAGCTTCTCTTCAGTCCAATATACTGTATTTGCTGGGAACAGACGCGAGTGCTATTTGCACTCTTTATGGCCAGAAGAGCACAATAGTGGTGTTCTTACCCTGAATTAACACTTAATGCTAGAACTTGAAACTGAATGTGAATCAACTCATTTTAGGAAGTTGTATTGAACCCCAGTCGGCCTTACAAGAAAAATACTCTGCTTTTGAGAAACAGGCACACTTGCACTCTACTGTGTTTTTACTATAGGTCCAGTACAGTGAGCTAGCTCAGAACAAGAGAACTGTGCTTCCTACACAAACGGGGCATATCTAGTTCAACTCAGTATTGGAAACTGAGTAAAACAGGAGCTTCTCTTCAGTCCAATACACTGTATTTGCTGGGAACAGACGCGAGAGCTATTTGCAGTGTTTATGGCCAGAATAGCACAATAGTGGTGTTCGTACCCTGAATTAACACTTAATGCTAGAACTTGAAACTGAATGTAAATCAAGTCCGTTTAGAACGTTGTATTGAACCCCAGTCGCCCTTACTAGAAAAACACTCTGCTTTTGAGAAACAGGCACTCTTGCACTCTACTGTGTTTCCTATAGGGCCAGTACACTGAGCTAGCTCAGAACAAAAGAACTGTGCTTCCTACACAAACGGGGCATATCTAGTTCAACTCAGTATTGGAAACTGAGTAAAACAGGAGCTTCTCTTCAGTCCAATACACTGTATTTGCTGGGAACAGACGCGAGTGCTATTTGCACTGTTTATGGCCAGAATAGCACAATAGTGGTGTTCTTACCCTGAATTAACACTTAATGCTAGAACTTGAAACTGTGTGTGAATCAACTCCGTTTAGGAAGTTGTATTGAACCCCAGTCGGCCTTACAAGAAAAACACTCTGCTTTTGAGAAACAGGCACTCTTGCACTCTACTGTGTTTCCTATAGGGCCAGTACAGTGAGCTAGCTCAGAACAAGAGAACTTTGCTTCCTACACAAACGGGGCATATCTAGTTCAACTCAGTATTGGAAACTAAGTAAAACAGGAGCTTCTCTTCAGTCCAATACACTGTATTTGCTGGGAACAAACGCGAGTGCTATTTGCACTGTTTATGGCCAGAATAGCACAATAGTGGTGTTCTTACCCTGAATTAACACTTAATGCTAGAACTTGAAACTGAATGTGAATCAACTCCGTTTAGGAAGTTGTATTGAACCCCAGTCGGCCTTACAAGAAAAACAGTCTGCTTTTGAGAAACAGGCACTCTTGCACTCTACTGTGTTTTTACTATAGGGCCAGTACAGTGAGCTAGCTCTGAACAAGAGAACTGTGCTTCCTACACAAGCGGGGAATATCTAGTTCAACTCAGTATTGGAAACTGAGGAAAACAGGAGCTTCTCTTCAGTCCAATACACTGTATTTGCTGGGAACAGACGCGAGTGCTATTTGCACTGTTTATGGCCAGAATAGCACAATAGTGGTGTTCTTACCCTGAATTAACACTTAATGCTAGAACTTGAAACTGAATGTGAATCAACTCCGTTTAGGAAGTTTTATTGAACCCCAGTCGGCCTTAGAAGAAAAACACTCTGCATTTGAGAAACAGGCACTCTTGCACTCTACTGTGTTTCCTATAGGGCCAGTACAGTGAGCTAGCTCAGAACAAGAGAACTGTGCTTCCTACACAAACGGGGCATATCTAGTTCAACTCAGTATTGGAAACTGAGAAAACAGGAGCTTCTCTTCAGTCCAATACACTGTATTTGCTGGGAACAGACGCGAGTGCTATTTGCACTGTTTATAGCCAGAATAGCACAATAGTGGTGTTCTTACCCTGAATTAACACTTAATGCTAGAACTTTAACTGAATGTGAATCAACTCCGTTTAAGAAGTTGTATTGAACCCCAGTCGGCCTTACAAGAAAAACACTCTGCTTTTGAGAAACAGGCACTCTTGCACTCTACTGTGTTTCCTATAGGGCCAGTACAGTGAGCTAGCTCAGAACAAGAGAACTGTGCTTCCTACACATACGGGGCATATCTAGTTCAACTCAGTATTGGAAACTGAGTAAAACAGGAGCTTCTCTTCAGTCCAATACACTGTATTTGCTGGGAACAGACGCGAGTGCTATTTGCACTGTTTATGGCCAGAATAGCACAATAGTGGTGTTCTTACCCTGAATTAACACTTAATGCTAGAACTTGAAACTGAATGTGAATCAACTCCGTTTAGGAGGTTGTATTGAACCCCAGTCGGCCTTACAAGAAAAACACTCTGCTTTTGAGAAACAGGCACTCTTGCACTCTACTGTGTTTTTTCTATAGGGCCAGTACAGTGAGCTAGCTCAGAACAAGAGAACTGTGCTTCCTACACAAACGGGGCATATCTAGTTCAACTCAGTATTGGAAACTGAGTAAAACAGGAGCTTCTCTTCAGTCCAATACACTGTATTTGCAGGGAACAGACGCGAGTGCTATTTGCACTGTTTATGGCCAGAATAGCACAATAGTGGTGTTCTTACCCTGAATTAACACTTAATGCTAGAACTTGAAACTCAATGTGAATCAACTCGGTTTAGGAAGTTGTATTGAACCCCAGTCGGCCTTACAAGAAAAACATTCTGCTTTTAAGAAACAGGCACTCTTGCAGTCTAATGTGTTTCCTATAGGGCCAGTACAGTGAGCCAGCTCAGAACAAGAGAAGTATGCTTCCTACACAATCGGGGCATATAGTTCAACTCAGTATTGGAAACTAAGTAAAACAGGAGCTTCTCTTCAGTCCAATACACTGTATTTGCTGGGAACAGACGCGAGAGCTATTTGCACTGTTCATGGCCGAATATCACAATAGTGGTGTTCTTACCCTGAATTAACACTTAATGCTAGAACTTGAAACTGAATGTGAATCAACTCCGTTTAGGAAGTTGTATTGAACCCCAGTCGCCCTTACAAGAAAAACACTCTGCTTTTGAGAAACAGGCACTCTTGCACTCTACTGTGTTTCGTATAGGGCCAGTACAGTGAGCTAGCTCAGAACAAGAGAACTGTGCTTCCTACACAAACGGGGCATATCGAGTTCAACTCAGTATTGGAATCTGAGTAAAACAGGAGCTTCTCTTCAGTCCAATACACTGTATTTGCTGGGAACAGACGCGAGTGCTATTTGCACTGTTTATGGCCAGAATAGCACAATAGTGTTGTTCTTACCCTGAATTAACACTTAATGCTAGAACTTGAAACTGAATGTGAATCAACTCCGTTTAGGAAGTTGTATTGAACCCCAGTCGGCCTTACAAAAAAAACACTCTGCTTTTGAGAAACAGGCACTCTTGCACTCTACTGTGTTTTTACTATAGTGCCAGTACTGTGAGCTAGCTCAGAACAAGAGAACTGTGCTTCCTACACAAACGGGACATATCTAGTTCAACTCAGTATTGGAAACTGAGTAAAACAGGAGCTTCTTTTCAGTCCAATACACTGTATTTGCAGGGAACAGACGCGAGTGCTATTTGCACTGTTTATGGCCAGAATAGCACATTAGTGGTGTTCTTACCCTGAATTAACACTTAATGCTAGAACTTGAAACTGAATGTGAATCAACTCCGTTTAGGTTGTTGTATTGAACCCCAGTCGGCCTTACAAGAAAAACACTCTGCTTTTGAGAAACAGGCACACTTGCACTCTACTGTGTTTCCTATAGGGCCAGTACAGTGAGCTAGCTCAGAACAAGAGAACTGTGCTTCCTACACAAACGGGGCATATCTAGTTCAACTCAGTATTGGAAACTGAGAAAACAGGAGCTTCTCTTCAGTCCAATACACTGTATTTGCTGGGAACAAACGCGAGTGCTATTTGCACTGTTTATAGCCAGAATAGCACAATAGTGGTGTTCATACCCTGAATTAACACTTAATGCTAGAACTTGAAACTGAATGTGAATCAACTCCGTTTAGGAAGTTGTATGAACCCCAGTCGGCCTTACAAGAAAAACACTCTGCTTTTGAGAAACAGGCACTCTTGCACTCTACTGTGTTTCCTATAGGGCCAGTACAGTGAGCTAGCTCAGAACAAGAGAACTGTGCTTCCTACACAAACGGGGCATATCTAGTTCAACTCAGTATTGGAAACTGAGTAAAACAGGAGCTTCTCTTCAGTCCAATAAACTGTATTTGCTGGGAACAGACGCGAGTGCTATTTGCACTGTTTAGGGCCAGAATAGCACAATAGTGGTGTTCTTACCCTGAATTAACACTTAATGCTAGAACTTGAAACTGAATAAGAATCAATTCCGTTTAGGAAGTTGTATTGAACCCCAGTCGGACTTACAAGAAAAACACTCTGCTTTTGAGAAACAGGCACTCTTGCACTCTACTGTGTTTCCTATAGGGCCAGTACAGTGAGCTAGCTCAGACAAGAGAACTGTGATTCCAACACAAACAGGGCATATCTAGTTCATCTCAGTATTGGAAACTGAGTAAAACAGGAGCTTCTCTTCAGTCCAATACACTGTATTTGCTGGGAACAGACACGAGTGCTATTTGCACTGTTTATGGCCAGAATAGCACAATAGTGGTGTTCTTACCCTGAATTAACACTTAATGCTAGAACTTGAAACTGAATGTGAATCAACTCCGTTTAGGTTGTGGTATTGAACCCCAGTCGGCCTTACAAAAAAAACACTCTGCTTTTGAGAAACAGGCACTCTTGCACTCTACTGTGTTTCCTATAGGGCCAGTACAGTGAACTAGCTCAGAACAAGAGAACTGTGCTTCCTACACAAACAGGGCATATCTAGTTCAACTCAGTATTAAAAACTGAGTAAAACAGGAGATTCTCTTCAGTCCAATACACTGTATTTGCTGGGAACAGACGCGAGAGATATATGCACTGTTTATGGCCAGAATAGCACAATAGTGGTGTTCTTACCCTGAATTAACACTTAATGCTAGAACTTGAAACTGAATGTGAATCAACTCCGTTTAGGTTGTTTTATTGAACCCCAGTCGGCCTTACAAGAAAAACACTCTGCTTTTGAGAAACAGGCACACTTGCACTCTACTGTGTTTCCTATAGGGCCAGTACAGTGAGCTAGCTCAGAACAAGAGAACTGTGCTTCCTACACAAACGGGGCATATCTAGTTCAACTCAGTATTGGAAACTGAGAAAACAGGAGCTTCTCTTCAGTCCAATACACTGTATTTGCTGGGAACAGACGCGAGTGCTATTTGCACTGTTTATAGCCAGAATAGCACAATAGTGGTGTTCATACCCTGAATTAACACTTACTGCTAGAACTTGAAACTGAATGTGAATCAACTCCGTTTAGGAAGTTGTATGAACCCCAGTCGGCCTTACAAGAAAAACACTCTGCTTTTGAGAAACAGGCACTCTTGCACTCTACTGTGTTTCCTATAGTGCCAGTACAGTGAGCTAGCTCAGAACAAGAGAACTGTGCTTCCTACACAAACGGGGCATATCTAGTTCAACTCAGTATTGGAAACTGAGTAAAACAGGAGCTTCTCTTCAGTCCAATAAACTGTATTTGCTGGGAACAGACGCAAGTGCTATTTGCACTGTTTATGGCCAGAATAGCACAATAGTGGTGTTCTTACCCTGAATTAACACTTAATGCTAGAACTTGAAACTGAATGTGAATCAACTCCGTTTAGGTTGTTGTATTGAACCCCAGTCGGCCTTACAAGAAAAACACTCTGCTTTTGAGAAACAGGCACTCTTGCACTCTACTGTGTTTCCTATAGGGCCAGTACAGTGAACTAGCTCAGAACAAGAGAACTGTGCTTCCTACACAAACAGGGCATATCTAGTTCAACTCAGTATTGAAAACTGAGTAAAACAGGAGATTCTCTTCAGTCCAATACACTGTATTTGCTGGGAACAGACGCGAGAGATATATGCACTGTTTATGGCCAGAATAGCACAATAGTGGTGTTCTTACCCTGAATTAACACTTAATGCTAGAACTTGAAACTGAATGTGAATCAGCTCCGTTTAGGTTGTTGTATTGAACCCCAGTCGGCCTTACAAGAAAAACACTCTGCTTTTGAGAAACAGGCACACTTGCACTCTACTGTGTTTCCTATTGGGCCAGTACAGTGAGCTAGCTCAGAACAAGAGAACTGTGCTTCCAACACAAACAGGGCATATGTAGTTCAACTCAGTATTGGAAACTGAGTAAAACAGGAGCTTCTCTTCAGTCCAATACACTGTATTTGCTGGGAACAGACGCGAGTGCTATTTGCACTGTTTATGGCCAGAATAGCACAATAGTGGTGTTCTTACCCTGAATTAACACTTAATGCTAGAACTTGAAACTGAATGTGAATCAACTCCGTTTAGGAAGTTTTATTGAACCCCAGTCGGCCTTACATGAAAAACACTCTGCTTTTGAGAAACAGGCACTCTTGCACTCTACTGTGTTTCCTATAGGGCCAGTACAGTGAGCTAGCTCAGAACAAGTGAACTGTGCTTCCTACACAAACGGGGCATATCGAGTTCAACTCAGTATTGGAATCTGAGTAAAACAGGAGCTTCTCTTCAGTCCAATACACTGTATTTGCTGTGAACAGACGCGAGTGCTATTTGCACTGTTTATGGCCAGAATAGGACAATAATGTTGTTCTTACCCTGAATTAACTCTTAATGCTAGAACTTGAAACTGAATGTGAATCAACTCCGTTTAGGAAGTTGTATTGAACCCCAGTCGGCCTTACAAGAAAAACACTCTGCTTTTGAGAAACAGGCACTCTTGCACTCTACTGTGTTTCCTATAGGGCCAGTACAGTGAGCTAGCTCAGAACAAGAGAACTGTGCTTCCTACACAAACGGGGCATATCTAGTTCAACTCAGTATTGGAAACTAAGTAAAACAGGAGCTTCTCTTCAGTCCAATACACTGTATTTGCTGGGAACAAACGCGAGTGCTATTTGCACTGTTTATGGCCAGAATAGCACAATAGTGTTGTTCTTACCCTGAATTAACACTTAATGCTAGAACTTGAAACTGAATGGGAATCAATTCCGTTTAGGAAGTTGTATTGAACCCCAGTCGGCCTTACAAGAAGAACACTCTGCTTTTGAGAAACAGGCACTCTTGCACTCTACTGTGTTTCCTATAGGGCCAGTACAGTGAGCTAGCTCAGAACAAGAGAACTGTGCTTCCTACACAAACAGGGCATATCTAGTTCAACTCAGTATTGGAAACTGAGTAAAACAGGAGATTCTCTTCAGTCCAATACACTGTATTTGCTGGGAACAGACGCGAGAGCTATTTGCACTGTTTATGGCCAGAATAGCATAATAGTGGTGTTCTTACCCTGAATTAACACTTAATGCTAGAACTTGAAACTGAATGTGAACCAAGTCCGTTTAGAAAGTTGTATTGAAGCCCAGTCGGCCTTACAAGAAAAACACTCTGCTTTTGAGAAACAGGCACTCTTGCACTCTACTGTGTTTCCTATAGGGCCAGTACAATGTGCTAGCTCAGAATAAGAGAACTGTGCTTCCTACACAAACGGGGCATATCTAGTTCAACTCAGTATTGGAAACTGAGTAAAACAGGAGCTTCTCTTCAGTCCAATACACTGTATTTGCTGGGAACAGACGCGAGTGCTAATTGCACTGTTTATGGCCAGAATAGCACAATAGTGGTGTTCTTACCCTGAATTAACACTTAATGCTAGAACTTGAAACTGAATGTGAATCAACTCCGTTTAGGAAGTTTTATTGAACCCCAGTCGGCCTTAGAAGAAAAACACTCTGCTTTTGAGAAACAGGCACTCTTGCACTCTACTGTGTTTCCTATAGGGCCAGTACAGTGAGCTAGCTCAGAACAAGAGAACTGTGCTTCCTACACAAACGGGGCATATCTAGTTCAACTCAGTATTGGAAACTGAGAAAACAGGAGCTTCTCTTCAGTCCAATACACTGTATTTGCTGGGAACAGACGCGAGTGCTATTTGCACTGTTTATAGCCAGAATAGCACAATAGTGGTGTTCTTACCCTGAATTAACACTTAATGCTAGAACTTGAAACTGAATGTGAATCAACTCCGTTTAGGAAGTTGTATTGAACCCCAGTCGGCCTTACAAGAAAAACACTCTGCTTTTGAGAAACAGGCACTCTTGCACTCTACTGTGTTTCCTATAGGGCCAGTGCAGTGAGCTAGCTCAGAACAAGAGAACTGTGCTTCCTACACAAACGGGGCATATCTAGTTCAACTCAGTATTGGAAACTGAGTAAAACAGAAGCTTCTCTTCAGTCCAATACACTGTATTTGCTGGGAACAGACGCGAGTGCTATTTGCACTGTTTATGGCCAGAATAGCACAATAGTGGTGTTCTTACCCTGAATTAACACTTAATGCTAGAACTTGAAACTGAATGTGAATCAACTCCGTTTAGGAAGTTTTATTGAACCCCAGTCGGCCTTAGAAGAAAAACACTCTGCTTTTGAGAAACAGGAACTCTTGCACTCTACTGTGTTTCCTATAGGGCCAGTACAGTGAGCTAGCTCAGAACAAGTGAACTGTGCTTCCTACACAAACGGGGCATATCGAGTTCAACTCAGTATTGGAAACTGAGGAAAACAGGAGCTTCTCTTCAGTCCAATACACTGTATTTGCTGGGAACAGACGCGAGTGCTATTTGCACTGTTTATGGCCAGAATAGCACAATAGTGGTGTTCTTACCCTGAATTAACACTTAATGCTAGAACTTGAAACTGAATGTGAATCAACTCCGTTTAGGAAGTTTTATTGAACCCCAGTCGGCCTTAGAAGAAAAACACTCTGCATTTGAGAAACAGGCACTCTTGCACTCTACTGTGTTTCCTATAGGGCCAGTACAGTGAGCTAGCTCAGAACAAGTGAACTGTGCTTCCTACACAAACGGGGCATATCGAGTTCAACTCAGTATTGGAATCTGAGTAAAACAGGAGCTTCTCTTCAGTCCAATACACTGTATTTGCTGGGAACAGACGCGAGTGCTATTTGCACTGTTTATGGCCAGAATAGGACAATAGTGTTGTTCTTACCCTGAATTAACACTTAATGCTAGAACTTGAAACTGAATGTGAATCAACTCCGTTTAGGAAGTTGTATTGAACCCCAGTCGGCCTTACAAGAAAAACAGTCTGCTTTTGAGAAACAGGCACTCTTGCACTCTACTGTGTTTTTACTATAGGGCCAGTACAGTGAGCTAGCTCTGAACAAGAGAACTGTGCTTCCTACACAAACGGGGAATATCTAGTTCAACTCAGTATTGGAAACTGAGTAAAACAGGAGCTTCTCTTCAGTCCAATACACTGTATTTGCTGGGAACAGACGCGAGTGCTATTTGCACTGTTTATGGCCAGAATAACACAATAGTGGTGTTCTTACCCTGAATTAACACTTAATGCTAGAACTTGAAACTGAATGTGAATCAACTCGGTTTAGGAAGTTGTATAGAACCCCAGTTGGCCTTACAAGAAAAACCCTCTGCTTTTGAGAAACATGCACTCTTGCACTCTACTGTGTTTCCTATAGGGCCAGTACAGTGAGCTAGCTCAGAACAAGAGAACTGTGCTTCCTACACAAACGGGGCATATCTAGTTCAACTCAGTATTGGAAACTGAGAAAACAGGAGCTTCTCTTCAGTCCAATACACTGTATTTGCTGGGAACAGACGCGAGTGCTATTTGCACTGTTTATAGCCAGAATAGCACAATAGTGGTGTTCTTACCCTGAATTAACACTTAATGCTAGAACTTTAACTGAATGTGAATCAACTCCGTTTAAGAAGTTGTATTGAACCCCAGTCGGCCTTACAAGAAAAACACTCTGCTTTTGAGAAACAGGCACTCTTGCACTCTACTGTGTTTCCTATAGGGCCAGTACAGTGAGCTAGCTCAGAACAAGAGAACTGTGCTTCCTACACATACGGGGCATATCTAGTTCAACTCAGTATTGGAAACTGAGTAAAACAGGAGCTTCTCTTCAGTCCAATACACTGTATTTGCTGGGAACAGACGCGAGTGCTATTTGCACTGTTTATGGCCAGAATAGCACAATAGTGGTGTTCTTACCCTGAATTAACACTTAATGCTAGAACTTGAAACTGAATGTGAATCAACTCCGTTTAGGAGGTTGTATTGAACCCCAGTCGGCCTTACAAGAAAAACACTCTGCTTTTGAGAAACAGGCACTCTTGCACTCTACTGTGTTTTTTCTATAGGGCCAGTACAGTGAGCTAGCTCAGAACAAGAGAACTGTGCTTCCTACACAAACGGGGCATATCTAGTTCAACTCAGTATTGGAAACTGAGTAAAACAGGAGCTTCTCTTCAGTCCAATACACTGTACTGGCTGGGAACAGACGCGAGTGCTATTTGCACTGTTTATGGCCAGAATAGCACAATAGTGGTGTTCTTACCCTGAATTAACACTTAATGCTAGAACTTGAAACTCAATGTGAATCAACTCGGTTTAGGAAGTTGTATTGAACCCCAGTCGGCCTTACAAGAAAAACATTCTGCTTTTAAGAAACAGGCACTCTTGCAGTCTAATGTGTTTCCTATAGGGCCAGTACAGTGAGCCAGCTCAGAACAAGAGAAGTATGCTTCCTACACAATCGGGGCATATAGTTCAACTCAGTATTGGAAACTAAGTAAAACAGGAGCTTCTCTTCAGTCCAATACACTGTATTTGCTGGGAACAGACGCGAGAGCTATTTGCACTGTTCATGGCCGAATATCACAATAGTGGTGTTCTTACCCTGAATTAACACTTAATGCTAGAACTTGAAACTGAATGTGAATCAACTCCGTTTAGGAAGTTGTATTGAACCCCAGTCGCCCTTACAAGAAAAACACTCTGCTTTTGAGAAACAGGCACTCTTGCACTCTACTGTGTTTCGTATAGGGCCAGTACAGTGAGCTAGCTCAGAACAAGAGAACTGTGCTTCCTACACAAACGGGGCATATCGAGTTCAACTCAGTATTGGAATCTGAGTAAAACAGGAGCTTCTCTTCAGTCCAATACACTGTATTTGCTGGGAACAGACGCGAGTGCTATTTGCACTGTTTATGGCCAGAATAGCACAATAGTGTTGTTCTTACCCTGAATTAACACTTAATGCTAGAACTTGAAACTGAATGTGAATCAACTCCGTTTAGGAAGTTGTATTGAACCCCAGTCGGCCTTACAAAAAAAACACTCTGCTTTTGAGAAACAGGCACTCTTGCACTCTACTGTGTTTTTACTATAGTGCCAGTACTGTGAGCTAGCTCAGAACAAGAGAACTGTGCTTCCTACACAAACGGGACATATCTAGTTCAACTCAGTATTGGAAACTGAGTAAAACAGGAGCTTCTTTTCAGTCCAATACACTGTATTTGCAGGGAACAGACGCGAGTGCTATTTGCACTGTTTATGGCCAGAATAGCACATTAGTGGTGTTCTTACCCTGAATTAACACTTAATGCTAGAACTTGAAACTGAATGTGAATCAACTCCGTTTAGGTTGTTGTATTGAACCCCAGTCGGCCTTACAAGAAAAACACTCTGCTTTTGAGAAACAGGCACACTTGCACTCTACTGTGTTTCCTATAGGGCCAGTACAGTGAGCTAGCTCAGAACAAGAGAACTGTGCTTCCTACACAAACGGGGCATATCTAGTTCAACTCAGTATTGGAAACTGAGAAAACAGGAGCTTCTCTTCAGTCCAATACACTGTATTTGCTGGGAACAGACGCGAGTGCTATTTGCACTGTTTATAGCCAGAATAGCACAATAGTGGTGTTCATACCCTGAATTAACACTTAATGCTAGAACTTGAAACTGAATGTGAATCAACTCCGTTTAGGAAGTTGTATGAACCCCAGTCGGCCTTACAAGAAAAACACTCTGCTTTTGAGAAACAGGCACTCTTGCACTCTACTGTGTTTCCTATAGGGCCAGTACAGTGAGCTAGCTCAGAACAAGAGAACTGTGCTTCCTACACAAACGGGGCATATCTAGTTCAACTCAGTATTGGAAACTGAGTAAAACAGGAGCTTCTCTTCAGTCCAATAAACTGTATTTGCTGGGAACAGACGCGAGTGCTATTTGCACTGTTTAGGGCCAGAATAGCACAATAGTGGTGTTCTTACCCTGAATTAACACTTAATGCTAGAACTTGAAACTGAATAAGAATCAATTCCGTTTAGGAAGTTGTATTGAACCCCAGTCGGCCTTACAAGAAAAACACTCTGCTTTTGAGAAACAGGCACTCTTGCACTCTACTGTGTTTCCTATAGGGCCAGTACAGTGAGCTAGCTCAGACAAGAGAACTGTGATTCCAACACAAACAGGGCATATCTAGTTCATCTCAGTATTGGAAACTGAGTAAAACAGGAGCTTCTCTTCAGTCCAATACACTGTATTTGCTGGGAACAGACACGAGTGCTATTTGCACTGTTTATGGCCAGAATAGCACAATAGTGGTGTTCTTACCCTGAATTAACACTTAATGCTAGAACTTGAAACTGAATGTGAATCAACTCCGTTTAGGTTGTGGTATTGAACCCCAGTCGGCCTTACAAAAAAAACACTCTGCTTTTGAGAAACAGGCACTCTTGCACTCTACTGTGTTTCCTATAGGGCCAGTACAGTGAACTAGCTCAGAACAAGAGAACTGTGCTTCCTACACAAACAGGGCATATCTAGTTCAACTCAGTATTAAAAACTGAGTAAAACAGGAGATTCTCTTCAGTCCAATACACTGTATTTGCTGGGAACAGACGCGAGAGATATATGCACTGTTTATGGCCAGAATAGCACAATAGTGGTGTTCTTACCCTGAATTAACACTTAATGCTAGAACTTGAAACTGAATGTGAATCAACTCCGTTTAGGTTGTTGTATTGAACCCCAGTCGGCCTTACAAGAAAAACACTCTGCTTTTGAGAAACAGGCACACTTGCACTCTACTGTGTTTCCTATAGGGCCAGTACAGTGAGCTAGCTCAGAACAAGAGAACTGTGCTTCCTACACAAACGGGGCATATCTAGTTCAACTCAGTATTGGAAACTGAGAAAACAGGAGCTTCTCTTCAGTCCAATACACTGTATTTGCTGGGAACAGACGCGAGTGCTATTTGCACTGTTTATAGCCAGAATAGCACAATAGTGGTGTTCATACCCTGAATTAACACTTACTGCTAGAACTTGAAACTGAATGTGAATCAACTCCGTTTAGGAAGTTGTATGAACCCCAGTCGGCCTTACAAGAAAAACACTCTGCTTTTGAGAAACAGGCACTCTTGCACTCTACTGTGTTTCCTATAGGGCCAGTACAGTGAGCTAGCTCAGAACAAGAGAACTGTGCTTCCTACACAAACGGGGCATATCTAGTTCAACTCAGTATTGGAAACTGAGTAAAACAGGAGCTTCTCTTCAGTCCAATAAACTGTATTTGCTGGGAACAGACGCAAGTGCTATTTGCACTGTTTATGGCCAGAATAGCACAATAGTGGTGTTCTTACCCTGAATTAACACTTAATGCTAGAACTTGAAACTGAATGTGAATCAACTCCGTTTAGGTTGTTGTATTGAACCCCAGTCGGCCTTACAAGAAAAACACTCTGCTTTTGAGAAACAGGCACTCTTGCACTCTACTGTGTTTCCTATAGGGCCAGTACAGTGAACTAGCTCAGAACAAGAGAACTGTGCTTCCTACACAAACAGGGCATATCTAGTTCAACTCAGTATTGAAAACTGAGTAAAACAGGAGATTCTCTTCAGTCCAATACACTGTATTTGCTGGGAACAGACGCGAGAGATATATGCACTGTTTATGGCCAGAATAGCACAATAGTGGTGTTCTTACCCTGAATTAACACTTAATGCTAGAACTTGAAACTGAATGTGAATCAACTCCGTTTAGGTTGTTGTATTGAACCCCAGTCGGCCTTACAAGAAAAACACTCTGCTTTTGAGAAACAGGCACACTTGCACTCTACTGTGTTTCCTATTGGGCCAGTACAGTGAGCTAGCTCAGAACAAGAGAACTGTGCTTCCAACACAAACAGGGCATATGTAGTTCAACTCAGTATTGGAAACTGAGTAAAACAGGAGCTTCTCTTCAGTCCAATACACTGTATTTGCTGGGAACAGACGCGAGTGCTATTTGCACTGTTTATGGCCAGAATAGCACAATAGTGGTGTTCTTACCCTGAATTAACACTTAATGCTAGAACTTGAAACTGAATGTGAATCAACTCAGTTTAGGAAGTTGTATTGAACCCCAGTCGGCCTTACAAGAAAAACACTCTGCTTTGAGAAACAGGTACTCTTGCACTCTACTGTGTTTCCTATTGGGCCAGTACAGTGAACTAGCTCAGAACAAGAGAACTGTGCTTCCTACACAAACAGGGCATATCTAGTTCAACTCAGTATTGGAAACTGAGTAAAACAGGAGATTCTCTTCAGTCCAATACACTGTATTTGCTGGGAACAGACGCGAGAGCTATTTGCACTGTTTATGGCCAGAATAGCACAATGGTGGTGTTCTTACCCTGAATTAACACTTAATGCTAGAACTTGAAACTGAATGTGAATCAACTCTGTTTAGGAAGTTGTATTGAACCCCAGTCGGCCTTACAAGAAAAACACTCTGCTTTTGAGAAACAGGCACTCTTGCACTCTACTGTGATTCCCATAGGGCCAGTACAGTGAGCTAGCTCAGAACAAGAGAACTGTGCTTCCTACACAAACGGGGCATATCTAGTTCAACTCAGTATTGGAAACTGAGTAAAACAGGAGCTTCTCTTCAGTCCAATACACTGTATTTGCTGGGAACAGACGCGAGTGCTATTTGCAATGTTTATGGCCAGAATAGCACAATAGTGGTGTTCTTACCCTGAATTAACACTTAATGCTAGAACTTGAAACTGAATGTGAATCAACTCTGTTTAGGAAGTTGTATTGAACCCCAGTCGGCCTTACAAGAAAAACACTCTGCTTTTGAGAAACATGCACTCTTGCACTCTACTGTGTTTTCTATAGGGCCAGTACAGTGAGCTAGCACAGAACAAGAGAACTGTGCTTCCTACACAAACGGGGCATATCTAGTTCAACTCAGTATTGGAAACTGAGTAAAACAGGAGCTTCTCTTCAGTCCAATACACTGTATTTGCTGGGAACAGACGCGAGAGCTATTTGCACTGTTTATGGCCAGAATAGCACAATAGTGGTGTTCTTACCCTGAATTAACACTTAATGCTAGAACTTGAAACTGAATGTGAATCAACTCCGTTTAGGAAGTTGTATTGAACCCCAGTCGGCCTTAGAAGAAAAACACTCTGCTTTTGAGAAACAGGCACTCTTGCACTCTACTGTGTTTCCTATAGGGCCAGTACAGTGAGCTATCTCAGAACAAGAGAACTGTGCTTCCTACACAAACGGGGCATATCTAGTTGAACTCAGTATTGGAAATTAAGTAAAACAGGAGCTTCTCTTCAGTCCAATACACTGTATTTGCAGGGAACAGACGCGAGTGCTATTTGCAGTGTTTATGGCCAGAATAGCACAATAGAGGTGTTCTTACCCTGAATTAACACTTAATGCTAGAAGTTGAAACTGAATGTGAAACAACTCCATTTAGGAAGGTGTATTGAACCCTAGTCGGCCTTACAAGAAAAACACTCTGCTTTTGAGAAACAGGCATTCTTGCACTCTACTGTGTTTTTACTATAGGGCCACTACAGTGAGCTAGCTCAGAACAAGAGAACTGTGCTTCATACTCAAACGGGGCATATCTAGTTCAACTCAGTATTGTAAACTGAGTAAAACAGGAGCTTCTCTTCACTCCAATACACTGTATTTGCTGGGAACAGACGCGAGTGCTATTTGCACT
The DNA here is from genome assembly GCF_049852395.1 of Peromyscus maniculatus bairdii. Taxonomy (NCBI): domain Eukaryota; kingdom Metazoa; phylum Chordata; class Mammalia; order Rodentia; family Cricetidae; genus Peromyscus; species Peromyscus maniculatus. The sequence goes on along the minus strand of NC_134862.1, from coordinate 28,170,365 downwards.
GTTTATGGCCAGAATAGCACAATAGTGGTGTTCTTACCCTGAATTAACACTTAATGCTAGAACTTGAAACTGAATGTGAATGAACTCCGTTTAGGAAGTTGTATTGAACCCCAGTCGGCCTTACAAGAAAAACACTCTGCTTTTGAGAAACAGGCACTGTTGCACTCTACTGTGTTTCCCAAAGGGCCAGTACTGTGAGCTAGCTCAGAACAAGAGAACTGTGCTTCCTACACAAACGGGGCATATCTAGTTCAACTCAGTATTGGAAACTGAGAAAACAGGAGCTTCTCTTCAGTCCAATACACTGTATTTGCAGGGAACAGACGCGAGTGCTATTTGCACTGTTTATGGCCAGAATAGCACAATAGTGGTGTTCTTACCCTGAATTAACACTTAATGCTAGAACTTGAAACTCAATGTGAATCAACTCGGTTTAGGAAGTTGTATTGAACCCCAGTCGGCCTTACAAGAAAAACATTCTGCTTTTAAGAAACAGGCACTCTTGCAGTCTAATGTGTTTCCTATAGGGCCAGTACAGTGAGCCAGCTCAGAACAAGAGAAGTATGCTTCCTACACAATCGGGGCATATAGTTCAACTCAGTATTGGAAACTAAGTAAAACAGGAGCTTCTCTTCAGTCCAATACACTGTATTTGCTGGGAACAGACGCGAGAGCTATTTGCACTGTTCATGGCCGAATATCACAATAGTGGTGTTCTTACCCTGAATTAACACTTAATGCTAGAACTTGAAACTGAATGTGAATCAACTCCGTTTAGGAAGTTGTATTGAACCCCAGTCGCCCTTACAAGAAAAACACTCTGCTTTTGAGAAACAGGCACTCTTGCACTCTACTGTGTTTCCTATAGGGCCAGTACAGTGAGCTAGCTCAGAACAAGAGAACTGTGCTTCCTACACAAACGGGGCATATCGAGTTCAACTCAGTATTGGAATCTGAGTAAAACAGGAGCTTCTCTTCAGTCCAATACACTGTATTTGCAGGGAACAGACGCGAGTGCTATTTGCACTGTTTATGGCCAGAATAGCACATTAGTGGTGTTCTTACCCTGAATTAACACTTAATGCTAGAACTTGAAACTGAATGTGAATCAACTCCGTTTAGGTTGTTGTATTGAACCCCAGTCGGCCTTACAAGAAAAACACTCTGCTTTTGAGAAACAGGCACACTTGCACTCTACTGTGTTTCCTATAGGGCCAGTACAGTGAGCTAGCTCAGAACAAGAGAACTGTGCTTCCTACACAAACGGGGCATATCTAGTTCAACTCAGTATTGGAAACTGAGAAAACAGGAGCTTCTCTTCAGTCCAATACACTGTATTTGCTGGGAACAGACGCGAGTGCTATTTGCACTGTTTATAGCCAGAATAGCACAATAGTGGTGTTCATACCCTGAATTAACACTTAATGCTAGAACTTGAAACTGAATGTGAATCAACTCCGTTTAGGAAGTTGTATGAACCCCAGTCGGCCTTACAAGAAAAACACTCTGCTTTTGAGAAACAGGCACTCTTGCACTCTACTGTGTTTCCTATAGGGCCAGTACAGTGAGCTAGCTCAGAACAAGAGAACTGTGCTTCCTACACAAACGGGGCATATCGAGTTCAACTCAGTATTGGAAACTGAGTAAAACAGGAGCTTCTCTTCAGTCCAATAAACTGTATTTGCTGGGAACAGACGCGAGTGCTATTTGCACTGTTTAGGGCCAGAATAGCACAATAGTGGTGTTCTTACCCTGAATTAACACTTAATGCTAGAACTTGAAACTGAATAAGAATCAATTCCGTTTAGGAAGTTGTATTGAACCCCAGTCGGCCTTACAAGAAAAACACTCTGCTTTTGAGAAACAGGCACTCTTGCACTCTACTGTGTTTCCTATAGGGCCAGTACAGTGAGCTAGCTCAGACAAGAGAACTGTGATTCCAACACAAACAGGGCATATCTAGTTCATCTCAGTATTGGAAACTGAGTAAAACAGGAGCTTCTCTTCAGTCCAATACACTGTATTTGCTGGGAACAGACGCGAGTGCTATTTGCACTGTTTATGGCCAGAATAGCACAATAGTGGTGTTCTTACCCTGAATTAACACTTAATGCTAGAACTTGAAACTGAATGTGAATCAACTCCGTTTAGGTTGTGGTATTGAACCCCAGTCGGCCTTACAAAAAAAACACTCTGCTTTTGAGAAACAGGCACTCTTGCACTCTACTGTGTTTCCTATAGGGCCAGTACAGTGAACTAGCTCAGAACAAGAGAACTGTGCTTCCTACACAAACAGGGCATATCTAGTTCAACTCAGTATTAAAAACTGAGTAAAACAGGAGATTCTCTTCAGTCCAATACACTGTATTTGCTGGGAACAGACGCGAGAGATATATGCACTGTTTATGGCCAGAATAGCACAATAGTGGTGTTCTTACCCTGAATTAACACTTAATGCTAGAACTTGAAACTGAATGTGAATCAACTCCGTTTAGGTTGTTGTATTGAACCCCAGTCGGCCTTACAAGAAAAACACTCTGCTTTTGAGAAACAGGCACACTTGCACTCTACTGTGTTTCCTATAGGGCCAGTACAGTGAGCTAGCTCAGAACAAGAGAACTGTGCTTCCTACACAAACAGGGCATATCTAGTTCAACTCAGTATTGGAAACTGAGTAAAACAGGAGATTCTCTTCAGTCCAATACACTGTATTTGCTGGGAACAGACGCGAGAGCTATTTGCACTGTTTATGGCCAGAATAGCACAATGGTGGTGTTCTTACCCTGAATTAACACTTAATGCTAGAACTTGAAACTGAATGTGAATCAACTCTGTTTAGGAAGTTGTGTTGAACCCCAGTCGGCCTTACAAGAAAAACACTCTGCTTTTGAGAAACAGGCACTCTTGCACTCTACTGTGATTCCCATAGGGCCAGTACAGTGAGCTAGCTCAGAACAAGAGAACTGTGCTTCCTACACAAACGGGGCATATCTAGTTCAACTCAGTATTGGAAACTGAGTAAAACAGGAGCTTCTCTTCAGTCCAATACACTGTATTTGCTGGGAACAGACGCGAGAGCTATTTGCACTGTTTATGGCCAGAATAGCACAATAGTGGTGTTCTTACCCTGAATTAACACTTAATGCTAGAACTTGAAACTGAATGTGAATCAACTCCGTTTAGGAAGTTGTATTGAACCCCAGTCGGCCTTAGAAGAAAAACACTCTGCTTTGGAGAAACAGGCACTCTTGCACTCTACTGTGTTTCCTATAGGGCCAGTACAGTGAGCTATCTCAGAACAAGAGAACTGTGCTTCCTACACAAACGGGGCATATCTAGTTGAACTCAGTATTGGAAATTAAGTAAAACAGGAGCTTCTCTTCAGTCCAATACACTGTATTTGCAGGGAACAGACGCGAGTGCTATTTGCAGTGTTTATGGCCAGAATAGCACAATAGAGGTGTTCTTACCCTGAATTAACACTTAATGCTAGAAGTTGAAACTGAATGTGAAACAACTCCATTTAGGAAGGTGTATTGAACCCTAGTCGGCCTTACAAGAAAAACACTCTGCTTTTGAGAAACAGGCATTCTTGCACTCTACTGTGTTTTTACTATAGGGCCACTACAGTGAGCTAGCTCAGAACAAGAGAACTGTGCTTCATACTCAAACGGGGCATATCTAGTTCAACTCAGTATTGTAAACTGAGAAAACAGGAGCTTCTCTTCACTCCAATACACTGTATTTGCTGGGAACAGACGCGAGTGCTATTTGCACTGTTTATGGCCAGAATAGCACAATAGTGGTGTTCTTACCCTGAATTAACACTTAATGCTAGAACTTGAAACTGAATGTGAATGAACTCCGTTTAGGAAGTTGTATTGAACCCCAGTCGGCCTTACAAGAAAAACACTCTGCTTTTGAGAAACAGGCACTGTTGCACTCTACTGTGTTTCCCAAAGGGCCAGTACAGTGAGCTAGCTCAGAACAAGAGAACTGTGCTTCCTACACAAACGGGGCATATCTAGTTCAACTCAGTATTGGAAACTGAGAAAACAGGAGCTTCTCTTCAGTCCAATACACTGTATTTGCAGGGAACAGACGCGAGTGCTATTTGCACTGTTTATGGCCAGAATAGCACAATAGTGGTGTTCTTACCCTGAATTAACACTTAATGCTAGAACTTGAAACTCAATGTGAATCAACTCGGTTTAGGAAGTTGTATTGAACCCCAGTCGGCCTTACAAGAAAAACATTCTGCTTTTAAGAAACAGGCACTCTTGCAGTCTAATGTGTTTCCTATAGGGCCAGTACAGTGAGCCAGCTCAGAACAAGAGAAGTATGCTTCCTACACAATCGGGGCATATAGTTCAACTCAGTATTGGAAACTAAGTAAAACAGGAGCTTCTCTTCAGTCCAATACACTGTATTTGCTGGGAACAGACGCGAGAGCTATTTGCACTGTTCATGGCCGAATATCACAATAGTGGTGTTCTTACCCTGAATTAACACTTAATGCTAGAACTTGAAACTGAATGTGAATCAACTCCGTTTAGGAAGTTGTATTGAACCCCAGTCGCCCTTACAAGAAAAACACTCTGCTTTTGAGAAACAGGCACTCTTGCACTCTACTGTGTTTCCTATAGGGCCAGTACAGTGAGCTAGCTCAGAACAAGAGAACTGTGCTTCCTACACAAACGGGGCATATCGAGTTCAACTCAGTATTGGAATCTGAGTAAAACAGGAGCTTCTCTTCAGTCCAATACACTGTATTTGCTGGGAACAGACGCGAGTGCTATTTGCACTGTTTATGGCCAGAATAGCACAATAGTGTTGTTCTTACCCTGAATTAACACTTAATGCTAGAACTTGAAACTGAATGTGAATCAACTCCGTTTAGGAAGTTGTATGAACCCCAGTCGGCCTTACAAGAAAAACACTCTGCTTTTGAGAAACAGGCACTCTTGCACTCTACTGTGTTTCCTATAGGGCCAGTACAGTGAGCTAGCTCAGAACAAGAGAACTGTGCTTCCTACACAAACGGGGCATATCTAGTTCAACTCAGTATTGGAAACTGAGTAAAACAGGAGCTTCTCTTCAGTCCAATAAACTGTATTTGCTGGGAACAGACGCGAGTGCTATTTGCACTGTTTATGGCCAGAATAGCACAATAGTGGTGTTCTTACCCTGAATTAACACTTAATGCTAGAACTTGAAACTCAATGTGAATCAACTCCGTTTAGGTTGTGGTATTGAACCCCAGTCGGCCTTACAAAAAAAACACTCTGCTTTTGAGAAACAGGCACTCTTGCACTCTACTGTGTTTCCTATAGGGCCAGTACAGTGAACTAGCTCAGAACAAGAGAACTGTGCTTCCTACACAAACAGGGCATATCTAGTTCAACTCAGTATTAAAAACTGAGTAAAACAGGAGATTCTCTTCAGTCCAATACACTGTATTTGCTGGGAACAGACGCGAGAGATATATGCACTGTTTATGGCCAGAATAGCACAATAGTGGTGTTCTTACCCTGAATTAACACTTAATGCTAGAACTTGAAACTGAATGTGAATCAACTCCGTTTAGGTTGTTGTATTGAACCCCAGTCGGCCTTACAAGAAAAACACTCTGCTTTTGAGAAACAGGCACACGTGCACTCTACTGTGTTTCCTATAGGGCCAGTACAGTGAGCTAGCTCAGAACAAGAGAACTGTGCTTCCTACACAAACGGGGCATATCTAGTTCAACTCAGTATTGGAAACTGAGAAAACAGGAGCTTCTCTTCAGTCCAATACACTGTATTTGCTGGGAACAGACGCGAGTGCTATTTGCACTGTTTATAGCCAGAATAGCACAATAGTGGTGTTCATACCCTGAATTAACACTTACTGCTAGAACTTGAAACTGAATGTGAATCAACTCCGTTTAGGAAGTTGTATGAACCCCAGTCGGCCTTACAAGAAAAACACTCTGCTTTTGAGAAACAGGCACTCTTGCACTCTACTGTGTTTCCTATAGGGCCAGTACAGTGAGCTAGCTCAGAACAAGAGAACTGTGCTTCCTACACAAACGGGGCATATCTAGTTCAACTCAGTATTGGAAACTGAGTAAAACAGGAGCTTCTCTTCAGTCCAATAAACTGTATTTGCTGGGAACAGACGCGAGTGCTATTTGCACTGTTTATGGCCAGAATAGCACAATAGTGGTGTTCTTACCCTGAATTAACACTTAATGCTAGAACTTGAAACTGAATGTGAATCAACTCCGTTTAGGTTGTTGTATTGAACCCCAGTCGGCCTTACAAGAAAAACACTCTTCTTTTGAGAAACAGGCACTCTTGCACTCTACTGTGTTTCCTATAGGGCCAGTACAGTGAACTAGCTCAGAACAAGAGAACTGTGCTTCCTACACAAACAGGGCATATCTAGTTCAACTCAGTATTGAAAACTGAGTAAAACAGGAGATTCTCTTCAGTCCAATACACTGTATTTGCTGGGAACAGACGCGAGAGATATATGCACTGTTTATGGCCAGAATAGCACAATAGTGGTGTTCTTACCCTGAATTAACACTTAATGCTAGAACTTGAAACTGAATGTGAATCAACTCCGTTTAGGTTGTTGTATTGAACCCCAGTCGGCCTTACAAGAAAAACACTCTGCTTTTGAGAAACAGGCACACTTGCACTCTACTGTGTTTCCTATTGGGCCAGTACAGTGAGCTAGCTCAGAACAAGAGAACTGTGCTTCCAACACAAACAGGGCATATGTAGTTCAACTCAGTATTGGAAACTGAGTAAAACAGGAGCTTCTCTTCAGTCCAATACACTGTATTTGCTGGGAACAGACGCGAGTGCTATTTGCACTGTTTATGGCCAGAATAGCACAATAGTGGTGTTCTTACCCTGAATTAACACTTAATGCTAGAACTTGAAACTGAATGTGAATCAACTCCGTTTAGGAAGTTGTATTGAACCCCAGTCGGCCTTACAAGAAAAACACTCTGCTTTGAGAAACAGGTACTCTTGCACTCTACTGTGTTTCCTATTGGGCCAGTACAGTGAACTAGCTCAGAACAAGAGAACTGTGCTTCCTACACAAACAGGGCATATCTAGTTCAACTCAGTATTGGAAACTGAGTAAAACAGGAGCTTCTCTTCAGTCCAATACACTGTATTTGCTGGGAACAGACGCGAGAGCTATTTGCACTGTTTATGGCCAGAATAGCACAATGGTGGTGTTCTTACCCTGAATTAACACTTAATGCTAGAACTTGAAACTGAATGTGAATCAACTCTGTTTAGGAAGTTGTGTTGAACCCCAGTCGGCCTTACAAGAAAAACACTCTGCTTTTGAGAAACAGGCACTCTTGCACTCTACTGTGATTCCCATAGGGCCAGTACAGTGAGCTAGCTCAGAACAAGAGAACTGTGCTTCCTACACAAACGGGGCATATCTAGTTCAACTCAGTATTGGAAACTGAGTAAAACAGGAGCTTCTCTTCAGTCCAATACACTGTATTTGCTGGGAACAGACGCGAGTGCTATTTGCAATGTTTATGGCCAGAATAGCACAATAGTGGTGTTCTTACCCTGAATTAACACTTAATGCTAGAACTTGAAACTGAATGTGAATCAACTCTGTTTAGGAAGTTGTATTGAACCCCAGTCGGCCTTACAAGAAAAACACTCTGCTTTTGAGAAACATGCACTCTTGCACTCTACTGTGTTTTCTATAGGGCCAGTACAGTGAGCTAGCACAGAACAAGAGAACTGTGCTTCCTACACAAACGGGGCATATCTAGTTCAACTCAGTATTGGAAACTGAGTAAAGCAGGAGCTTCTCTTCAGTCCAATACACTGTATTTGCTGGGAACAGACGCGAGAGCTATTTGCACTGTTTATGGCCAGAATAGCACAATAGTGGTGTTCTTACCCTGAATTAACACTTAATGCTAGAACTTGAAAGTGAATGTGAATCAACTCCGTTTAGGAAGTTGTATTGAACCCCAGTCGGCCTTAGAAGAAAAACACTCTGCTTTTGAGAAACAGGCACTCTTGCACTCTACTGTGTTTCCTATAGGGCCAGTACAGTGAGCTAGCTCAGAACAAGAGAACTGTGCTTCCTACACAAACGGGGCATATCTAGTTCAACTCAGTATTGGAAACTGAGTAAAACAGGAGCTTCTCTTCAGTCCAATAAACTGTATTTGCTGGGAACAGACGCGAGTGCTATTTGCACTGTTTATGGCCAGAATAGCACAATAGTGGTGTTCTTACCCTGAATTAACACTTAATGCTAGAACTTGAAACTGAATGTGAATCAACTCCGTTTAGGTTGTTGTATTGAACCCCAGTCGGCCTTACAAGAAAAACACTCTTCTTTTGAGAAACAGGCACTCTTGCACTCTACTGTGTTTCCTATAGGGCCAGTACAGTGAACTAGCTCAGAACAAGAGAACTGTGCTTCCTACACAAACAGGGCATATCTAGTTCAACTCAGTATTGAAAACTGAGTAAAACAGGAGATTCTCTTCAGTCCAATACACTGTATTTGCTGGGAACAGACGCGAGAGATATATGCACTGTTTATGGCCAGAATAGCACAATAGTGGTGTTCTTACCCTGAATTAACACTTAATGCTAGAACTTGAAACTGAATGTGAATCAACTCCGTTTAGGTTGTTGTATTGAACCCCAGTCGGCCTTACAAGAAAAACACTCTGCTTTTGAGAAACAGGCACACTTGCACTCTACTGTGTTTCCTATTGGGCCAGTACAGTGAGCTAGCTCAGAACAAGAGAACTGTGCTTCCAACACAAACAGGGCATATGTAGTTCAACTCAGTATTGGAAACTGAGTAAAACAGGAGCTTCTCTTCAGTCCAATACACTGTATTTGCTGGGAACAGACGCGAGTGCTATTTGCACTGTTTATGGCCAGAATAGCACAATAGTGGTGTTCTTACCCTGAATTAACACTTAATGCTAGAACTTGAAACTGAATGTGAATCAACTCCGTTTAGGAAGTTGTATTGAACCCCAGTCGGCCTTACAAGAAAAACACTCTGCTTTGAGAAACAGGTACTCTTGCACTCTACTGTGTTTCCTATTGGGCCAGTACAGTGAACTAGCTCAGAACAAGAGAACTGTGCTTCCTACACAAACAGGGCATATCTAGTTCAACTCAGTATTGGAAACTGAGTAAAACAGGAGCTTCTCTTCAGTCCAATACACTGTATTTGCTGGGAACAGACGCGAGAGCTATTTGCACTGTTTATGGCCAGAATAGCACAATGGTGGTGTTCTTACCCTGAATTAACACTTAATGCTAGAACTTGAAACTGAATGTGAATCAACTCTGTTTAGGAAGTTGTGTTGAACCCCAGTCGGCCTTACAAGAAAAACACTCTGCTTTTGAGAAACAGGCACTCTTGCACTCTACTGTGATTCCCATAGGGCCAGTACAGTGAGCTAGCTCAGAACAAGAGAACTGTGCTTCCTACACAAACGGGGCATATCTAGTTCAACTCAGTATTGGAAACTGAGTAAAACAGGAGCTTCTCTTCAGTCCAATACACTGTATTTGCTGGGAACAGACGCGAGTGCTATTTGCAATGTTTATGGCCAGAATAGCACAATAGTGGTGTTCTTACCCTGAATTAACACTTAATGCTAGAACTTGAAACTGAATGTGAATCAACTCTGTTTAGGAAGTTGTATTGAACCCCAGTCGGCCTTACAAGAAAAACACTCTGCTTTTGAGAAACATGCACTCTTGCACTCTACTGTGTTTTCTATAGGGCCAGTACAGTGAGCTAGCACAGAACAAGAGAACTGTGCTTCCTACACAAACGGGGCATATCTAGTTCAACTCAGTATTGGAAACTGAGTAAAGCAGGAGCTTCTCTTCAGTCCAATACACTGTATTTGCTGGGAACAGACGCGAGAGCTATTTGCACTGTTTATGGCCAGAATAGCACAATAGTGGTGTTCTTACCCTGAATTAACACTTAATGCTAGAACTTGAAAGTGAATGTGAATCAACTCCGTTTAGGAAGTTGTATTGAACCCCAGTCGGCCTTAGAAGAAAAACACTCTGCTTTTGAGAAACAGGCACTCTTGCACTCTACTGTGTTTCCTATAGGGCCAGTACAGTGAGCTATCTCAGAACAAGAGAACTGTGCTTCCTACACAAACGGGGCATATCTAGTTGAACTCAGTATTGGAAATTAAGTAAAACAGGAGCTTCTCTTCAGTCCAATACACTGTATTTGCAGGGAACAGACGCGAGTGCTATTTGCACTGTTTATGGCCAGAATAGCACAATAGAGGTGTTCTTACCCTGAATTAACACTTAATGCTAGAAGTTGAAACTGAATGTGAAACAACTCCATTTAGGAAGGTGTATTGAACCCTAGTCGGCCTTACAAGAAAAACACTCTGCTTTTGAGAAACAGGCATTCTTGCACTCTACTGTGTTTTTACTATAGGGCCACTACAGTGAGCTAGCTCAGAACAAGAGAACTGTGCTTCATACTCAAACGGGGCATATCTAGTTCAACTCAGTATTGTAAACTGAGTAAAACAGGAGCTTCTCTTCACTCCAATACACTGTATTTGCTGGGAACAGACGCGAGTGCTATTTGCACTGTTTATGGCCAGAATAGCACAATAGTGGTGTTCTTACCCTGAATTAACACTTAATGCTAGAACTTGAAACTGAATGTGAATGAACTCCGTTTAGGAAGTTGTATTGAACCCCAGTCGGCCTTACAAGAAAAACACTCTGCTTTTGAGAAACAGGCACTCTTGCACTCTACTGTGTTTCCCAAAGGGCAAGTACAGTGAGCTAGCTCAGAACAAGAGAACTGTGCTTCCTACACAAACGGGGCATATCTAGTTCAACTCAGTATTGGAAACTGAGAAAACAGGAGCTTCTCTTCAGTCCAATACACTGTATTTGCTGGGAACAGACGCGAGTGCTATTTGCACTGTTTATAGCCAGAATAGCACAATAGTGGTGTTCATACCCTGAATTAACACTTAATGCTAGAACTTGAAACTGAATGTGAATCAACTCCGTTTAGGAAGTTGTATGAACCCCAGTCGGCCTTACAAGAAAAACACTCTGCTTTTGAGAAACAGGCACTCTTGCACTCTACTGTGTTTCCTATAGGGCCAGTACAGTGAGCTAGCTCAGAACAAGAGAACTGTGCTTCCTACACAAACGGGGCATATCTAGTTCAACTCAGTATTTGAAACTGAGTAAAACAGGAGCTTCTCTTCAGTCCAATAAACTGTATTTGCTGGGAACAGACGCGAGTGCTATTTGCACTGTTTAGGGCCAGAATAGCACAATAGTGGTGTTCTTACCCTGAATTAACACTTAATGCTAGAACTTGAAACTGAATAAGAATCAATTCCGTTTAGGAAGTTGTATTGAACCCCAGTCGGCCTTACAAGAAAAACACTCTGCTTTTGAGAAACAGGCACTCTTGCACTCTACTGTGTTTCCTATAGGGCCAGTACAGTGAGCTAGCTCAGACAAGAGAACTGTGATTCCAACACAAACAGGGCATATCTAGTTCATCTCAGTATTGGAAACTGAGTAAAACAGGAGCTTCTTTTCAGTCCAATACACTGTATTTGCTGGGAACAGACGCGAGTGCTATTTGCACTGTTTATGGCCAGAATAGCACAATAGTGGTGTTCTTACCCAGAATTAACACTTAATGCTAGAACTTGAAACTGAATGTGAATCAACTCCGTTTAGGTTGTGGTATTGAACCCCAGTCGGCCTTACAAAAAAAACACTCTGCTTTTGAGAAACAGGCACTCTTGCACTCTACTGTGTTTCCTATAGGGCCAGTACAGTGAACTAGCTCAGAACAAGAGAACTGTGCTTCCTACACAAACAGGGCATATCTAGTTCAACTCAGTATTAAAAACTGAGTAAAACAGGAGCTTCTCTTCAGTCCAATACACTGTATTTGCTGGGAACAGACGCGAGTGCTATTTGCACAGTTTATGGCCAGAATAGCACAATAGTGGTGTTCTTACCCTGAATTAACACTTAATGCTAGAACTTGAAACTGAATGTGAATGAACTCCGTTTAGGAAGTTGTATTGAACCCCAGTCGGCCTTACAAGAAAAACACTCTGCTTTTGAGAAACAGGCACTGTTGCACTCTACTGTGTTTCCCAAAGGGCCAGTACAGTGAGCTAGCTCAGAACAAGAGAACTGTGCTTCCTACACAAACGGGGCATATCTAGTTCAACTCAGTATTGGAAACTGAGAAAACAGGAGCTTCTCTTCAGTCCAATACACTGTATTTGCAGGGAACAGACGCGAGTGCTATTTGCACTGTTTATGGCCAGAATAGCACAATAGTGGTGTTCTTACCCTGAATTAACACTTAATGCTAGAACTTGAAACTCAATGTGAATCAACTCGGTTTAGGAAGTTGTATTGAACCCCAGTCGGCCTTACAAGAAAAACATTCTGCTTTTAAGAAACAGGCACTCTTGCAGTCTAATGTGTTTCCTATAGGGCCAGTACAGTGAGCCAGCTCAGAACAAGAGAAGTATGCTTCCTACACAATCGGGGCATATAGTTCAACTCAGTATTGGAAACTAAGTAAAACAGGAGCTTCTCTTCAGTCCAATACACTGTATTTGCTGGGAACAGACGCGAGAGCTATTTGCACTGTTCATGGCCGAATATCACAATAGTGGTGTTCTTACCCTGAATTAACACTTAATGCTAGAACTTGAAACTGAATGTGAATCAACTCCGTTTAGGAAGTTGTATTGAACCCCAGTCGCCCTTACAAGAAAAACACTCTGCTTTTGAGAAACAGGCACTCTTGCACTCTACTGTGTTTCCTATAGGGCCAGTACAGTGAGCTAGCTCAGAACAAGAGAACTGTGCTTCCTACACAAACGGGGCATATCGAGTTCAACTCAGTATTGGAATCTGAGTAAAACAGGAGCTTCTCTTCAGTCTAATACACTGTATTTGCTGGGAACAGACGCGAGTGCTATTTGCACTGTTTATGGCCAGAATAGCACAATAGTGTTGTTCTTACCCTGAATTAACACTTAATGCTAGAACTTGAAACTGAATGTGAATCAACTCCGTTTAGGAAGTTGTATTGAACCCCAGTCGTCCTTACAAAAAAAACACTCTGCTTTTGAGAAACAGGCACTCTTGCACTCTACTGTGTTTTTACTATAGGGCCAGTACTGTGAGCTAGCTCAGAACAAGAGAACTGTGCTTCCATCACAAACGGGACATATCTAGTTCAACTCAGTATTGGAAACTGAGTAAAACAGGAGCTTCTTTTCAGTCCAATACACTGTATTTGCAGGGAACAGACGCGAGTGCTATTTGCACTGTTTATGGCCAGAATAGCACATTAGTGGTGTTCTTACCCTGAATTAACACTTAATGCTAGAACTTGAAACTGAATGTGAATCAACTCCGTTTAGGTTGTTGTATTGAACCCCAGTCGGCCTTACAAGAAAAACACTCTGCTTTTGAGAAACAGGCACACTTGCACTCTACTGTGTTTCCTATAGGGCCAGTACAGTGAGCTAGCTCAGAACAAGAGAACTGTGCTTCCTACACAAACGGGGCATATCTAGTTCAACTCAGTATTGGAAACTGAGAAAACAGGAGCTTCTCTTCAGTCCAATACACTGTATTTGCTGGGAACAGACGCGAGTGCTATTTGCACTGTTTATAGCCAGAATAGCACAATAGTGGTGTTCATACCCTGAATTAACACTTAATGCTAGAACTTGAAACTGAATGTGAATCAACTCCGTTTAGGAAGTTGTATGAACCCCAGTCGGCCTTACAAGAAAAACACTCTGCTTTTGAGAAACAGGCACTCTTGCACTCTACTGTGTTTCCTATAGGGCCAGTACAGTGAGCTAGCTCAGAACAAGAGAACTGTGCTTCCTACACAAACGGGGCATATCTAGTTCAACTCAGTATTGGAAACTGAGTAAAACAGGAGCTTCTCTTCAGTCCAATAAACTGTATTTGCTGGGAACAGACGCGAGTGCTATTTGCACTGTTTAGGGCCAGAATAGCACAATAGTGGTGTTCTTACCCTGAATTAACACTTAATGCTAGAACTTGAAACTGAATAAGAATCAATTCCGTTTAGGAAGTTGTATTGAACCCCAGTCGGCCTTACAAGAAAAACACTCTGCTTTTGAGAAACAGGCACTCTTGCACTCTACTGTGTTTCCTATAGGGCCAGTACAGTGAGCTAGCTCAGACAAGAGAACTGTGATTCCAACACAAACAGGGCATATCTAGTTCATCTCAGTATTGGAAACTGAGTAAAACAGGAGCTTCTCTTCAGTCCAATACACTGTATTTGCTGGGAACAGACACGAGTGCTATTTGCACTGTTTATGGCCAGAATAGCACAATAGTGGTGTTCTTACCCTGAATTAACACTTAATGCTAGAACTTGAAACTGAATGTGAATCAACTCCGTTTAGGTTGTGGTATTGAACCCCAGTCGGCCTTACAAAAAAAACACTCTGCTTTTGAGAAACAGGCACTCTTGCACTCTACTGTGTTTCCTATAGGGCCAGTACAGTGAACTAGCTCAGAACAAGAGAACTGTGCTTCCTACACAAACAGGGCATATCTAGTTCAACTCAGTATTAAAAACTGAGTAAAACAGGTGATTCTCTTCAGTCCAATACACTGTATTTGCTGGGAACAGACGCGAGAGATATATGCACTGTTTATGGCCAGAATAGCACAATAGTGGTGTTCTTACCCTGAATTAACACTTAATGCTAGAACTTGAAACTGAATGTGAATCAACTCCGTTTAGGTTGTTGTATTGAACCCCAGTCGGCCTTACAAGAAAAACACTCTGCTTTTGAGAAACAGGCACACTTGCACTCTACTGTGTTTCCTATAGGGCCAGTACAGTGAGCTAGCTCAGAACAAGAGAACTGTGCTTCCTACACAAACGGGGCATATCTAGTTCAACTCAGTATTGGAAACTGAGAAAACAGGAGCTTCTCTTCAGTCCAATACACTGTATTTGCTGGGAACAGACGCGAGTGCTATTTGCACTGTTTATAGCCAGAATAGCACAATAGTGGTGTTCATACCCTGAATTAACACTTACTGCTAGAACTTGAAACTGAATGTGAATCAACTCCGTTTAGGAAGTTGTATGAACCCCAGTCGGCCTTACAAGAAAAACACTCTGCTTTTGAGAAACAGGCACTCTTGCACTCTACTGTGTTTCCTATAGGGCCAGTACAGTGAGCTAGCTCAGAACAAGAGAACTGTGCTTCCTACACAAACGGGGCATATCTAGTTCAACTCAGTATTGGAAACTGAGTAAAACAGGAGCTTCTCTTCAGTCCAATAAACTGTATTTGCTGGGAACAGACGCAAGTGCTATTTGCACTGTTTATGGCCAGAATAGCACAATAGTGGTGTTCTTACCCTGAATTAACACTTAATGCTAGAACTTGAAACTGAATGTGAATCAACTCCGTTTAGGTTGTTGTATTGAACCCCAGTCGGCCTTACAAGAAAAACACTCTTCTTTTGAGAAACAGGCACTCTTGCACTCTACTGTGTTTCCTATAGGGCCAGTACAGTGAACTAGCTCAGAACAAGAGAACTGTGCTTCCTACACAAACAGGGCATATCTAGTTCAACTCAGTATTGAAAACTGAGTAAAACAGGAGATTCTCTTCAGTCCAATACACTGTATTTGCTGGGAACAGACGCGAGAGATATATGCACTGTTTATGGCCAGAATAGCACAATAGTGGTGTTCTTACCCTGAATTAACACTTAATGCTAGAACTTGAAACTGAATGTGAATCAACTCCGTTTAGGTTGTTGTATTGAATCCCAGTCGGCCTTACAAGAAAAACACTCTGCTTTTGAGAAACAGGCACACTTGCACTCTACTGTGTTTCCTATTGGGCCAGTACAGTGAGCTAGCTCAGAACAAGAGAACTGTGCTTCCAACACAAACAGGGCATATGTAGTTCAACTCAGTATTGGAAACTGAGTAAAACAGGAGCTTCTCTTCAGTCCAATACACTGTATTTGCTGGGAACAGACGCGAGTGCTATTTGCACTGTTTATGGCCAGAATAGCACAATAGTGGTGTTCTTACCCTGAATTAACACTTAATGCTAGAACTTGAAACTGAATGTGAATCAACTCCGTTTAGGAAGTTGTATTGAACCCCAGTCGGCCTTACAAGAAAAACACTCTGCTTTGAGAAACAGGTACTCTTGCACTCTACTGTGTTTCCTATTGGGCCAGTACAGTGAACTAGCTCAGAACAAGAGAACTGTGCTTCCTACACAAACAGGGCATATCTAGTTCAACTCAGTATTGGAAACTGAGTAAAACAGGAGCTTCTCTTCAGTCCAATACACTGTATTTGCTGGGAACAGACGCGAGAGCTATTTGCACTGTTTATGGCCAGAATAGCACAATGGTGGTGTTCTTACCCTGAATTAACACTTAATGCTAGAACTTGAAACTGAATGTGAATCAACTCTGTTTAGGAAGTTGTGTTGAACCCCAGTCGGCCTTACAAGAAAAACACTCTGCTTTTGAGAAACAGGCACTCTTGCACTCTACTGTGATTCCCATAGGGCCAGTACAGTGAGCTAGCTCAGAACAAGAGAACTGTGCTTCCTACACAAACGGGGCATATCTAGTTCAACTCAGTATTGGAAACTGAGTAAAACAGGAGCTTCTCTTCAGTCCAATACACTGTATTTGCTGGGAACAGACGCGAGTGCTATTTGCAATGTTTATGGCCAGAATAGCACAATAGTGGTGTTCTTACCCTGAATTAACACTTAATGCTAGAACTTGAAACTGAATGTGAATCAACTCTGTTTAGGAAGTTGTACTGAACCCCAGTCGGCCTTACAAGAAAAACACTCTGCTTTTGAGAAACATGCACTCTTGCACTCTACTGTGTTTTCTATAGGGCCAGTACAGTGAGCTAGCACAGAACAAGAGAACTGTGCTTCCTACACAAACGGGGCATATCTAGTTCAACTCAGTATTGGAAACTGAGTAAAGCAGGAGCTTCTCTTCAGTCCAATACACTGTATTTGCTGGGAACAGACGCGAGAGCTATTTGCACTGTTTATGGCCAGAATAGCACAATAGTGGTGTTCTTACCCTGAATTAACACTTAATGCTAGAACTTGAAACTGAATGTGAATCAACTCCGTTTAGGAAGTTGTATTGAACCCCAGTCGGCCTTAGAAGAAAAACACTCTGCTTTTGAGAAACAGGCACTCTTGCACTCTACTGTGTTTCCTATAGGGCCAGTACAGTGAGCTATCTCAGAACAAGAGAACTGTGCTTCCTACACAAACGGGGCATATCTAGTTGAACTCAGTATTGGAAATTAAGTAAAACAGGAGCTTCTCTTCAGTCCAATACACTGTATTTGCAGGGAACAGACGCGAGTGCTATTTGCACTGTTTATGGCCAGAATAGCACAATAGAGGTGTTCTTACCCTGAATTAACACTTAATGCTAGAAGTTGAAACTGAATGTGAAACAACTCCATTTAGGAAGGTGTATTGAACCCTAGTCGGCCTTACAAGAAAAACACTCTGCTTTTGAGAAACAGGCATTCTTGCACTCTACTGTGTTTTTACTATAGGGCCACTACAGTGAGCTAGCTCAGAACAAGAGAACTGTGCTTCATACTCAAACGGGGCATATCTAGTTCAACTCAGTATTGTAAACTGAGTAAAACAGGAGCTTCTCTTCACTCCAATACACTGTATTTGCTGGGAACAGACGCGAGTGCTATTTGCACTGTTTATGGCCAGAATAGCACAATAGTGGTGTTCTTACCCTGAATTAACACTTAATGCTAGAACTTGAAACTGAATGTGAATGAACTCCGTTTAGGAAGTTGTATTGAACCCCAGTCGGCCTTACAAGAAAAACACTCTGCTTTTGAGAAAAAGGCACTGTTGCACTCTACTGTGTTTCCCAAAGGGCAAGTACAGTGAGCTAGCTCAGAACAAGAGAACTGTGCTTCCTACACAAACGGGGCATATCTAGTTCAACTCAGTATTGGAAACTGAGAAAACAGGAGCTTCTCTTCAGTCCAATACACTGTATTTGCTGGGAACAGACGCGAGTGCTATTTGCACTGTTTATAGCCAGAATAGCACAATAGTGGTGTTCATACCCTGAATTAACACTTAATGCTAGAACTTGAAACTGAATGTGAATCAACTCCGTTTAGGAAGTTGTATGAACCCCAGTCGGCCTTACAAGAAAAACACTCTGCTTTTGAGAAACAGGCACTCTTGCACTCTACTGTGTTTCCTATAGGGCCAGTACAGTGAGCTAGCTCAGAACAAGAGAACTGTGCTTCCTACACAAACGGGGCATATCTAGTTCAACTCAGTATTTGAAACTGAGTAAAACAGGAGCTTCTCTTCAGTCCAATAAACTGTATTTGCTGGGAACAGACGCGAGTGCTATTTGCACTGTTTAGGGCCAGAATAGCACAATAGTGGTGTTCTTACCCTGAATTAACACTTAATGCTAGAACTTGAAACTGAATAAGAATCAATTCCGTTTAGGAAGTTGTATTGAACCCCAGTCGGCCTTACAAGAAAAACACTCTGCTTTTGAGAAACAGGCACTCTTGCACTCTACTGTGTTTCCTATAGGGCCAGTACAGTGAGCTAGCTCAGACAAGAGAACTGTGATTCCAACACAAACAGGGCATATCTAGTTCATCTCAGTATTGGAAACTGAGTAAAACAGGAGCTTCTCTTCAGTCCAATACACTGTATTTGCTGGGAACAGACGCGAGTGCTATTTGCACTGTTTATGGCCAGAATAGCACAATAGTGGTGTTCTTACCCTGAATTAACACTTAATGCTACAACTTGAAACTGAATGTGAATCAACTCCGTTTAGGTTGTGGTATTGAACCCCAGTCGGCCTTACAAAAAAAACACTCTGCTTTTGAGAAACAGGCACTCTTGCACTCTACTGTGTTTCCTATAGGGCCAGTACAGTGAACTAGCTCAGAACAAGAGAACTGTGCTTCCTACACAAACAGGGCATATCTAGTTCAACTCAGTATTAAAAACTGAGTAAAACAGGAGATTCTCTTCAGTCCAATACACTGTATTTGCTGGGAACAGACGCGAGAGATATATGCACTGTTTATGGCCAGAATAGCACAATAGTGGTGTTCTTACCCTGAATTAACACTTAATGCTAGAACTTGAAACTGAATGTGAATCAACTCCGTTTAGGTTGTTGTATTGAACCCCAGTCGGCCTCACAAGAAAAACACTCTGCTTTTGAGAAACAGGCACACTTGCACTCTACTGTGTTTCCTATAGGGCCAGTACAGTGAGCTAGCTCAGAACAAGAGAACTGTGCTTCCTACACAAACGGGGCATATCTAGTTCAACTCAGTATTGGAAACTGAGAAAACAGGAGCTTCTCTTCAGTCCAATACACTGTATTTGCTGGGAACAGACGCGAGTGCTATTTGCACTGTTTATAGCCAGAATAGCACAATAGTGGTGTTCATACCCTGAATTAACACTTACTGCTAGAACTTGAAACTGAATGTGAATCAACTCCGTTTAGGAAGTTGTATGAACCCCAGTCGGCCTTACAAGAAATACACTCTGCTTTTGAGAAACAGGCACTCTTGCACTCTACTGTGTTTCCTATAGGGCCAGTACAGTGAGCTAGCTCAGAACAAGAGAACTGTGCTTCCTACACAAACGGGGCATATCTAGTTCAACTCAGTATTGGAAACTGAGTAAAACAGGAGCTTCTCTTCAGTCCAATAAACTGTATTTGCTGGGAACAGACGCAAGTGCTATTTGCACTGTTTATGGCCAGAATAGCACAATAGTGGTGTTCTTACCCTGAATTAACACTTAATGCTAGAACTTGAAACTGAATGTGAATCAACTCCGTTTAGGTTGTTGTATTGAACCCCAGTCGGCCTTACAAGAAAAACACTCTGCTTTTGAGAAACAGGCACTCTTGCACTCTACTGTGTTTCCTATAGGGCCAGTACAGTGAACTAGCTCAGAACAAGAGAACTGTGCTTCCTACACAAACAGGGCATATCTAGTTCAACTCAGTATTGAAAACTGAGTAAAACAGGAGATTCTCTTCAGTCCAATACACTGTATTTGCTGGGAACAGACGCGAGAGATATATGCACTGTTTATGGCCAGAATAGCACAATAGTGGTGTTCTTACCCTGAATTAACACTTAATGCTAGAACTTGAAACTGAATGTGAATCAACTCCGTTTAGGTTGTTGTATTGAACCCCAGTCGGCCTTACAAGAAAAACACTCTGCTTTTGAGAAACAGGCACACTTGCACTCTACTGTGTTTCCTATTGGGCCAGTACAGTGAGCTAGCTCAGAACAAGAGAACTGTGCTTCCAACACAAACAGGGCATATGTAGTTCAACTCAGTATTGGAAACTGAGTAAAACAGGAGCTTCTCTTCAGTCCAATACACTGTATTTGCTGGGAACAGACGCGAGTGCTATTTGCACTGTTTATGGCCAGAATAGCACAATAGTGGTGTTCTTACCCTGAATTAACACTTAATGCTAGAACTTGAAACTGAATGTGAATCAACTCCGTTTAGGAAGTTGTATTGAACCCCAGTCGGCCTTACAAGAAAAACACTCTGCTTTGAGAAACAGGTACTCTTGCACTCTACTGTGTTTCCTATTGGGCCAGTACAGTGACCTAGCTCAGAACAAGAGAACTGTGCTTCCTACACAAACAGGGCATATCTAGTTCAACTCAGTATTGGAAACTGAGTAAAACAGGAGATTCTCTTCAGTCCAATACACTGTATTTGCTGGGAACAGACGCGAGAGCTATTTGCACTGTTTATGGCCAGAATAGCACAATGGTGGTGTTCTTACCCTGAATTAACACTTAATGCTAGAACTTGAAACTGAATGTGAATCAACTCTGTTTAGGAAGTTGTGTTGAACCCCAGTCGGCCTTACAAGAAAAACACTCTGCTTTTGAGAAACAGGCACTCTTGCACTCTACTGTGATTCCCATAGGGCCAGTACAGTGAGCTAGCTCAGAACAAGAGAACTGTGCTTCCTACACAAACGGGGCATATCTAGTTCAACTCAGTATTGGAAACTGAGTAAAACAGGAGCTTCTCTTCAGTCCAATACACTGTATTTGCTGGGAACAGACGCGAGTGCTATTTGCAATGTTTATGGCCAGAATAGCACAATAGTGGTGTTCTTACCCTGAATTAACACTTAATGCTAGAACTTGAAACTGAATGTGAATCAACTCTGTTTAGGAAGTTGTATTGAACCCCAGTCGGCCTTACAAGAAAAACACTCTGCTTTTGAGAAACATGCACTCTTGCACTCTACTGTGTTTTCTATAGGGCCAGTACAGTGAGCTAGCACAGAACAAGAGAACTGTGCTTCCTACACAAACGGGGCATATCTAGTTCAACTCAGTATTGGAAACTGAGTAAAACAGGAGCTTCTCTTCAGTCCAATACACTGTATTTGCTGGGAACAGACGCGAGAGCTATTTGCACTGTTTATGGCCAGAATAGCACAATAGTGGTGTTCTTACCCTGAATTAACACTTAATGCTAGAACTTGAAACTGAATGTGAATCAACTCCGTTTAGGAAGTTGTATTGAACCCCAGTCGGCCTTAGAAGAAAAACACTCTGCTTTTGAGAAACAGGCACTCTTGCACTCTTCTGTGTTTCCTATAGGGCCAGTACAGTGAGCTATCTCAGAACAAGAGAACTGTGCTTCCTACACAAACGGGGCATATCTAGTTGAACTCAGTATTGGAAATTAAGTAAAACAGGAGCTTCTCTTCAGTCCAATACACTGTATTTGCAGGGAACAGACGCGAGTGCTATTTGCACTGTTTAGGGCCAGAATAGCACAATAGTGGTGTTCTTACCCTGAATTAACACTTAAAGCTAGAACTTGAAACTGAATGTGAATCAACTCCATTTAGGAAGTTGTATTGAACCCTAGTCGGCCTTACAAGAAAAACACTCTGCTTTTGAGAAACAGGCACTCTTGCACTCTACTGTGTTTCCTATAGGGCCAGTACAGTGAGCTAGCTCAGAACAAGAGAACTATTAGTTTCCTACACAAACAGGGCATATCTAGTTCAACTCACTATTGGAAACTGAGTAAAACAGGAGCTTCTCTTCAGAACAATACACTGTATTGGCTGGGAGCAGACGCGAGTGGTATTTGCACTGTTTATGGCCAGAATAGCACAATAGTGGTGTTCTTACCCTGAATTAACACTTAATGCTAGAACTTGAAACTGAATGTGAATCAACTGAGTTTAGGAAGTTGTATTGAACCCCAGTGGGCCTTACAAGAAAAACACTCTGCTTTTGAGAAACATGCACTCTTGCACTCTACTGTGTTTCCTATAGAGCCAGTACAGTGAGTTAGCTCAGAACAAGAGAACTGTGCTTCCTACACAAACGGGGCACATCTTGTCAATTCAGTATTGGAAACTGATTAAAACAGGAGATTCTCTTCAGTCCAATACACTGTACTTGCTGGGAACAGACGCGAGTGCTATTTGCACTGTTTATGGCCAGAATAGCACAATAGTGGTGTTCATACCCTGAATTAACACTTAATGCTAGAAATTGAAACTGAATGTGAATCAACTCCGTTTAGGAAGTTGTATTGAACCCCAGTCGGCCTTACAAGAAAAACACTCTGCTTTTGAGAAACAGGCACTCTTGCACTCTACTCTGTTTCCTATAGGGCCAGTACAGTGAGCTAGCTCAGAACAAGAGAACTATTAGTTTCCTACACAAACAGGGCATATCTAGTTCAACTCACTATTGGAAACTGAGTAAAACAGGAGCTTCTCTTCAGAACAATACACTGTATTGGCTGGGAGCAGACGCGAGTGGTATTTGCACTGTTTATGGCCAGAATAGCACAATAGTGGTGTTCTTACCCTGAATTAACACTTAATGCTAGAACTTGAAACTGAATGTGAATCAACTGAGTTTAGGAAGTTGTATTGAACCCCAGTGGGCCTTACAAGAAAAACACTCTGCTTTTGAGAAACATGCACTCTTGCACTCTACTGTGTTTCCTATAGAGCCAGTACAGTGAGCTAGCTCAGAACAAGAGAACTGTGCTTCCTACACAAACGGGGCACATCTTGTTCAATTCAGTATTGGAAACTGATTAAAACAGGAGATTCTCTTCAGTCCAATACACTGTACTTGCTGGGAACAGACGCGAGTGCTATTTGCACTGTTTATGGCCAGAATAGCACAATAGTGGTGTTCATACCCTGAATTAACACTTAATGCTAGAAATTGAAACTGAATGTGAATCAACTCCGTTTAGGAAGTTGTATTGAACCCCAGTCGGCCTTACAAGAAAAACACTCTGCTTTTGAGAAACAGGCACTCTTGCACTCTACTCTGTTTCCTATAGGGCCAGTACAGTGAGCTAGCTCAGAACAAGAGAACTGTGCTTCCTACACAAACGGGGCATATCTAATTGAACTCAGTATTGGAAACTAAGTAAAACAGGAGCTTCTCTTCAGTCCAATACACTGTATTTGCAGGGAACAGACGCGAGTGCTATTTGCACTGTTTATGGCCAGAATAGCACAATAGAGGTGTTCTTACCCTGAATTAACACTTAATGCTAGAAGTTGAAACTGAATGTGAAACAACTCCATTTAGGAAGGTGTATTGAACCCTAGTCGGCTTTACAAGAAAAACACTCTGCTTTTGAGAAACAGGCATTCTTGCACTCTACTGTGTTTTTACTATAGGGCCTTACAGTGAGCTAGCTCAGAACAAGAGAACTGTGCTTCATACACAAACGGGGCATATCTAGTTCAACTCAGTATTGTAAACTGAGTAAAACAGGACTTCTCTTCACTCCAATACACTGTATTTGCTGGGAACAGACGCGAGTGCTATTTGCACTGTTTATGGCCAGAATAGCACAATAGTGGTGTTCTTACCCTGAATTAACACTTAATGCTAGAACTTGAAACTGAATGTGAATGAACTCCGTTTAGGAAGTTGTATTGAACCCCAGTCGGCCTTACAAGAAAAACACTCTGCTTTTGAGAAACAGGCACTGTTGCACTCTACTGTGTTTCCCATAGGGCCAGTACAGTGAGCTATCTCAGAACAAGAGAACTGTGCTTCCTACACAAACGGGGCATATCTAGTTCAACTTAGTATTGGAAACTGAGTAAAACAGGAGCTTCTCTTCTGTCCAGTACACTGTATTTGCTGGGAACAGACGCGAGTGCTATTTGCACTGTTTAGGGCCAGAATAGCACAATAGTGGTGTTCTTACCCTGAATTAACACTTAAAGCTAGAACTTGAAACTGAATGTGAATCAACTCCATTTAGGAAGTTGTATTGAACCCTAGTCGGCCTTACAAGAAAAACACTCTGCTTTTGAGAAACAGGCACTCTTGCACTCTACTGTGTTTCCTATAGGGCCAGTACAGTGAGCTAGCTCAGAACAAGAGAACTATTAGTTTCCTACACAAACAGGGCATATCTAGTTCAACTCACTATTGGAAACTGAGTAAAACAGGAGCTTCTCTTCAGAACAATACACTGTATTGGCTGGGAGCAGACGCGAGTGGTATTTGCACTGTTTATGGCCAGAATAGCACAATAGTGGTGTTCTTACCCTGAATTAACACTTAATGCTATAACTTGAAACTGAATGTGAATCAACTGAGTTTAGGAAGTTGTATTGAACCCCAGTGGGCCTTACAAGAAAAACACTCTGCTTTTGAGAAACATGCACTCTTGCACTCTACTGTGTTTCCTATAGAGCCAGTACAGTGAGCTAGCTCAGAACAAGAGAACTGTGCTTCCTACACAAACGGGGCACATCTTGTTCAATTCAGTATTGGAAACTGATTAAAACAGGAGATTCTCTTCATTCCAATACACTGTACTTGCTGGGAACAGACGCGAGTGCTATTTGCACTGTTTATGGCCAGAATAGCACAATAGTGGTGTTCATACCCTGAATTAACACTTAATGCTAGAAATTGAAACTGAATGTGAATCAACTCCGTTTAGGAAGTTGTATTGAACCCCAGTCGGCCTTACAAGAAAAACACTCTGCTTTTGAGAAACAGGCACTCTTGCACTCTACTCTGTTTCCTATAGGGCCAGTACAGTGAGCTAGCTCAGAACAAGAGAACTGTGCTTCCTACACAAACGCGGCATATCTAGTTCAACTCAGTATTGGAAACTGAGTAAAACAGGAGCTTCTCTTAAGTCCAATACACTGTATTTGCTGGGAACAGACGCGAGTGCTATTTGCACTGTTTATGGCCAGAATAGCACAATAGGGGTGTTCTTACCCTGAATTAACACTTAATGCTAGAACTTGAAACTGAATGTGAATCAACTCCGTTTAGGAAGTTGTATTGAACCCCAGTCGGCCTTACAAGAAAAACACTCTACTTTTGAGAAACAAGCACTCTTGCACTCTACTGTGTTTCCTATAGGGCCAGTACAGTGAGCTAGCACAGAACAAGAGAACTGTGCTTCCTACACAAACGGGGCATATCTAGTTCAACTCAGTATTGGAAACTGAGTAAAACAGGAGCTTCTCTTCTGTCCAATACACTGTATTTGCTGGGAGCAGACGCGAGTGCTATTTGCACTGTTTATGGCCAGAATAGCACAATAGTGGTGTCTTTACCCTGAATTAACACTTAATGCTAGAACTTGAAACTGAATGTGAATCAACTCCGTTTAGAAAGTTGTATTGAACCCCAGTCGGCCTTACAAGAAAAACACTCTACTTTTGAGAAACAGGCACTCTTGCACTCTATTGTATTTCCTATAGGGCCAGTAAAGTGAGCTAGCTCAGAACAAGAGAACTGTGCTTCCTACACAAACGGGGCATATCTAGTTGAACTCAGTATTGGAAACTAAGTAAAACAGGAGCTTCTCTTCTGTCGAATACACTGTATTTGCTGGGAACAGACGCGAGTGCTATTTGCACTGTTTATGGCCAGAATAGCACAATAGTGGTGTTCTTACCCTGAAAAACACTTAAAGCCAGAACTTGAAACTGAATGTGAGTCAACTCCATTTAGGAAGTTGTATTGAACCCTAGTCGGCCTTATAAAAAAAACACTCAGCTTTTGAGAAACAGGCACTCTTGCACTCTACTGTGTTTCCTATAGGGCCAGTACAGTGAGCTAGCTCAGAACAAGAGAACTGTGCTTCCTCGACAAACAGGGCATATCTAGTTCAACTCAGTATTGGAAATTGAGTAAAACAGGAGCTTCTCTTCAGTCCAATACACTGTATAGGCTGGGAGCAGACACGAGTGGTATTTGCACTGTTTATGGCCAGAATAGCACAATAGTGGTGTTCTTAACCTGAATTAACACTTAATGATAGAACTTGAAACTGAATGTGAATCAACTGATTTTAGGAATTTGTATCGAACCCTAGTCGGCCTTACAAGAAAAACACTGTGCTTTTGAGAAACATGCACTCTTGCACTCTACTGTGTTTCCTATAGAGCCAGTACAGTGAGCTAGCTCAGAACAAGAGAACTGTGCTTCCTACACAAACGGGGCATATCTAGTTCAACTCAGTATTGGAAACTGAGTAAAACAGGAGCTTCTCTTCTGTCCAATACACTGTATTTGCTGGGTACAGACACGAGTGCTATTTGCACTGTTTATGGCCAGAATAGCACAATAGTGGTGTTCTTACCCTGAATTAACACTTAATGCTAGAACTTGAAACTGAATGTGAATCAACTCCGTTTAGGAAGTTGTATTGAACCCCAGTCGGCCTTACAAGAAAAACACTCTACTTTTGAGAAACAGGCACTCTTGCAATCTACTGTGTTTCCTATAGGGCCAGTACAGTGAGCTAGCTCAGAACAAGGGAACTGTGCTTCCTACACAAACGGGGCATATCTAGTTCAACTCAGTATTGAAAAATGAGTAAAACAGGAGCTTCTCTTCAGTCCGATACACTGTATTGGCTGGAAGCAGACGCGAGTGGTATTTGCACTGTTTATGGCCAGAATAGCACAATAGTGGTGTTCTTACCCTGAATTAACACTTAATGCTCGAACTTGAAACTGAATGTGAATCAACTCCGTTTAGGAAGTTGTATTGAACCCCAGTCGGCCTTACAAGAAAAACACTCTACTTTTGAGAAACAGGCACTCTTGCACTCTATTGTGTTTCCTATAGGGCCAGTACAGTGAGCTAGCTCAGAACAAGAGAACTGTGCTTCTTACAAAAACGGGGCATATCTAGTTCAACTCAGTATTGGAACCTAAGTAAAACACGAGCTTCTCTTCAGTCCAATACACTGTATTTGCTGGGAATAGACGCGAGTGCTATTTGTAGTGTTTATGGCCAGAATAGCACAATAGTAGTGTTCTTACCCTGAATTAACACTTAATGCTAAAACTTGAAACTGAATGTGAATGAACTCCAATTAGGAAGTTGTATTGAACCCCAGTCGGCCTTAAAAGAAAAACACTCTGCTTTTGAGAAACAGGCACTCTTGCACTCTACTGTGTTTCCTATAGGGCCAGTACAGTGAGCTAGCTCAGAACAAGGGAACTGTGCTTCCTACACAAACGGGGCATATCTAGTTCAACTCAGTATTGGAAACTAAGTAAAACAGGAGCTTCTCTTCTGTCCAATACACTGTATTGGCTGGGAACATACGCGAGTGTTATTTGCACTGTTTATGGCCAGAATAGCACAATAGTGGTGTTCTTACCCTGAATTAACACTTAATGCTAGAACTTGAAACTGAATGTGAATCAACTCCGTTTAGGAAGTTGTATTGAACCCCAGTCGGCCTTACAAGAAAAACACTCTGCTTTTGAGAAACAGGCACTCTTGCACTGTACTGACTTTCCTATGGGGCCAGTACAGTGAGCTAGCCCAGAACAAGAGAACTGTGCTTCCTACACAAACGGGGCATATCTAGTTCAACTCAGTATTGGAAACTGAGTAAAACAGGAGCTTCTCTTCTGTCCAATACACTGTATTTGCTGGGAACAGACGCGAGTGCTATTTGCACTGTTTATGGCCAGAATAGCACAATAGTGGTGTTCTTAACCTGAATTAACACTTAAAGCTAGAACTTGAAACTGAATGTGAATCAACTCCGTGTAGGAAGTTGTATTGAACCCCAGTCGGCCTTACAAGAAAAACACTCTGCTTTTGAGAAACAGGCATTCTTGCACTCTACTGTGTTTCCTATAGGGCCAGTACAGTGAGCTAGCCCAGAACAAGAGAACTGTGCTTCCTACACAAACGGGGCATATCTAGTTCAACTCAGTATTGGAAACTGAGTAAAACAGGAGCTTCTCTTCTGTCGAATACACTGTATTTGCTGGGAACAGACGCGAGTGCTATTTGCACTGTGTATGGCCAGAATAACACAATAGTGGTGTTCTTACCCTGAATTAACACTTAAAGCTAGAACTTGAAACTGAATGTGAATCAACTCCATTTAGGAAGTTGTATTGAACCCTAGTCGCCCTTACAAGAAAAACACTCTGCTTTTGAGAAACAAGCACTCTTGCACTCTCCTGTGTTTCCTATAGGGCCAGTACAGTGAGCTAGCTCAGAACAAGAGAACTGTGCTTCCTACACAAACAGGGCATATCTAGTTCAACTCAGTATTGGAAACTGAGTAAAACAGGAGCTTCTCTTCAGTCCAATACACTGTATTGGCTGGTAGCAGACGCGAGTGCTATTTGCACTGTTTATGGCCAGAATAGCACAATAGTGGTGTTCTTACCCTGAATTAACACTTAATGCTAGAACTTGAAAGTGAATGTGAATCAACTCAGTTTAGGAAGTTGTATTGAACCCCAGTCGGCCTTACAAGAAAAACACTCTGCTTTTGAGAAACAGGCACTCTTGCACTCTACTGTGATTCCTATAGAGCCAGTACAGTGAGCTATCTCAGAACAAGAGAACTGTGCTTCCTACACAAACAGGGCACATCTAGTTCATCTCAGTATTGGAAACTGATTAAAACAGGAGCTTCTCTTCAGTCCAATACACTGTATTTGCTGGGAACAGACGTGAGTGCTATTTGCACTGTTTATGGCCAGAATAGCACAATAGTGGTGTTCATACCCTGAATTAACACTTAATGCTAGAACTTGAACCTGAATGTGAATCCACTCCATTTAGGAAGTTGTATTGAACCCCAGTCGGCCTTACAAGAAAAACACTCTGCTTTTGAGAAACAGGCACTCTTGCACTCTACTGTGTTTCCTATAGGGCCAGTACAGTGAGCTAGCTCAGAACAAGAGAACTGTGCTTCCGACACAAACGGGGCATATCTAGTTCAACTCAGTATTGGAAACTAAGTAAACCAGGAGCTTCTCTTCATTCCAATACACTGTATTTGCTGGGAACAGACGCGAGTGCTATTTGCACTGTTTATGGCCAGAATAGCACAATAGTGGTGTTCTTACCCTGAATTAACACTTAATGCTAGAAATTGAAACTGAATGTGAATTAACTCCGTTTAGGAAGTTGTATTGAACCCCAGTCGGCCTTAAAAGAAAAACACTCTGCTTTTGAGAAACAGGCACTCTTGCACTCTACTGTGTTTCCTATAGGGCCAGTACAGTGAGCTAGCTCAGAACAAGGGAACTGTGCTTCCTACACAAACGGGGCATATCTAGTTCAACTCAGTATTGGAAACTAAGTAAAACAGGAGCTTCTCTTCTGTCCAATACACTGTATTGGCTGGGAACATACGCGAGTGTTATTTGCACTGTTTATGGCCAGAATAGCACAATAGTGGTGTTCTTACCCTGAATTAACACTTAATGCTAGAATTTGAAACTGAATGTGAATCAACTCCGTTTAGGAAGTTGTATTGAACCCCAGTCGGCCTTACAAGAAAAACACTCTGCTTTTGAGAAACAGGCACTCTTGCACTGTACTGAGTTTCCTATAGGGCCAGTACAGTGAGCTAGCCCAGAACAAGAGAACTGTGCTTCCTACACAAACGGGGCATATCT
Organism: Peromyscus maniculatus bairdii; assembly: GCF_049852395.1. NCBI lineage: Eukaryota > Metazoa > Chordata > Mammalia > Rodentia > Cricetidae > Peromyscus > Peromyscus maniculatus. Next base: position 28,140,213 of record NC_134862.1, on the reverse strand, counting down.
AGTTCAACTCAGTATTGGAAAATGAGTAAAACAGGAGCTTCTCTTCAGTCCAATACACTGTATTTGCTGGGAACAGACACGAGTGCTATTTGCACTGTTTAAGGACAGAATAGCACAATAGTGGTGTTCTTACCCTGAATTAACACTTAATGCTATAACTTGAAACTGAATGTGAATCAACTGAGTTTATGAAGTTGTATTGAACCCCAGTGGGCCTTACAAGAAAAACACTCTGCTTTTGAGAAACATGCACTCTTGCACTCTACTGTGTTTCCTATAGAGCCAGTACAGTGAGCTAGCTCAGAACAAGAGAACTGTGCTTCCTACACAAACGGGGCACATCTTGTTCAATTCAGTATTGGAAACTGATTAAAACAGGAGATTCTCTTCAGTCCAATACACTGTACTTGCTGGGAACAGACGCGAGTGCTATTTGCACTGTTTATGGCCAGAATAGCACAATAGTGGTGTTCATACCCTGAATTAACACTTAATGCTAGAACTTGAAACTGAATGTGAATCAACTCCGTGTAGGAAGTTGTATTGAACCCCAGTCGGCCTTACAAAAAAACACTCTGCTTTTGAGAAACAGGCATTCTTGCACTCTACTGTGTTTCCTATAGGGCCAGTACAGTGAGCTAGCCCAGAACAAGAGAACTGTGTTTCCTACACAAACGGGGCATATCTAGTTCAACTCAGTATTGGAAACTGAGTAAAACAGGAGCTTCTCTTCTGTCGAATACACTGTATTTGCTGGGAACAGACGCGAGTGCTATTTGCACTGTGTATGGCCAGAATAGCACAATAGTGGTGTTCTTACCCTGAATTAACACTTAAAGCTAGAACTTGAAACTGAATGTGAATCAACTCCATTTAGGAATTTGTATTGAACCCTAGTCGGCCTTACAATAAAAACACTCTGCTTTTGAGAAACAAGCACTCTTGCACTCTCCTGTGTTTCCTATAGGGCCAGTACAGTGAGCTAGCTCAGAACAAGAGAACTGTGCTTCCTACACAAACAGAGCATATCTAGTTCAACTCAGTATTGGAAACTGAGTAAAACAGGAGCTTCTCTTCAGTCCAATACACTGTATTGGCTGGTAGCAGACTCGAGTGCTATTTGCACTGTTTATGGCCAGAATAGCACAATAGTTGTGTTCTTACCCTGAATTAACACTTAATGCTAGAACTTGAAAGTGAATGTGAATCAACTCCGTGTAGGAAGTTGTATTGAACCCCAGTCGGCCTTACAAGAAAAACACTCTGCTTTTGAGAAACAGGCACTCTTGCACTCTACTGTGATTCCTATAGAGCCAGTACAGTGAGCTATCTCAGAACAAGAGAACTGTGCTTCCTACACAAACAGGGCACATCTAGTTCAACTCAGTATTGGAAACTGATTAAAACAGGAGCTTCTCTTCAGTCCAATACACTGTATTTGCTGGGAACAGACGTGAGTGCTATTTGCACTGTTTATGGCCAGAATAGCACAATAGTGGTGTTCATACCCTGAATTAACACTTAATGCTAGAACTTGAAACTGAATGTGAATCAACTCCATTTAGGAAGTTGTATTGAACCCTAGTCGGCCTTACAAGAAAAACACTCTGCTTTTGAGAAACAGGCACTCTTGCACTCTACTGTGTTTCCTATAGGGCCAGTACAGTGAGCTAGCACAGAACAAGAGAACTGTGCTTCCTACACAAACGGGGCATATCTAGTTCAACTCAGTATTGGAAACTGAGTAAAACAGGAGCTTCTCTTCTGTCCAATACACTGTATTTGCTGGGAACAGACGCGAGTGCTATTTGCACTGTTTATGGCCAGAATAGCACAATAGTGGTGTTCTTAACCTGAATTAACACTTAAAGCTAGAACTTGAAACTGAATGTGAATCAACTCCATTTAGGAAGTTGTATTGAACCCTAGTCGGCCTTACAAGAAAAACACTCTGCTTTTGAGAAACAGGCACTCTTGCAGTCTACTGTGTTTCCTATAGGGCCAGTACAGTGAGCTAGCTCAGAACAAGAGAACTGTGCTTCCTACACAAACAGGGCATATCTAGTTCAACTCAGTATTGGAAACTGAGTAAAACAGGAGCTTCTCTTCAGTCCAATACACTGTATTGGCTGGGAGCAGACACGAGTGGTATTTGCACTGTTTATGGCCAGAATAGCACAATAGTGGTGTTCTTACCCTGAATTAACACTTAATGCTAGAACTTGAAACTGAATGTGAATCAACTCCGTTTAGGAAGTTGTATTGAACCCCAGTCGGCCTTACAAGAAAAACACTCTACTTTTGAGAAACAGGCACTCTTGCACTCTATTGTGTTTCCTATAGGGCCAGTACAGAGAGCTAGCTCAGAACAAGAGAACTGTGCTTCCTACACAAACGGGGCATATCTAGTTCAACTCAGTATTGGAAACTAAGTAAAACAGGAGCTTCTCTTCTGTCCAATACGCTGTATTTGCTGGGAACAGACGCGAGTGCTATTTGCACTGTTTATGGCCAGAATAGCACAATAGTGGTGTTCTTACCCTGAATTAACACTTAATGCTAGAACTTGAAATTGAATGTGAATCAACTCCGTTTAGGAAGTTGTATTGAACCCCAGTCGGCCTTACAAGAAAAACACTCTACTTTTGAGAAACAGGCACTCTTGTACTCTACTGTGTTTCCTATAGGGCCAGTACAGTGAGCTAGCTCAGAACAAGAGAACTGTGATTCCTACACAAACGGGGCATATCTAGTTCAACTCAGTATTGGAAAATGAGTAAACGTGGAGCTTCTCTTCAGTCCAAAACGCTGTATTTGCTGGGAACAGACGCGAGTGCTATTTGCACTGTTTATGGCCAGAATAGCACAATAGTGGTGTTCTTACCCTGAATTAACACTTAATGCTAGAACTTGAAACTCAATGTGAATCAACTCCGTTTAGGAAGTTGTAATGAACCCCAGTTGGCCTTACAAAAAAACACTCTGCTTTTGAGAAACATGCAATCTTGCACTCTACTGTGTTTCCTATAGGGCCAGTACAGTGAGCTAGCTCAGAACAAGAGAACTGTGCTTCCTACACAAACGGGGCATATCTAGTTCAACTCAGTATTGGAAACTGAGAAAACAGGAGCTTCTCTTCAGTCCAATACACTGTATTTGCTGGGAACAGACGCGAGTGCTATTTGTACTGTTTATGGCCCGAATAGCACAATAGTGGTGTTCTTATCCTGAATTAACACTTAATGCTAGAACCTGAAACTGAATGTGAATCAACTTCATTTAGGAACTTGTATTGAACCCCAGTCGGCCTTACAAGAAAAACACTCTGCTTTTGAGAAACATGCACTCTTGCACTCTACTGTGTTTCCCATAGTGCCAGTACAGTGAGCTAGCTCAGAACAGGAGAACTGTGCTTCCTAGACAAACGGGGCATATCTAGTTCAACTCAGTATTGGAAACTGAGTAAAACAGGAGCTTCTCTTCAGTCCAATACACTGTATTTGCTGGGAACAGACGCAAGTGCTATTTGTACTGTTTATGGCCAGAATAGCACAATAGTGGTGTTCTTACCCTGAATTAACACTTAATGCTAGAACTTGAAACTGAATATAAATCAACTCCATTTAGGAAGTTGCATTGATCCCCAGTCGGTCTTACCAGAAAAACACTCTGGTTTCGAGAAACATGCACTCTTGCACTCTACTGTGTTTCCTATAGGGCCAGTACAGGAAGCTAGCTCAGAACAAGACAACTGTGCTTCCTATACAAACGGGGCATATCTAGTTCAACTCAGTATTGGAAACTGAGTAAAACAGGAGCTTCTCTTCAGTCCAATACACTGTATTTGCTGGGAACAGACGCGAGTGCTATTTGTACTGTTTATGGCCAGAATAGCACAATAGTGGTGTTCTTACCCTGAATTAACACTTAATGCAAGAACTTGAAACTGAATGTGAATCAACTCCGTTTAGGAAGTTGTATTGAACCCCAGTCGGCCTTACAAGAAAAACACTCTGCTTTTGAGAAACAGGCACTCTTGCACTCTACTGTGTTTCCAATGGGGCCAGTACAGTGAGCTAGCTCAGAACAAGAGAACTGTGCTTCCTACACAAACGGGGCATATCTAGTTCAACTCAGTATTGGAAACTGATTCAAACAGGAGCTTCTCTTCAGTCCAATACACTGTATTTGCTGGGAACAGACGCGAGTGCTATTTGCACTGTTTATGGCCAGAATAGCACAATAGTGGTGTTCTTACCCTGAATTAACACTTAATGCTAGAACTTGAAACTGAATGTGAATCAACTCCGTGTAGGAAGTTGTATTGAAACCCAGTCGGCCTTACAAGAAAAACACTCTGCGTTTGAGAAACAGGCACTCTTGCACTCTACTGTGTTTCCTATAGTGCCAGTACAGTGAGCTAGCTCACAACAAGAGAACTGTGCTTCCTACACAAACGGGGCGTATCTAGTTCAACTCAGTATTGGAAACTAAGTAAACCAGGAGCTTCTCTTCAGTCCAATACACTGTATTTGCTGGGAACAGACGCGAGTGCTATTTGCACTGTATGGCCAGAATAGCACAATAGGGGTGTTCTTACCCTGAATTAACACTTAATGCTAGAACTTGAAACTGAATGTAAATCAACTCCATTTAGGAAGTTGCATTGAACCCCAGTCGGCCTTAGCAGAAAAACACTCTGCTTTTGAGAAACATGCACTCTTGCACTCTACTGTGTTTCCTATAGGGCCAGTACAGGGAGCTAGCTCAGAACAAGAGAACTGTGCTTCCTACACAAACGGGGCATATCTAGTTCAACTCAGTATTGGAAACTAAGTAAAACAGGAGCTTCTCTTCAGTCCAATACACTGTATTTGCTGGGAACAGACGTGAGTGCTATTTGCACTGTTTATGGCCAGAATAGCACAATAGTAGTGTTCATAGCCTGAATTAACACTTAATGCTAGAACTTGAACCTGAATGTGAATCAACTCCATTTAGGAAGTTGTATTGAACCCCAGTCGGCCTTACAAGAAAAACTCTCTGCTTTTGAGAAACAGGCACTCTTGCACTCTACTGTGTTTCCTATAGGGCCAGTACAGTGAGCTAGCTCAGAACAAGGGAACTGTGCTTCCTACACAAACGGGGCATATCTAGTTCAACTCAGTATTGGAAACTAAGTAAAACAGGAGCTTCTCTTCTGTCCAATACACTGTATTGGCTGGGAACATACGCGAGTGTTATTTGCACTGTTTATGGCCAGAATAGCACAATAGTGGTGTTCTTACCCTGAATTAACACTTAATGCTAGAATTTGAAACTGAATGTGAATCAACTCCGTTTAGGAAGTTGTATTGAACCCCAGTCGGCCTTACAAGAAAAACACTCTGCTTTTGAGAAACAGGCACTCTTGCACTGTACTGAGTTTCCTATAGGGCCAGTACAGTGAGCTAGCCCAGAACAAGAGAACTGTGCTTCCTACACAAACGGGGCATATCTAGTTCAACTCAGTATTGGAAAATGAGTAAAACAGGAGCTTCTCTTCAGTCCAATACACTGTATTTGCTGGGAACAGACACGAGTGCTATTTGCACTGTTTAAGGACAGAATAGCACAATAGTGGTGTTCTTACCCTGAATTAACACTTAATGCTATAACTTGAAACTGAATGTGAATCAACTGAGTTTATGAAGTTGTATTGAACCCCAGTGGGCCTTACAAGAAAAACACTCTGCTTTTGAGAAACATGCACTCTTGCACTCTACTGTGTTTCCTATAGAGCCAGTACAGTGAGCTAGCTCAGAACAAGAGAACTGTGCTTCCTACACAAACGGGGCACATCTTGTTCAATTCAGTATTGGAAACTGATTAAAACAGGAGATTCTCTTCAGTCCAATACACTGTACTTGCTGGGAACAGACGCGAGTGCTATTTGCACTGTTTATGGCCAGAATAGCACAATAGTGGTGTTCATACCCTGAATTAACACTTAATGCTAGAACTTGAAACTGAATGTGAATCAACTCCGTGTAGGAAGTTGTATTGAACCCCAGTCGGCCTTACAAAAAAACACTCTGCTTTTGAGAAACAGGCATTCTTGCACTCTACTGTGTTTCCTATAGGGCCAGTACAGTGAGCTAGCCCAGAACAAGAGAACTGTGTTTCCTACACAAACGGGGCATATCTAGTTCAACTCAGTATTGGAAACTGAGTAAAACAGGAGCTTCTCTTCTGTCGAATACACTGTATTTGCTGGGAACAGACGCGAGTGCTATTTGCACTGTGTATGGCCAGAATAGCACAATAGTGGTGTTCTTACCCTGAATTAACACTTAAAGCTAGAACTTGAAACTGAATGTGAATCAACTCCATTTAGGAATTTGTATTGAACCCTAGTCGGCCTTACAATAAAAACACTCTGCTTTTGAGAAACAAGCACTCTTGCACTCTCCTGTGTTTCCTATAGGGCCAGTACAGTGAGCTAGCTCAGAACAAGAGAACTGTGCTTCCTACACAAACAGAGCATATCTAGTTCAACTCAGTATTGGAAACTGAGTAAAACAGGAGCTTCTCTTCAGTCCAATACACTGTATTGGCTGGTAGCAGACTCGAGTGCTATTTGCACTGTTTATGGCCAGAATAGCACAATAGTTGTGTTCTTACCCTGAATTAACACTTAATGCTAGAACTTGAAAGTGAATGTGAATCAACTCCGTGTAGGAAGTTGTATTGAACCCCAGTCGGCCTTACAAGAAAAACACTCTGCTTTTGAGAAACAGGCACTCTTGCACTCTACTGTGATTCCTATAGAGCCAGTACAGTGAGCTATCTCAGAACAAGAGAACTGTGCTTCCTACACAAACAGGGCACATCTAGTTCAACTCAGTATTGGAAACTGATTAAAACAGGAGCTTCTCTTCAGTCCAATACACTGTATTTGCTGGGAACAGACGTGAGTGCTATTTGCACTGTTTATGGCCAGAATAGCACAATAGTGGTGTTCATACCCTGAATTAACACTTAATGCTAGAACTTGAAACTGAATGTGAATCAACTCCATTTAGGAAGTTGTATTGAACCCTAGTCGGCCTTACAAGAAAAACACTCTGCTTTTGAGAAACAGGCACTCTTGCACTCTACTGTGTTTCCTATAGGGCCAGTACAGTGAGCTAGCACAGAACAAGAGAACTGTGCTTCCTACACAAACGGGGCATATCTAGTTCAACTCAGTATTGGAAACTGAGTAAAACAGGAGCTTCTCTTCTGTCCAATACACTGTATTTGCTGGGAACAGACGCGAGTGCTATTTGCACTGTTTATGGCCAGAATAGCACAATAGTGGTGTTCTTACCCTGAATTAACACTTAATGCTAGAACTTGAAACTGAATGTGAATCAACTCCGTTTAGGAAGTTGTATTGAAACCCAGTCGGCCTTACAAGAAAAACACTCTGCTTTTGAGAAACAGGCACTCTTGCACTCTACTGTGTTTCCTATAGTGCCAGTACAGTGAGCTAGCTCACAACAAGAGAACTGTGCTTCCTACACAAACGGGGCGTATCTAGTTCAACTCAGTATTGGAAACTAAGTAAACCAGGAGCTTCTCTTCAGTCCAATACACTGTATTTGCTGGGAACAGACGCGAGTGCTATTTGCACTGTTTATGGCCAGAATAGCACAATAGTGGTGTTCTTAACCTGAATTAACACTTAAAGCTAGAACTTGAAACTGAATGTGAATCAACTCCATTTAGGAAGTTGTATTGAACCCTAGTCGGCCTTACAAGAAAAACACTCTGCTTTTGAGAAACAGGCACTCTTGCAGTCTACTGTGTTTCCTATAGGGCCAGTACAGTGAGCTAGCTCAGAACAAGAGAACTGTGCTTCCTACACAAACAGGGCATATCTAGTTCAACTCAGTATTGGAAACTGAGTAAAACAGGAGCTTCTCTTCAGTCCAATACACTGTATTGGCTGGGAGCAGACACGAGTGGTATTTGCACTGTTTATGGCCAGAATAGCACAATAGTGGTGTTCTTACCCTGAATTAACACTTAATGCTAGAACTTGAAACTGAATGTGAATCAACTCCGTTTAGGAAGTTGTATTGAACCCCAGTCAGCCTTACAAGAAAAACACTCTACTTTTGAGAAACAGGCACTCTTGCACTCTATTGTGTTTCCTATAGGGCCAGTACAGAGAGCTAGCTCAGAACAAGAGAACTGTGCTTCCTACACAAACGGGGCATATCTAGTTCAACTCAGTATTGGAAACTAAGTAAAACAGGAGCTTCTCTTCTGTCCAATACGCTGTATTTGCTGGGAACAGACGCGAGTGCTATTTGCACTGTTTATGGCCAGAATAGCACAATAGTGGTGTTCTTACCCTGAATTAACACTTAATGCTAGAACTTGAAATTGAATGTGAATCAACTCCGTTTAGGAAGTTGTATTGAACCCCAGTCGGCCTTACAAGAAAAACACTCTACTTTTGAGAAACAGGCACTCTTGTACTCTACTGTGTTTCCTATAGGGCCAGTACAGTGAGCTAGCTCAGAACAAGAGAACTGTGATTCCTACACAAACGGGGCATATCTAGTTCAACTCAGTATTGGAAAATGAGTAAACGTGGAGCTTCTCTTCAGTCCAAAACGCTGTATTTGCTGGGAACAGACGCGAGTGCTATTTGCACTGTTTATGGCCAGAATAGCACAATAGTGGTGTTCTTACCCTGAATTAACACTTAATGCTAGAACTTGAAACTCAATGTGAATCAACTCCGTTTAGGAAGTTGTAATGAACCCCAGTTGGCCTTACAAAAAAACACTCTGCTTTTGAGAAACATGCAATCTTGCACTCTACTGTGTTTCCTATAGGGCCAGTACAGTGAGCTAGCTCAGAACAAGAGAACTGTGCTTCCTACACAAACGGGGCATATCTAGTTCAACTCAGTATTGGAAACTGAGAAAACAGGAGCTTCTCTTCAGTCCAATACACTGTATTTGCTGGGAACAGACGCGAGTGCTATTTGTACTGTTTATGGCCCGAATAGCACAATAGTGGTGTTCTTATCCTGAATTAACACTTAATGCTAGAACCTGAAACTGAATGTGAATCAACTTCATTTAGGAACTTGTATTGAACCCCAGTCGGCCTTACAAGAAAAACACTCTGCTTTTGAGAAACATGCACTCTTGCACTCTACTGTGTTTCCCATAGTGCCAGTACAGTGAGCTAGCTCAGAACAGGAGAACTGTGCTTCCTAGACAAACGGGGCATATCTAGTTCAACTCAGTATTTGAAACTGAGTAAAACAGGAGCTTCTCTTCAGTCCAATACACTGTATTTGCTGGGAACAGACGCAAGTGCTATTTGTACTGTTTATGGCCAGAATAGCACAATAGTGGTGTTCTTACCCTGAATTAACACTTAATGCTAGAACTTGAAACTGAATATAAATCAACTCCATTTAGGAAGTTGCATTGATCCCCAGTCGGTCTTACCAGAAAAACACTCTGCTTTTGAGAAACATGCACTCTTGCACTCTACTGTGTTTCCTATAGGGCCAGTACAGGAAGCTAGCTCAGAACAAGACAACTGTGCTTCCTATACAAACGGGGCATATCTAGTTCAACTCAGTATTGGAAACTGAGTAAAACAGGAGCTTCTCTTCAGTCCAATACACTGTATTTGCTGGGAACAGACGCGAGTGCTATTTGTACTGTTTATGGCCAGAATAGCACAATAGTGGTGTTCTTACCCTGAATTAACACTTAATGCAAGAACTTGAAACTGAATGTGAATCAACTCCGTTTAGGAAGTTGTATTGAACCCCAGTCGGCCTTACAAGAAAAACACTCTGCTTTTGAGAAACAGGCACTCTTGCACTCTACTGTGTTTCCAATGGGGCCAGTACAGTGAGCTAGCTCAGAACAAGAGAACTGTGCTTCCTACACAAACGGGGCATATCTAGTTCAACTCAGTATTGGAAACTGATTCAAACAGGAGCTTCTCTTCAGTCCAATACACTGTATTTGCTGGGAACAGACGCGAGTGCTATTTGCACTGTTTATGGCCAGAATAGCACAATAGTGGTGTTCTTACCCTGAATTAACACTTAATGCTAGAACTTGAAACTGAATGTGAATCAACTCCGTTTAGGAAGTTGTATTGAAACCCAGTCGGCCTTACAAGAAAAACACTCTGCTTTTGAGAAACAGGCACTCTTGCACTCTACTGTGTTTCCTATAGTGCCAGTACAGTGAGCTAGCTCACAACAAGAGAACTGTGCTTCCTACACAAATGGGGCGTATCTAGTTCAACTCAGTATTGGAAACTAAGTAAACCAGGAGCTTCTCTTCAGTCCAATACACTGTATTTGCTGGGAACAGACGCGAGTGCTATTTGCACTGTATGGCCAGAATAGCACAATAGGGGTGTTCTTACCCTGAATTAACACTTAATGCTAGAACTTGAAACTGAATGTAAATCAACTCCATTTAGGAAGTTGCATTGAACCCCAGTCGGCCTTAGCAGAAAAACACTCTGCTTTTGAGAAACATGCACTCTTGCACTCTACTGTGTTTCCTATAGGGCCAGTACAGGGAGCTAGCTCAGAACAAGAGAACTGTGCTTCCTACACAAACGGGGCATATCTAGTTCAACTCAGTATTGGAAACTAAGTAAAACAGGAGCTTCTCTTCAGTCCAATACACTGTATTTGCTGGGAACAGACGTGAGTGCTATTTGCACTGTTTATGGCCAGAATAGCACAATAGTAGTGTTCATAGCCTGAATTAACACTTAATGCTAGAACTTGAACCTGAATGTGAATCAACTCCATTTAGGAAGTTGTATTGAACCCCAGTCGGCCTTACAAGAAAAACACTCTGCTTTTGAGAAACAGGCACTCTTGCACTCTACTGTGTTTCCTATAGGGCCAGTACAGTGAGCTAGCTCAGAACAAGGGAACTGTGCTTCCTACACAAACGGGGCATATCTAGTTCAACTCAGTATTGGAAACTAAGTAAAACAGGAGCTTCTCTTCTGTCCAATACACTGTATTGGCTGGGAACATACGCGAGTGTTATTTGCACTGTTTATGGCCAGAATAGCACAATAGTGGTGTTCTTACCCTGAATTAACACTTAATGCTAGAATTTGAAACTGAATGTGAATCAACTCCGTTTAGGAAGTTGTATTGAACCCCAGTCGGCCTTACAAGAAAAACACTATGCTTTTGAGAAACAGGCACTCTTGCACTGTACTGAGTTTCCTATAGGGCCAGTACAGTGAGCTAGCCCAGAACAAGAGAACTGTGCTTCCTACACAAACGTGGCATATCTAGTTCAACTCAGTATTGGAAAATGAGTAAAACAGGAGCTTCTCTTCAGTCCAATACACTGTATTTGCTGGGAACAGACACGAGTGCTATTTGCACTGTTTAAGGACAGAATAGCACAATAGTGGTGTTCTTACCCTGAATTAACACTTAATGCTATAACTTGAAACTGAATGTGAATCAACTGAGTTTATGAAGTTGTATTGAACCCCAGTGGGCCTTACAAGAAAAACACTCTGCTTTTGAGAAACATGCACTCTTGCACTCTACTGTGTTTCCTATAGAGCCAGTACAGTGAGCTAGCTCAGAACAAGAGAACTGTGCTTCCTACACAAACGGGGCACATCTTGTTCAATTCAGTATTGGAAACTGATTAAAACAGGAGATTCTCTTCAGTCCAATACACTGTACTTGCTGGGAACAGACGCGAGTGCTATTTGCACTGTTTATGGCCAGAATAGCACAATAGTGGTGTTCATACCCTGAATTAACACTTAATGCTAGAACTTGAAACTGAATGTGAATCAACTCCGTGTAGGAAGTTGTATTGAACCCCAGTCGGCCTTACAAAAAAACACTCTGCTTTTGAGAAACAGGCATTCTTGCACTCTACTGTGTTTCCTATAGGGCCAGTACAGTGAGCTAGCCCAGAACAAGAGAACTGTGTTTCCTACACAAACGGGGCATATCTAGTTCAACTCAGTATTGGAAACTGAGTAAAACAGGAGCTTCTCTTCTGTCGAATACACTGTATTTGCTGGGAACAGACGCGAGTGCTATTTGCACTGTGTATGGCCAGAATAGCACAATAGTGGTGTTCTTACCCTGAATTAACACTTAAAGCTAGAACTTGAAACTGAATGTGAATCAACTCCATTTAGGAATTTGTATTGAACCCTAGTCGGCCTTACAATAAAAACACTCTGCTTTTGAGAAACAAGCACTCTTGCACTCTCCTGTGTTTCCTATAGGGCCAGTACAGTGAGCTAGCTCAGAACAAGAGAACTGTGCTTCCTACACAAACAGAGCATATCTAGTTCAACTCAGTATTGGAAACTGAGTAAAACAGGAGCTTCTCTTCAGTCCAATACACTGTATTGGCTGGTAGCAGACTCGAGTGCTATTTGCACTGTTTATGGCCAGAATAGCACAATAGTTGTGTTCTTACCCTGAATTAACACTTAATGCTAGAACTTGAAAGTGAATGTGAATCAACTCCGTGTAGGAAGTTGTATTGAACCCCAGTCGGCCTTACAAGAAAAACACTCTGCTTTTGAGAAACAGGCACTCTTGCACTCTACTGTGATTCCTATAGAGCCAGTACAGTGAGCTATCTCAGAACAAGAGAACTGTGCTTCCTACACAAACAGGGCACATCTAGTTCAACTCAGTATTGGAAACTGATTAAAACAGGAGCTTCTCTTCAGTCCAATACACTGTATTTGCTGGGAACAGACGTGAGTGCTATTTGCACTGTTTATGGCCAGAATAGCACAATAGTGGTGTTCATACCCTGAATTAACACTTAATGCTAGAACTTGAAACTGAATGTGAATCAACTCCATTTAGGAAGTTGTATTGAACCCTAGTCGGCCTTACAAGAAAAACACTCTGCTTTTGAGAAACAGGCACTCTTGCACTCTACTGTGTTTCCTATAGGGCCAGTACAGTGAGCTAGCACAGAACAAGAGAACTGTGCTTCCTACACAAACGGGGCATATCTAGTTCAACTCAGTATTGGAAACTGAGTAAAACAGGAGCTTCTCTTCTGTCCAATACACTGTATTTGCTGGGAACAGACGCGAGTGCTATTTGCACTGTTTATGGCCAGAATAGCACAATAGTGGTGTTCTTAACCTGAATTAACACTTAAAGCTAGAACTTGAAACTGAATGTGAATCAACTCCATTTAGGAAGTTGTATTGAACCCTAGTCGGCCTTACAAGAAAAACACTCTGCTTTTGAGAAACAGGCACTCTTGCAGTCTACTGTGTTTCCTATAGGGCCAGTACAGTGAGCTAGCTCAGAACAAGAGAACTGTGCTTCCTACACAAACAGGGCATATCTAGTTCAACTCAGTATTGGAAACTGAGTAAAACAGGAGCTTCTCTTCAGTCCAATACACTGTATTGGCTGGGAGCAGACACGAGTGGTATTTGCACTGTTTATGGCCAGAATAGCACAATAGTGGTGTTCTTACCCTGAATTAACACTTAATGCTAGAACTTGAAACTGAATGTGAATCAACTCCGTTTAGGAAGTTGTATTGAACCCCAGTCGGCCTTACAAGAAAAACACTCTACTTTTGAGAAACAGGCACTCTTGCACTCTATTGTGTTTCCTATAGGGCCAGTACAGAGAGCTAGCTCAGAACAAGAGAACTGTGCTTCCTACACAAACGGGGCATATCTAGTTCAACTCAGTATTGGAAACTAAGTAAAACAGGAGCTTCTCTTCTGTCCAATACGCTGTATTTGCTGGGAACAGACGCGAGTGCTATTTGCACTGTTTATGGCCAGAATAGCACAATAGTGGTGTTCTTACCCTGAATTAACACTTAATGCTAGAACTTGAAATTGAATGTGAATCAACTCCGTTTAGGAAGTTGTATTGAACCCCAGTCGGCCTTACAAGAAAAACACTCTACTTTTGAGAAACAGGCACTCTTGTACTCTACTGTGTTTCCTATAGGGCCAGTACAGTGAGCTAGCTCAGAACAAGAGAACTGTGATTCCTACACAAACGGGGCATATCTAGTTCAACTCAGTATTGGAAAATGAGTAAACGTGGAGCTTCTCTTCAGTCCAAAACGCTGTATTTGCTGGGAACAGACGCGAGTGCTATTTGCACTGTTTATGGCCAGAATAGCACAATAGTGGTGTTCTTACCCTGAATTAACACTTAATGCTAGAACTTGAAACTCAATGTGAATCAACTCCGTTTAGGAAGTTGTAATGAACCCCAGTTGGCCTTACAAAAAAACACTCTGCTTTTGAGAAACATGCAATCTTGCACTCTACTGTGTTTCCTATAGGGCCAGTACAGTGAGCTAGCTCAGAACAAGAGAACTGTGCTTCCTACACAAACGGGGCATATCTAGTTCAACTCAGTATTGGAAACTGAGAAAACAGGAGCTTCTCTTCAGTCCAATACACTGTATTTGCTGGGAACAGACGCGAGTGCTATTTGTACTGTTTATGGCCCGAATAGCACAATAGTGGTGTTCTTATCCTGAATTAACACTTAATGCTAGAACCTGAAACTGAATGTGAATCAACTTCATTTAGGAAGTTGTATTGAACCCCAGTCGGCCTTACAAGAAAAACACTCTGCTTTTGAGAAACATGCACTCTTGCACTCTACTGTGTTTCCCATAGTGCCAGTACAGTGAGCTAGCTCAGAACAGGAGAACTGTGCTTCCTAGACAAACGGGGCATATCTAGTTCAACTCAGTATTGGAAACTGAGTAAAACAGGAGCTTCTCTTCAGTCCAATACACTGTATTTGCTGGGAACAGACGCAAGTGCTATTTGTACTGTTTATGGCCAGAATAGCACAATAGTGGTGTTCTTACCCTGAATTAACACTTAATGCTAGAACTTGAAACTGAATATAAATCAACTCCATTTAGGAAGTTGCATTGATCCCCAGTCGGTCTTACCAGAAAAACACTCTGCTTTTGAGAAACATGCACTCTTGCACTCTACTGTGTTTCCTATAGGGCCAGTACAGGAAGCTAGCTCAGAACAAGACAACTGTGCTTCCTATACAAACGGGGCATATCTAGTTCAACTCAGTATTGGAAACTGAGTAAAACAGGAGCTTCTCTTCAGTCCAATACACTGTATTTGCTGGGAACAGACGCGAGTGCTATTTGTACTGTTTATGGCCAGAATAGCACAATAGTGGTGTTCTTACCCTGAATTAACACTTAATGCAAGAACTTGAAACTGAATGTGAATCAACTCCGTTTAGGAAGTTGTATTGAACCCCAGTCGGCCTTACAAGAAAAACACTCTGCTTTTGAGAAACAGGCACTCTTGCACTCTACTGTGTTTCCAATGGGGCCAGTACAGTGAGCTAGCTCAGAACAAGAGAACTGTGCTTCCTACACAAACGGGGTATATCTAGTTCAACTCAGTATTGGAAACTGATTCAAACAGGAGCTTCTCTTCAGTCCAATACACTGTATTTGCTGGGAACAGACGCGAGTGCTATTTGCACTGTTTATGGCCAGAATAGCACAATAGTGGTGTTCTTACCCTGAATTAACACTTAATGCTAGAACTTGAAACTGAATGTGAATCAACTCCGTTTAGGAAGTTGTATTGAAACCCAGTCGGCCTTACAAGAAAAACACTCTGCTTTTGAGAAACAGGCACTCTTGCACTCTACTGTGTTTCCTATAGTGCCAGTACAGTGAGCTAGCTCACAACAAGAGAACTGTGCTTCCTACACAAACGGGGCGTATCTAGTTCAACTCAGTATTGGAAACTAAGTAAACCAGGAGCTTCTCTTCAGTCCAATACACTGTATTTGCTGGGAACAGACGCGAGTGCTATTTGCACTGTATGGCCAGAATAGCACAATAGGGGTGTTCTTACCCTGAATTAACACTTAATGCTAGAACTTGAAACTGAATGTAAATCAACTCCATTTAGGAAGTTGCATTGAACCCCAGTCGGCCTTAGCAGAAAAACACTCTGCTTTTGAGAAACATGCACTCTTGCACTCTACTGTGTTTCCTATAGGGCCAGTACAGGGAGCTAGCTCAGAACAAGAGAACTGTGCTTCCTACACAAACGGGGCATATCTAGTTCAACTCAGTATTGGAAACTAAGTAAAACAGGAGCTTCTCTTCAATCCAATACACTGTATTTGCTAGGAACAGACGCGAGTGCTATTTGCACTGTTTATGGCCAGAATAGCACAATAGTGGTGTTCTTACCCTGAATTAACACTTAATGCTAGAACTTGAAACTGAAAGTGAATCAACTCCGTTTAGGAAGTTGTATTGAACCACAGTCGGCATTACAAGAAAACCACTCTGCTTTTGAGAAACATGCACTCTTGCACTCTACTGTGTTTCCCATAGGGCCAGTACAGTGAGCTAGCTCAGAACAAGACAACTGTGCTTCCTAGACAAACGGGGCATATCTAGTTCAACTCAGTATTGGAAACTGAGTAAAACAGGAGGTTCTCTTCAGTCCAATACACTGTATTGGCTGGGAGCAGACGCGAGTTGTATTTGCACTGTTTATGGCCAGAATAGCACAATAGTGGTGTTCTTACCCTGAATTAACACTTAATGCTAGAACTTGAACCTGAATGTGAATCAACTCCGTTTAGGAAGTTGTATTGAACCCCAGTTGGCCTTACAAAAAAACACTCTGCTTTTGAGAAACATGCAATCTTACAGTCTACTGTGTTTCCTATAGGGCCAGTACAGTGAGCTAGCTCAGAAAAAGAGAACTGTGCTTCCTACACCAACGGGGCATATCTAGTTCAACTCAGTATTGGAAACTGAGAAAACAGGAGCTTCTCTTCAGTCCAATACACTGTATTTGCTGGGAACAGACGGGAGTGCTATTTGCACTGTTTATGGCCCGAATAGCACAATAGTGGTGTTCTTATCCTGAATTAACACTTAATGCTAGAACCTGAAACTGAATGTGAATCAACTCCGTTTAGGAACTTGTATTGAACCCCAGTCGGCCTTACAAGAAAAACACTCTGCTTTTGAGAAACATGCACTCTTGCACTCTACTGTGTTTCCCATAGGTCCAGTACAGTGAGCTAGCTCAGAACAAGAGAACTGTGCTTCCTACACAAACGGGGCATATCTAGTTCAACTCAGTATTGAAAACAAGTAAAACAGGAGCTTATCTTCAGTCCAATACACTGTATTTGCTGGGAACAGAAGCATGTGCTATTTGTACTGTTTATGGCCAGAATAGCACAATAGTGGTGTTCTTACCCTGAATTAACACTTAATGCTAGAACTTGAAAATGAATGTGAATCAACTCCGTTTAGGAAGTTGTATTGAACCCCAGTCGGCCTTACAAGAAAAACACTCTGCTTTTGAGAAACAGGCACTCTTGCACTCTACTCTGTTTCCTATAGGGCTAGTACAGTGAGCTAGCACAGAACAAGAGAACTGTGTTTCCTACACAAACGGGGCATATCTAGTTCAACTCAGTATTGGAAACTGAGTAAAACAGGAGCTTCTCTTCAGTCCAATACACTGTATTGGCTGGGAGCAGACGCGAGTTGTATTTGCACTGTTTATGGCCAGAATAGCACAATAGTGGTGTTCTTACCCTGAATTAACACTTAATGCTAGAACTTGAAAGTGAATGTGAATCAACTTAGTTTAGGAAGTTGTATTGAACCCCAGTTGGCCTTACAAGATAAACACTCTGCTTTTGAGAAACATGCACTCTTGCACTCTACTGTGTTTCCCATAGGGCCGGTACAGTGAGCTAACTCAGAACAAGAGAACTGTGCTTCCTACACAAACGGGGCATATCTAGTTCAACTCAGTATTGGAAACTGATTAAAACAGGAGCTTCTCTTCAGTCCAATACACTGTATTTGGTGGGAACAGACGCGAGTGCTATTTGCACTGTTTATGGCCAGAATAGCACAATAGTGGTGTTCATACCCTGAATTAACACTTAATGCTAGAACTTGAAACTGAATGTGAATCAACTCCATTTAGGAAGTTGTATTGAACCCCAGTCGGCCTTACAAGAAAAACACTCTGCTTTTTGTGGGGCGTTTACCCACCACCCCCACAGCTTCCCAGAGTTTTCTTGAGTGCGAGCAGCAGGAAATATTAGATAGAAGGATTTATAGCGGAGAATCTTGCGGAGATAAACAGATAGAAAATAAAGGATAGCCTCGAGAGGGCCTGGAACCTATTCCAACGGGCCCGGACTGTCTCTGGTCCAGGGTTTTTATAGAGACGCCAAGGGGTGGAGCAAAAGACCTCCTCCCCCAGCACAGCCAAGTGCAGACCATCTCAGACACCTGCACTCAGGCCCGTGGTCCTGATCATCCTCTATTTGGACCTGCTGGGTAAAGCCACGAGGAACCCCAGAACGGGCTCCCACAGGTCCCCCCTTCTTAATATATAAAAAAATAACTATTAATGGCTTACAGCAATCTCCATAGCTGTTACACCTCCCAGTATGGGAGTAGAGGATGATATAGATGGCATTTCTCTTTTGAATTAGGTCCAAGGTGACTACAGCAGTCTTAGCTGCCTCAAGCCCTTTCTAAACCAAAACTCGGTGACTACAAACTTCAAGAATCCCTTAGCTTCATCATTACCATTAACAGGTTAACAAATATTGCTATACATAGTCACAATTCTCTCAATCTTACAACTCAAAGCAAACTCTTAACAGAACCATTTGAATTAGCATATATGGTGCTATATATAGTTAACAATTTTCTCCGTCTTACAACTTTAACTCAATCATTTGAATTTTCTTGTTAACAGAACATAGGAAAAACTTCGATGTATTCACATCAAACTTAAATATTTCCTTAACTCCACAAAACCAGGGTGCATTAATATCAATAGGTTTCTGCGAACATAATTCGATCTCATAGTTCCTCCTTTTCTTTATAATTTTTTAAGCAAACTCTCAAGCCTAGTTAGAAAACCCCAACTTTTCTGTTTAAACAGTTCCATTTGTAACACAAAACCAGTTCCATAAGTAATTCCATTTTTACATAAACAGTTCCACAAAACAATTCATAAATCTCCAGTTAATAAAGCATATATGCATACACAAAATTGCATCTTGATTCTAAGTAGAAATACATTTCTTCATTTAAACAGTTCCATTTTTAACCCAATTCCAGAAAACTGTTCCTAGGTCATTACTATAAGTAAGCTCAAAATTGTCCCATTGCAATGAAATCTCTGTTGTTCATTTCATTTAAGTACCAAAATTCAAATGATAAATTTTGGTACTAGCCTTCCAAATTTGAAGAAATCCTTAACCAAAATCTTTTTGTAATTTTATCTCATTTTAAGTTCAAAAAGTTCAAACAAGAAATAAATTCTGGTATCAGGCTTTCACTTCCAAATATGAAGAGACGTTTTTCAACCAAAACTTTTTGCAGTTAATAATTTTTGTTCAAACAAGTGTCTCTGCAACTTTTGTTCTCACAGACAGACCTTTTTAGTTATAGTAAGATTTTAAACCGCACCGTTTTTGCTGTTAGCTCAGGTTTTTCTGTGCTGTGTTGATATTCCACGGATCTCAGCTGCGGATGCCTTGTGCTGGTTCTGGAGTCCGCCATTCTTAGCTTCTTAGCGGCTTTTGGAGCTTTTGAAACCATTCAGACTGCCTACCTTGCAGTCTACTAGGACACTATCTCCTGTGTCTCAGGTGTTTTCACCATATACATTAATAGACTCACACTTAACATTTACACTTTTTCACAAACTCACATATAACATTTTTTTGCCTTGCAAAGCATTTAGACTCATATTCAACATTTACACGTTTTTACAAACTCACATACAACATATTAACATCTACTTATTTATACTTTAAGGAAACTATAGAACTACTTTAGCAAATATATTTCTTATTAATTCTTATATAATTCTATTTATTCCATCTTATTAAACTGACATTTACAACTAACATCTTACAAGCTTATTACTACATGTCTTAAGACTACCTTAGATACTTCTTACAAGCTTATATTCTTAAAGGAACTCTATAGATCTATTTTACAAACTTATATAGGCTACCATTAGCATATATCTAACTTAGCAAACACCTAAAGATTTCTTAACACAGATATAACAAGACAGAATTTCTACAAACTCACATATCTTATTTTCATTTTTCTACTTCTTACTCTTAATTATTATCACTATCTCTATTATAAAGATTCTCTTAACTAGACAGGAAGTACGTACATAATTTCTAAAGTTTAGAGTTTATAGTCAGCTTTGTTATAAAGCACTGGGATTTAGTGAGTGTTGTCATTATAGAGTTGTGATACTTGTTGCTAGGGGATTGTAACATTCTCAGGACAAAGCCACACCCCAAAGTTGCGAGTTCTCTCAGCCGTTCCGGACCGGCAGAGATGCACTGTCAGCGGTAGACAGTTTTTTAACTAGAGGCTGTCCCTTCACCCAAATTCATAATAGCTCCCCTAAATGCCTCAATTCAGACAAACGTTTCTATTACAGCAGCACTTTTGGTTTGCTCTACTGAAAAACTTCACTTTATTAGCTTTAACTACTAATGTTATTAGCAGCGGTGATATTTAGCATTGATTTCTTATAAGGAACTTTCAGGTAAAGCAACTCTTTTGTAAGACAGCTCGATTTTTCTGAAGTTTGTTTCCCATCTATAAAGCAGTCATTTCTTTTTTGAATGCCTGTTTCCTTGTCTCCTTATTAGATTTGCAAAGGAATTACTCATTGCAGGCAGTTTGTTCAAAAGGCAAAGAACTTTTTTAATTTCAACATAAGTTTCTTCATATCTAAGACAACGTTCAGTGTATAAACTGCTTTCCCTTGCTTTAAGGATTTTAAGGTGACTTGTTTGCTCTTAAAGGTAGCTTTTTGTCATCCAACTACCATAAAAACTTTGCACAGCTATTAGGGTAAATAAGGCATTTTACCAACGGAGCCCCAAACCGTGAAGCACCTAGTTCCGTATCCTTTTAATTTTTCATTGGAACTGACATTTAAACCCTTAGACGATTTTCCTCCTTATTCTTTTACAAGCTGTATTTTAAGTTTACCATGAACCTATTTTCGAGCTGACAAGTGTTTCAGGGCAATGTCGCCATCTTTAGCAGAAAAACTACCTTTCCCAGAATGCATTTCCCTTATATCAGTCCATAATATCAGTCCCTTATATCATTTCCCATATTTCTTATCGTGTTTGAGAGTCAACTGGTTCTCTTTTACCAGACTTGCTTACAAATTCTTGCCCGGGAGGTTTGAACAAAGTTTTTTGCTTTTGCAATGGGCGATTTGAACAAGCATTTTACATTTTCAGCTATGGGACATTGGGAGGTTTCTGGTCTCTCCTCAGCTGGCTTCAACAGGTGTCTCTCCTTCATTAGACACTGGCCCCCGGATCAGAACCACACCTGCCTCGTTAGCCAGCATTGAGGCTGGCATTTCTGATAACAACTTTACTCGGGGCTTGTGTTTGTCTTAGCCAGTCAGTGAAAAACAAGATCATTTACAACAGCTTTTCCATAGCTTCTTCAGAGAGATTTTCTCCCACTGATCTTATTCTCATTTTGCTTGTTCCTTCCCCCCCGCCAGATGCAGAGCTTCAGCTTTCTGTCTGCGGCTCTGTACCTGTGCTAGCTGCCTTTGGAGGTAGGGGCTTTTTTTTTCTCCCCCTGAATCTGCCTCAAACTCTAGCAGCTTTGTCAGGTCATGCATTTTCTGGGGAGGAATCTGTCCCCTCTTTCTTCAGAGTCTTTCTCCCAGACAGTATCCAGTTTGGTCTCAGTTTATCCCCTCTACCCCAGAAACAGTTTCCAACACTACAGTGGCGGCTTTCTCTGCTACTGAAGGTAGGGGTTTTCTGTCTGTTTTCGGGGTCTGTGTGGTTTGCGTACAGACTGAAAATCTAACAAGGGAAGTTTTTGCCATTTCTAAACTCCCATTAGGACAGGTGCTTTGCCTCATCAGGCCTTCACCTGGCCCAGTCCCCCAGTGGGTTGCATTTGCTTGTCTGGGTGCTCAAGGACAGAGCTTATGCCAGAGGCAATCACCCCTCAGGGCTACACTCCCTCATCTCAGGGAGTTAGTTGAAACAAAGTTTTTCTCAAAGGTGCTTTCTCTGACAGAAAAGAAAGCTTTACTCCTGGATAGTTTTGTTTTGCCCTGGCTGGGCTCTTTCCCCAGACAGCGTTCTGACTCGGCAGCACGACTGCTTCAGACACAGATCAGCTTTACTGTTTTCCCAGAAAGGTCCTTTCTCTGATAGGAAAGCTTTTTCTCAGATTTCTTTTTGCAGTTGTGGACCTATCAACCCGGGACTTGTAGGAAAGTGGACAACTGTGCCGTTCCCACCGGCTTTAGCTTTGTTTGTTCATTAGCAATCTTCCCCTGGGTCCTGCACCTTCCTGCCTCAGCTCTGTGCTCCAGGAAGTTTGCAACTGCAGGAACCCTAGTATCCCCGAAATGCACTCCAACTCAGAGAGGCTGGCCAGTCGCCTCTGGGTTTTTGGTCAGAAGCGAGGATACAGTTTGCATTGCTTCAGGGGATCTTTGCATTAAGATTAGGAGCATCTTTCCTTTCTGAAATGCTCACTCAGAAACAAAGCACTTGACGCCTCAGCTTGGCTGTAACTGAAAAGCTTGGCTTTTTTGCTTTTCTCAGGCAAAGTTTCCTGCCCTTTGGGCTCTCTGTAGCTGTTCACCCTTACTCTCCCCAAGCGTTTCCCTCAGGGTACTCTGACCCACTGTCTTTTACTAGCTTGAAGAGACAGAGTTTAGAAGAGGTTTTTAGAAACTTGTCCTTGCCTCCTGCATTGCAGGGAGGATTTTTAAAGCTTGAAAGAACTTAGAGAGGTTTTGCTGTCTTAAGAGGTTTGTTTTCCCTTAGAGCTAATCACAGGTGGTCCCCATACTAATATCTTCAGGTGATTCTACTCTCGTCTTTCTGAGAGAAGGTTAGAGGCTTTAGTTTTTAAGTTTCTTAAGAGAGAAAGATTAAGGCTTTTTAGAGAGATTTTCCCCCCAAATTTTCCAAGAAAAGCTTTAGAGTTTAAGAGAAAGATTTCTTTCCCCCCAGGAGAAAGACCAACTTTTCCCAAAACTTTTTAACTTTAAACTTTGACTTCTTACACCCCCATTTTTGCCTCAGGGAGAAATTACTTTCTCCTGCCACTTGGACTTAGCATTTCAGCCGTCCCCAGGTTCCATAGGAAACTTTTTCTTCCCCGTAAGCTCAAAGAAGAGCTTTTTTACTTCCCGTAAAGCCCAAAGAAAGATTTTTTCCCCAGTTTGCTTTCAAAGCCCCCAAAGTTAGAAAATTGAAGAGTTTTTCTGTCTAGTTGCCTTACTTATTTTTTCCTACACAATCTTACACTTCTAAGTTTTTCCTAAACTATATTACTACCCTATACCTAATACTTATCACAGATAGAATTTGAGAAAGGGATAGAAGATAGAAAATTTTGACAGAAGAGAATTTCGCTGCAGCATCGGACATCCTTCCAGTCCGCTTTCCTTTTCTCTCGAGGATAAAACCCCTGCCTCACCAAAAAAATATATATATAAAAATATATATATTCCATAACACCGGCATGCCTTTCCACTGGCAGGGCTGACTCAGCACTTTCACCAAAAACTCTGTATTAAAACTATTATTTTCCTTTATCTTTAGTCCCTATTACTTTGTCTTAAGTCCCTGTTCATTTGTCTTTAGTCCCCCCTTTTTTTGTTCCCCCTTTTTTTCTTCAGTCCCTTTTTCTTTAGTCCCTGTTCATGGCGCCATTCTGTGGGGCGTTTACCCACCACCCCCACAGCTTCCCAGAGTTTTCTTGAGTGCGAGCAGCAGGAAATATTAGATAGAAGGATTTATAGCGGAGAATCTTGCGGAGATAAACAGATAGAAAATAAAGGATAGCCTCGAGAGGGCCTGGAACCTATTCCAACGGGCCCGGACTGTCTCTGGTCCAGGGTTTTTATAGAGACGCCAAGGGGTGGAGCAAAAGACCTCCTCCCCCAGCACAGCCAAGTGCAGACCATCTCAGACACCTGCACTCAGGCCCGTGGTCCTGATCATCCTCTATTTGGACCTGCTGGGTAAAGCCACGAGGAACCCCAGAACGGGCTCCCACAGCTTTTGAGAAACAGGCACTCTTGCACTCTACTGTGTTTCCTATAGGGCCAGTACAGGGAGCTAGCTCAGAACAAGAGAACTGTGCTTCCTACACAAACGGGGCATATCTAGTTCAACTCAGTATTGGAAACTGAGAAAACAGGAGCTTCTCTTCAGTCCAATATACTGTATTTGCTGGGAACAGACGCGAGTGCTATTTGCACTGTTTATGGCCCGAATAGCACAATAGTGGTGTTCTTATCCTGAATTAACACTTAATGCTAGAACCTGAAACTGAATGTGAATCAACTCCGTTTAGGAACTTGTATTGAACCCCAATCGGCCTTACAAGAAAAACACTCTGCTTTTGAGAAACATGCACTCTTGCACTCTACTGTGTTTCCCATAGGGCCAGTACAGTGAGCTAGCTCAGAATAAGAGAACTGTGCTTCCTAGACAAACGGGGCATATCTAGTTCAACTCAGTATTGGAAACTGAGTAAAACAGGAGCTTCTCTTCAGTCCAATACACTGTATTTGTTGGGAACAGACGCAAGTGCTATTTGTACTGTTTATGGCCAGAACAGCACAATAGTGTTGTTTTTACCCTGAATTAACACTTAATGCTAGAACTTGAAACTGAATGTGAATCAACTCCGTTTAGGAAGTTGTATTGAACCCCAGTCGGCCTTACAAGAAAAATACTCTGCTTTTGAGAAACAGGCACTCTTGCACTCTACTGTGTTTCCTATAGGGCCAGTATAGTGAGCTAGCACAGAACAAGAGAACTGTGTTTCCCACACAAACGGGGCATATCTAGTTCAACTCAGTATTGGAAACTGAGTAAAACAGGAGCTTCTCTTCTGTTCAATACACTGTATATGCTGGGAACATACGAGAGTGCTATTTGCACTGTTTATGGCCAGAATAGCGCAATAGTTGTGTTCCTACCCTGAATTAACACTTAAAGATAGAACTTGAAACTGAATGTGAATCAACTTCATTTAGGAAGTTGTATTGAACCCCAGTCGGCCTTACAAGAAAAACACTCTGCTTTTGAGAAACAGGCACTCTTGCACTCTACTGTGTTTCCTATAGGGCCAGTACAGTGAGCTAGCTCAGAACAAGAGAACTGTGCTTCCGACACAAACGGGGCGTATCTAGTTCAACTCAGTATTGGAAAC
Source organism: Peromyscus maniculatus bairdii (assembly GCF_049852395.1). Classification (NCBI taxonomy): domain Eukaryota; kingdom Metazoa; phylum Chordata; class Mammalia; order Rodentia; family Cricetidae; genus Peromyscus; species Peromyscus maniculatus. Next base: position 28,114,855 of record NC_134862.1, on the reverse strand, counting down.
TAAGTAAACCAGGAGCTTCTCTTCATTCCAATACACTGTATTTGTTGGGAACAGACGCGAGTGCTATTTGCACTGTTTATGGCCAGAATAGCACAATAGTGGTGTTCTTACCCTGAATTAACACTTAATGCTAGAACTTGAAACTGAATGTGAATTAACTCTATTTAGGAAGTTGTATTGAACCCCAGTCGGCCTTAAAAGAAAAACACTCTGCTTTTGAGAAACAGGCACTCTTGCACTCTACTGTGTTTCCTATAGGGCCAGTACAATGAGCTAGCTCAGAACAAGGGAACTGTGCTTCCTACACAAACGGGGCATATCTAGTTCAACTCAGTATTGGAAACTAAGTAAAACAGGAGCTTCTCTTCAGTCCAATACACTGTATTTGCTGGGAACAGACGCGAGTGCTATTTGCACTGTATGGCCAGAATAGCACAATAGTGGTGTTCTTACCCTGAATTAACACTTAATGCTAGAACTTGAAACTGAATGTAAATCAACTCCATTTAGGAAGTTGTATTGAACCCCAGTCGGCCTTACCAGAAAAACACTCTGCTTTTGAGAAACATGCACTCTTGCACTCTACTGTGTTTCCCATAGGGCCAGTACAGGGAGCTAGCTCAGAACAAGAGAACTGTGCTTCCTACACAAACGGGGCATATCTAGTTCAACTCAGTATTGGAAAATGAGTAAACGTGGAGCTTCTCTTCAGTCCAATACACTGTATTTGCTGGGAACAGACGCGAGTGCTATTTGCACTGTTTATGGCCAGAATAGAACAATAGTGGTGTTCTTACCCTGAATTAACACTTAATGCTAGAACTTGAAACTGAATGTGAATCAACTGCGTTTAGGAAGTTGTATTGAACCCCAGTCGGCCTTACAAGAAAAACACTCTGCTTTTGAGAAACAGGCACTCTTGCACTCTACTGTGTTTCCTATAGGGCCAGTACAGTGAGCTAGCTCAGAACAAGAGAACTGTGCTTCCTACACAAACGGGCCATATCTATTTCAACTCAGAATTGGAAACTGAGTAAAACAGGAGCTTCTCTTCAGTCCAATACTCTGTATTGGCTGGGAGCAGACGCGAGTTGTATTTGCACTGTTTATGGCCAGAATAGCACAATAGTGGTGTTCTTACCCTGAATTAACACTTAATGCTAGAACTTGAAAGTGAATGTGAATCAACTCAGTTTAGGAAGTTGTATTGAACCCCAGTCGGCCTTACAAGAAAAACACTCTGCTTTTGAGAAACATGCACTCTTGCACTCTACTGTGTTTCCTATAGGGCCAGTACAGTGAGCTAGCTCAGAACAAGAGAACTGTGTTTCCAACACAAACGGGGCATATCTAGTTCAACTCAGTATTGGAAACTGATTAAAACAGGAGCTTCTCTTCAGTCCAATACACTGTATTTGCTGGGAGCAGACGCGAGTGCTATTTGCACTGTTTATGGCCAGAATAGCACAATAGTTGTGTTCATACCCTGAATTAACACTTAATGCTAGAACTTGAACCTGAATGTGAATCAACTCCATTTAGGAAGTTGTATTGAACCCCAGTCGGCCTTACAAGAAAAACACTCTGCTTTTGAGAAACAGGCACCCTTGCACTCTACTGTGTTTCCTATAGGGCCAGTACAGTGAGCTAGCTCAGAACAAGAGAACTGTGCTTCCGACACAAACGGGGCGTATCTAGTTCAACTCAGTATTGGAAACTAAGTAAACCAGGAGCTTCTCTTCAGTCCAATACACTGTATTTGCTGGGAACAGACGCGAGTGCTATTTGCACTGTTTATGGCCAGAATAGCACAATAGTAGTGTTCTTACCCTGAATTAACACTTAATGCTAGAACTTGAAACTGAATGTGAATTAACTCTATTTAGGAAGTTGTATTGAACCCCAGTCGGCCTTAAAAGAAAAACACTCTGCTTTTGAGAAACAGGCACTCTTGCACTCTACTGTGTTTCCTATAGGGCCAGTACAATGAGCTAGCTCAGAACAAGGGAACTGTGCTTCCTACACAAACGGGGCATATCTAGTTCAACTCAGTATTGGAAACTAAGTAAAACAGGAGCTTCTCTTCAGTCCAATACACTGTATTTGCTGGGAACAGACGCGAGTGCTATTTGCACTGTATGGCCAGAATAGCACAATAGTGGTGTTCTTACCCTGAATTAACACTTAATGCTAGAACTTGAAACTGAATGTAAATCAACTCCATTTAGGAAGTTGTATTGAACCCCAGTCGGCCTTACCAGAAAAACACTCTGCTTTTGAGAAACATGCACTCTTGCACTCTACTGTGTTTCCCATAGGGCCAGTACAGGGAGCTAGCTCAGAACAAGAGAACTGTGCTTCCTACACAAACGGGGCATATCTAGTTCAACTCAGTATTGGAAACTGAGTAAAACAGGAGCTTCTCTTCAGTCCAATACACTGTATTTGCTGGGAACAGACGCGAGTGCTATTTGCAATGTTTATGTCCAGAATAGCACAATAGTTGTGTTCTTACCCTGAATTAACACTTAATGCTAGAACTTGAACCTGAAAGTGAATCAACTCCATTTAGGAAGTTGTATTGAACCCCAGTCGGCATTACAAGAAAAACACTCTGCTTTTGAGAAACAGGCACTATTGCAGTCTAATGTGTTTCCTATAGGGCCAGTACAGTGAGCTAGCTCAGAACAAGAGAACTGTGATTCCTACACAAACGGGGCATATCTAGTTCAACTCAGTATTGGAAACTGAGTAAACGTGGAGCTTCTCTTCAGTCCAATACGCTGTATTTGCTGCGAACAGACGCGAGTGCTATTTGCACTGTTTATGGCCAGAATAGCACAATAGTGGTGTTCTTACCCTGAATTAACACTTAGTGCTAGAACTTGAAAGTGAAAGTGAATGAACTCCGTTTAGGAAGTTGTATTGAACCCCAGTCGGCCTTACAAGAAAAACACTCTGCTTTTGAGAAACAGGCACTCTTGCACTCTACTGTGTTTCCTATAGGGCCAGTACAGTGAGCTAGCTCAGAACAAGAGAACTGTCCTTCCGACACAAACGGGGCACATCTAGTTCAACTCAGTATTGGAAAATGAGTAAACGTGGAGCTTCTCTTCAGTCCAATACACTGTATTTGCTGGGAACAGACGCGAGTGCTATTTGCACTGTTTATGACCAGAATAGAACAATAGTGGTGTTCTTACCCTGAATTAACACTTAATGCTAGAACTTGAAACTGAATGTGAATCAACTGCGTTTAGGAAGTTGTATTGAACCCCAGTCGGCCTTACAAGAAAAACACTCTGCTTTTGAGAAACAGGCACTCTTGCACTCTACTGTGTTTCCTATAGGGCCAGTACAGTGAGCTAGCTCAGAACAAGAGAACTGTGCTTCCTACACAAACGGGCCATATCTATTTCAACTCAGAATTGGAAACTGAGTAAAACAGGAGCTTCTCTTCAGTCCAATACTCTGTACTGGCTGGGAGCAGACGCGAGTTGTATTTGCACTGTTTATGGCCAGAATAGCACAATAGTGGTGTTCTTACCCTGAATTAACACTTAATGCTAGAACTTGAAAGTGAATGTGAATCAACTCAGTTTAGGAAGTTGTATTGAACCCCAGTCGGCCTTACAAGAAAAACACTCTGCTTTTGAGAAACATGCACTCTTGCACTCTACTGTGTTTGCAAGAGACAGTACAGTGAGCTAGCTCAGAACAAGAGAACTGTGTTTCCAACACAAACGGGGCATATCTAGTTCAACTCAGTATTGGAAACTGATTAAAACAGGAGCTTCTCTTCAGTCCAATACACTGTATTTGCTGGGAGCAGACGCGAGTGCTATTTGCACTGTTTATGGCCAGAATAGCACAATAGTTGTGTTCATACCCTGAATTAACACTTAATGCTAGAACTTGAACCTGAATGTGAATCAACTCCATTTAGGAAGTTGTATTGAACCCCAGTCGGCCTTACAAAAAAAACACTCTGCTTTTGAGAAACAGGCACCCTTGCACTCTACTGTGTTTCCTATAGGGCCAGTACAGTGAGCTAGCTCAGAACAAGAGAACTGTGCTTCCGACACAAACGGGGCGTATCTAGTTCAACTCAGTATTGGAAACTAAGTAAACCAGGAGCTTCTCTTCAGTCCAATACACTGTATTTGCTGGGAACAGACGCGAGTGCTATTTGCACTGTTTATGGCCAGAATAGCACAATAGTAGTGTTCTTACCCTGAATTAACACTTAATGCTAGAACTTGAAACTGAATGTGAATTAACTCTATTTAGGAAGTTGTATTGAACCACAGTCGGCCTTAAAAGAAAAACACTCTGCTTTTGAGAAACAGGCACTCTTGCACTCTACTGTGTTTCCTATAGGGCCAGTACAATGAGCTAGCTCAGAACAAGGGAACTGTGCTTCCTACACAAACGAGGCATATCTAGTTCAACTCAGTATTGGAAACTAAGTAAAACAGGAGCTTCTCTTCAGTCCAATACACTGTATTTGCTGGGAACAGACGCGAGTGCTATTTGCCCTGTATGGCCAGAATAGCACAATAGTGGTATTCTTACCCTGAATTAACACTTAATGCTAGAACTTGAAACTGAATGTAAATCAACTCCATTTAGGAAGTTGTATTGAACCCCAGTCGGCCTTACCAGAAAAACACTCTGCTTTTGAGAAACATGCACTCTTGCACTCTACTGTGTTTCCTATAGGGCCAGTACAGGGAGCTAGCTCAGAACAAGAGAACTGTGCTTCCTACACAAACGGGGCATATCTAGTTCAACTCAGTATTGGAAACTGAGTAAAACAGGAGCTTCTTTCAGTCCAATACACTGTATTTGCTGGGAACAGACGCGAGTGCTATTTGCACTGTTTATGTCCAGAATAGCACAATAGTTGTGTTCTTACCCTGAATTAACACTTAATGCTAGAACTTGAAACTGAAAGTGAATCAACTCCATTTAGGAAGTTGTATTGAACCCCAGTCGGCATTACAAGAAAAACACTCTGCTTTTGAGAAACAGGCACTATTGCAGTCTAATGTGTTTCCTATAGGGCCAGTACAGTGAGCTAGCTCAGAACAAGAGAACTGTGATTCCTACACAAACGGGGCATATCTAGTTCAACTCAGTATTGGAAACTGAGTAAACGTGGAGCTTCTCTTCAGTCCAATACGCTGTATTTGCTGCGAAGAGACGCGAGTGCTATTTGCACTGTTTATGGCCAGAATAGCACAATAGTGGTGTTCTTACCCTGAATTAACACTTAATGCTAGAACTTGAAAGTGAATGTGAATGAACTCCGTTTAGGAAGTTGTATTGAACCCCAGTCGGCCTTACAAGAAAAACACTCTGCTTTTGAGAAACAGGCACTCTTGCACTCTACTGTGTTTCCTATAGGGCCAGTACATTGAGCTAGCTCAGAACAACAGAACTGTGCTTCCGACACAAACGGGGCGTATCTAGTTCAACTCAGTATTGGAAACTAAGTAAACCAGGAGCTTCTCTTCATTCCAATACACTGTATTTGTTGGGAACAGACGCGAGTGCTATTTGCACTGTTTATGGCCAGAATAGCACAATAGTGGTGTTCTTACCCTGAATTAACACTTAATGCTAGAACTTGAAACTGAATGTGAATTAACTATATTTAGGAAGTTGTATTGAACCCCAGTCGGCCTTACAAGAAAAACACTCTGCTTTTGAGAAACAGGCACTCTTGCACTCTACTGTGTTTCCTATAGGGCCAGTACAATGAGCTAGCTCAGAACAAGGGAACTGTGCTTCCTACACAAACGGGGCATATCTATTTCAACTCAGTATTGGAAACTAAGTAAAACAGGAGCTTCTCTTCAGTCCAATACACTGTATTTGCTGGGAACAGACGCGAGTGCTATTTGCACTGTATGGCCAGAATAGCACAATAGTGGTGTTCTTACCCTGAATTAACACTTAATGCTAGAACTTGAAAGTGAATGTGAATCAACTCAGTTTAGGAAGTTGTATTGAACCCAAGACGGCCTTACAAGAAAAACACTCTGCTTTTGAGAAACATGCACTCTTGCACTCTACTGTGTTTGCAAGAGACAGTACCGTGAGCTAGCTCAGAACAAGAGAACTGTGTTTCCTACACAAACGGGGCATATCTAGTTCAACTCAGTATTGGAAACTGATTAAACCAGGAGCTTCTCTTCAGTCCAATACACTGTATTTGCTGGGAACAGACGCGAGTGCTATTTGCACTGTTTATGGCCAGAATAGCACAATAGTGGTGTTCTTACCCTGAATTAACACTTAATGCTAGAACTTGAAACTGAATGTGAATTAACTCTATTTAGGAAGTTGTATTGAACCCCAGTCGGCCTTAAAAGAAAAACACTCTGCTTTTGAGAAACAGGCACTCTTGCACTCTACTGTGTTTCCTATAGGGCCAGTACAATGAGCTAGCTCAGAACAAGGGAACTGTGCTTCCTACACAAACGAGGAAATTCTAGTTCAACTCAGTATTGGAAACTAAGTAAAACAGGAGCTTCTCTTCAGTCCAATACACTGTATTTGCTGGGAACAGATGCGAGTGCTATTTGCACTGTATGGCCAGAATAGCACAATAGTGGTATTCTTACCCTGAATTAACACTTAATGCTAGAACTTGAAACTGAATGTAAATCAACTCCATTTAGGAAGTTGTATTGAACCCCAGTCGGCCTTACCAGAAAAACACTCTGCTTTTGAGAAACATGCACTCTTGCACTCTACTGTGTTTCCTATAGGGCCAGTACAGGGAGTTAGCTCAGAACAAGAGAACTGTGCTTCCTACACAAACGGGGCATATCTAGTTCAACTCAGTATTGGAAACTGAGTAAAACAGGAGCTTCCCTTCAGTCCAATACACTGTATTTGCTGGGAACAGACGCGAGTGCTATTTGCACTGTTTATGTCCAGAATAGCACAATAGTTGTGTTCTTACCCTGAATTAACACTTAATGCTAGAACTTGAAACTGAAAGTGAATCAACTCCATTTAGGAAGTTGTATTGAACCCCAGTCGGCATTACAAGAAAAACACTCTGCTTTTGAGAAACAGGCACTATTGCAGTATAATGTGTTTCCTATAGGGCCAGTAAAGTGAGCTAGCTCAGAACAACAGAACTGTGATTCCTACACAAACGGGGCATATCTAGTTCAACTCAGTATTGGAAACTGAGTAAACGTGGAGCTTCTCTTCAGTCCAATACGCTGTATTTGCTGCGAACAGACGCGAGTGCTATTTGCACTGTTTATGGCCAGAATAGCACAATAGTGGTGTTCTTACCCTGAATTAACACTTAATGCTAGAACTTGAAAGTGACTGTGAATGAACTTCATTTAGGAAGTTGTATTGAACCCCAGTCGGCCTTACAAGAAAAACACTCTGCTTTTGAGAAACAGGCACTCTTGCACTCTACTGTGTTTCCTATAGGGCCAGTACAGTGAGCTAGCTCAGAACAACAGAACTGTGCTTCCGACACAAACGGGGCGTATCTAGTTCAACTCAGTATTGGAAACTAAGTAAACCAGGAGCTTCTCTTCATTCAATACACTGTATTTGCTGGGAACAGACGCGAGTGCTATTTGCACTGTTTATGGCCAGAATAGCACAATAGTGGTGTTCTTACCCTGAATTAACACTTAATGCTAGAACTTGAAACTGAATGTGAATTAACTCCATTTAGGAAGTTGTATTGAACCCCAGTCGGCCTTAAAAGAAAAACACTCTGCTTTTGAGAAACAGGCACTCTTGCACTCTACTGTGTTTCCTATAGGGCCAGTACAATGAGCTAGCTCAGAACAAGGGAACTGTGCTTCCTACACAAACGGGGCATATCTATTTCAACTCAGTATTGGAAACTAAGTAAAACAGGAGCTTCTCTTCAGTCCAATACACTGTATTTGCTGGGAACAGACGCGAGTGCTATTTGCACTGTATGGCCAGAATAGCACAATAGTGGTGTTCTTACCCTGAATTAACACTTAATGCTAGAACTTGAAACTGAATGTGAATCAACTCCTTTTAGGAAGTTGTATTGAACCCCAGTCGGCCTTACAAGAAAAATACTCTGCTTTTGAGAAACAGGCACTCTTGCACTCTACTGTGTTTCCTATAGGGCCAGTATAGTGAGCTAGCACAGAACAAGAGAACTGTGTTTCCTACACAAACGGGGCATATCTAGTTCAACTCAGTATTGGAAACTGAGTAAAACAGGAGCTTCTCTTCTGTTCAATACACTGTATTTGCTGGGAACAGATGAGAGTGCTATTTGCACTGTTTATGGCCAGAATAGCGCAATAGTTGTGTTCTTACCCTGAATTAACACTTAAAGCTAGAACTTGAAACTGAATGTGAATCAACTCCATTTAGGAATTTGTATTGAACCCCAGTCGGCCTTACCAGAAAAACACTCTGCTTTTGAGAAACATGCACTCTTGCACTCTACTGTGTTTCCTATAGGGCCAGTACAGGGAGCTAGCTCAGAACAAGAGAACTGTGCTTCCTACACAAACGGGGCATATCTAGTTCAACTCAGTATTGGAAACTGAGTAAAACAGGAGCTTCTCTTCAGTCCAATACACTGTATTTGCTGGGAACAGACGCGAGTGCTATTTGCACTGTTTATGTCCAGAATAGCACAATAGTTGTGTTCTTACCCTGAATTAACACTTAATGCTAGAACTTGAAAGTGAATGTGAATGAACTCCGTTTAGGAAGTTGTATTGAACCCCAGTCGGCCTTACAAGAAAAACACTCTGCTTTTGAGAAACAGGCACTCTTGCACTCTACTCTGTTTCCTATAGGGCCAGTACAGTGAGCTAGCTCAGAACAAGAGAACTGTGCTTCCTACACAAACGGGGCATATCTAGTTCAACTCAGTATTGGAAAATGAGTAAAACAGGAGCTTCTCTTCATTCCAATACACTGTATTGGCTGGGAGAAGACGCGAGTTGTATTTGCACTGTTTATGACCAGAATAGCACAATAGTGGTGTTCTTACCCTGAATTAACACTTAATGTTAGAACTTGAAAGTGAATGTGAATCAACTCAGTTTAGGAAGTTGTATTGAAACCCAGTCGGCCTTACAAGAAAAACACTCTGCTTTTGAGAAACATGCACTCTTGCACTCTACTGTGTTTGCAAGAGACAGTACAGTGAGCTAGCTCAGAACAAGAAACTGTGTTTACTACACAAACGGGGCATATCTAGTTCAACTCAGTATTGGAAACTGATTAAAACAGGAGCTTCTCTTCAGTCCAATACACTGTATTTGCTGGGAACAGACGAGAGTGCTATTTGCACTGTTTATGGCCAGAATAGCACAATAGTGGTGTTCTTATCCTGAATTAACACTTAATGCTAGAACCTGAAACTGAATGTGAATCAACTCCGTTTAGGAACTTGTATTGAACCCCAATCGGCCTTACAAGAAAAACACTCTGCTTTTGAGAAACATGCACTCTTGCACACTACTGTGTTTCCTATAGGGCCAGTACAGGGAGCTAGCTCAGAACAAGAGAACTGTGCTTCCTACACAAACGGGGCATATCTAGTTCAACTCAGTATTGGAAACTGAGTAAAACAGGAGCTTCTCTTCAGTCCAATACACTGTATTTGCTGGGAACAGACGCGAGTGCTATTTGCACTGTTTATGTCCAGAATAGCACAATAGTTGTGTTCTTACCCTGAATTAACACTTAATGCTAGAACTTGAAACTGAATGTGAATCAACTCCGTTTAGGAAGTTGTATTGAACCCCAGTCGGCCTTACAAGAAAAACACTCTGCTTTTGAGAAACAGGCACTCTTGCACTCTACTGTGTTTCCTATAGGGCCAGTACAGTGAGCTAGCTCAGAACAAGAGAACTGTGATTCCTACACAAACGGGGCATATCTAGTTCAACTCAGTATTGGAAACTGAGTAAACGTGGAGCTTCTCTTCAGTCCCATACGCTGTATTTGCTGCGAACAGACGCGAGTGCTATTTGCACTGTTTATGGCCAGAATAGCACAATAGTGGTGTTCTTACCCTGAATTAACACTTAATGCTAGAACTTGAAAGTGAATGTGAATGAACTCCGTTTAGGAAGTTGTATTGAACCCCAGTCGGCCTTACTAGAAAAACACTCTGCTTTTGAGAAACAGGCACTCTTGCACTCTACTCTGTTTCCTATAGGGCCAGTACAGTGAGCTAGCTCAGAACAAGAGAACTGTGCTTCCGACACAAACGGGGCATATCTAGTTCAACTCAGTATTGGAAAATGAGTAAAACAGGAGCTTCTCTTCATTCCAATACACTGTATTGGCTGGGAGCAGACGCGAGTTGTATTTGCACTGTTTATGGCCAGAATAGCACAATAGTGGTGTTCTTACCCTGAATTAACACTTAATGTTAGAACTTGAAAGTGAATGTGAATCAACTCAGTTTAGGAAGTTGTATTGAAACCCTGTCGGCCTTACAAGAAAAACACTCTGCTTTTGAGAAACATGCACTCTTGCACTCTACTGTGTTTGCAAGAGACAGTACAGTGAGCTAGCTCAGAACAAGAAACTGTGTTTACTACACAAACGGGGCATATCTAGTTCAACTCAGTATTGGAAACTGATTAAAACAGGAGCTTCTCTTCAGTACAATACACTGTATTTGCTGGGAACAGACGCGAGTGCTATTTGCACTGTGTATGGCCAGAATAGCACAATAGTGGTGTTCTTACCCTGAATTAACACTTAAAGCTAGAACTTGAAACTGAATGTGAATCAACTCCATTTAGGAAGTTGTATTGAACCCTAGTCGGCCTTACAAGAAAAACACTCTGCTTTTGAGAAACAAGCACTCTTGCACTCTCCTGTGTTTCCTATAGGGCCAGTACAGTGAGCTAGCTCAGAACAAGAGAACTGTGCTTCCTACACAAACAGGGCATATCTAGTTCAACTCAGTATTGGAAACTGAGTAAAACAGGAGCTTCTCTTCAGTCCAATACACTGTATTGGCTGGTAGCAGACGCGAGTGCTATTTGCACTGTTTATGGCCAGAATAGCACAATAGTGGTGTTCTTATCCTGAATTAACACTTAATGCTAGAACCTGAAACTGAATGTGAATCAACTCCGTTTAGGAACTTGTATTGAACCCCAATCGGCCTTACAAGAAAAACACTCTGCTTTTGAGAAACATGCACTCTTGCACTCTACTGTGTTTCCCATAGGGCCAGTACAGTGAGCTAGCTCAGAATAAGAAAACTGTGCTTCCTAGACAAACGGGGCATATCTAGTTCAACTCAGTATTGGAAACTGAGTAAAACAGGAGCTTCTCTTCAGTCCAATACACTGTATTTGCTGGGAACAGACGCAAGTGCTATTTGTACTGTTTATGGCCAGAACAGCACAATAGTGTTGTTCTTACCCTGAATTAACACTTAATGCTAGAACTTGAAACTGAATGTGAATCAACTCCTTTTAGGAAGTTGTATTGAACCCCAGTCGGCCTTACAAGAAAAATACTCTGCTTTTGAGAAACAGGCACTCTTGCACTCTACTGTGTTTCCTATAGGGCCAGTATAGTGAGCTAGCACAGAACAAGAGAACTGTGTTTCCTACACAAACGGGGCATATCTAGTTCAACTCAGTATTGGAAACTGAGTAAAACAGGAGCTTCTCTTCTGTTCAATACACTGTATTTGTTGGGAACAGACGAGAGTGCTATTTGCACTGTTTATGGCCAGAATAGCGCAATAGTTGTGTTCTTACCCTGAATTAACACTTAAAGCTAGAAATTGAAACTGAATGTGAATCAACTCCATTTAGGAATTTGTATTGAACCCCAGTCGGCCTTACCAGAAAAACACTCTGCTTTTGAGAAACATGCACTCTTGCACTCTACTGTGTTTCCTATAGGGCCAGTACAGGGAGCTAGCTCAGAACAAGAGAACTGTGCTTCCTACACAAACGGGGCATATCTAGTTCAACTCAGTATTGGAAACTGAGTAAAACAGGAGCTTCTCTTCAGTCCAATACACTGTATTTGCTGGGAACAGAGGCGAGTGCTATTTGCACTGTTTATGTCCAGAATAGCACAATAGTTGTGTTCTTACCCTGAATTAACACTTAATGCTAGAACTTGAAACTGAAAGTGAATCAACTCCATTTAGGAAGTTGTATTGAACCCCAGTCGGCATTACAAGAAAAACACTCTGCTTTTGAGAAACAGGCACTCTTGCACTCTACTGTGTTTCCTATAGGGCCAGTACAGTGAGCTAGCTCAGAACAAGAGAACTGTGCTTCCTACACAAACAGGGCATATCTAGTTCAACTCAGTATTGGAAACTGAGTAAAACAGGAGCTTCTCTTCAGTCCAATACACTGTATTGGCTGGTAGCAGACGCGAGTGCTATTTGCACTGTTTATGGCCAGAATAGCACAATAGTGGTGTTCTTATCCTGAATTAACACTTAATGCTAGAACCTGAAACTGAATGTGAATCAACTCCGTTTAGGAACTTGTATTGAACCCCAATCGGCCTTACAAGAAAAACACTCTGCTTTTGAGAAACATGCACTCTTGCACTCTACTGTGTTTCCCATAGGGCCAGTACAGTGAGCTAGCTCAGAATAAGAAAACTGTGCTTCCTAGACAAACGGGGCATATCTAGTTCAACTCAGTATTGGAAACTGAGTAAAACAGGAGCTTCTCTTCAGTCCAATACACTGTATTTGCTGGGAACAGACGCAAGTGCTATTTGTACTGTTTATGGCCAGAACAGCACAATAGTGTTGTTCTTACCCTGAATTAACACTTAATGCTAGAACTTGAAACTGAATGTGAATCAACTCCTTTTAGGAAGTTGTATTGAACCCCAGTCGGCCTTACAAGAAAAATACTCTGCTTTTGAGAAACAGGCACTCTTGCACTCTACTGTGTTTCCTATAGGGCCAGTATAGTGAGCTAGCACAGAACAAGAGAACTGTGTTTCCTACACAAACGGGGCATATCTAGTTCAACTCAGTATTGGAAACTGAGTAAAACAGGAGCTTCTCTTCTGTTCAATACACTGTATTTGCTGGGAACAGACGAGAGTGCTATTTGCACTGTTTATGGCCAGAATAGCGCAATAGTTGTGTTCTTACCCTGAATTAACACTTAAAGCTAGAACTTGAAACTGAATGTGAATCAACTCCATTTAGGAATTTGTATTGAACCCCAGTCGGCCTTACCAGAAAAACACTCTGCTTTTGAGAAACATGCACTCTTGCACTCTACTGTGTTTCCTATAGGGCCAGTACAGGGAGCTAGCTCAGAACAAGAGAACTGTGCTTCCTACACAAACGGGGCATATCTAGTTCAACTCAGTATTGGAAACTGAGTAAAACAGGAGCTTCTCTTCAGTCCAATACACTGTATTTGCTGGGAACAGACGCGAGTGCTATTTGCACTGTTTATGTCCAGAATAGCACAATAGTTGTGTTCTTACCCTGAATTAACACTTAATGCTAGAACTTGAAACTGAAAGTGAATCAACTCCATTTAGGAAGTTGTATTGAACCCCAGTCGGCATTACAAGAAAAACACTCTGCTTTTGAGAAACAGGCACTCTTGCACTCTACTGTGTTTCCTATAGGGCCAGTACAGTGAGCTAGCTCAGAACAAGAGAACTGTGATTCCTACACAAACAGGGCATATCTAGTTCAACTCAGTATTGGAAAATGAGTAAACGTGGAGCTTCTCTTCAGTCCAATACGCTGTATTTGCTGGGAACAGACGCGAGTGCTATTTGCACTGTTTATGGCCAGAATAGCACAATAGTGGTGTTCTTACCATGAATTAACACTTAATGCTAGAACTTGAAACTGAATGTGAATCAACTCCGTTTAGGAAGTTGTATTGAACCCCAGTTGGCCTTACAAAAAAACACTCTGCTTTTGAGAAACATGCAATCTTGCAATCTACTGTGTTTCCTATAGGGCCAGTACAGTGAGCTAGCTCAGAACAAGAGAACTGTGCTTTTTACACAAACGGGGCATATCTAGTTCAACTCAGTATTGGAAACTGAGAAAACAGGAGCTTCTCTTCAGTCCAATACACTGTATTTGCTGGGAACAGACGCGAGTGCTATTTGCACTGTTTATGGCCCGAATAGCACAATAGTGGTGTTCTTATCCTGAATTAACACTTAATGCTAGAACCTGAAACTGAATGTGAATCAACTCCGTTTAGGAACTTGTATGGAACCCCAGTCGGCCTTACAAGAAAAACACTCTGCTTTTGAGAAACATGCACTCTTGCACTCTACTGTGTTTCCCATAGGGCCAGTACAGTGAGCTAGCTCAGAATAAGAGAACTGTGCTTCCTAGACAAACGGGGCATATCTAGTTCAACTCAGTATTGGAAACTGAGTAAAAGAGGAGCTTCTCTTCAGTCCAATACACTGTATTTGCTGGGAACAGACGCAAGTGCTATTTGTACTGTTTATGGCCAGAATAGCACAATAGTGGTGTTCTTACCCTGAATTAACACTTAATGCTAGAACTTGAACCTGAATGTGAATCAACTCCATTTAGGAAGTTGTATTGAACCCCAGTCGGCCTTACAAGAAAATCACTCTGCTTTTGAGGAAAAGGCACTCTTGCACTCTACTGTGTTTCCTATAGGGCCAGTACAGTGAGCTACCTCAGAACAAGAGAACTGTGCTTCCGACACAAACGGGGCGTATCTAGTTCAACTCAGTATTGGAAACTAAGTAAACCAGGAGCTTCTCTTCATTCCAATACATTGTATTTGCTGGGAACAGACGCGAGTGCTATTTGCACTGTTTATGGCCAGAATAGCACAATAGTGGTGTTCTTACCCTGAATTAACACTTAATGCTAGAACTTGAAACTGAATGTGAATTAACTCTATTTAGGAAGTTGTATTGAACCCCAGTCGGCCTTAAAAGAAAAACACTCTGCTTTTGAGAAACAGGCACTCTTACACTCTACTGTGTTTCCTATAGGGCCAGTACAATGAGCTAGCTCAGAACAAGGAAACTGTGCTTCCTACACAAACGGGGCATATCTAGTTCAACTCAGTATTGGAAACTAAGTAAAAGAGGAGCTTCTCTTCAGTCCAATACACTGTATTTGCTGGGAACAGACGCGAGTGCTATTTGCACTGTATGGCCAGAATAGCACAATAGTGGTGTTCTTACCCTGAATTAACACTTAATGCTAGAACTTGAAACTGAATGTAAATCAACTCCATTTAGGAAGTTGTATTGAACCCCAGTCGGCCTTACCAGAAAAACACTCTGCTTTTGAGAAACATGCACTCTTGCACTCTACTGTGTTTCCTATAGGGCCAGTACAGGGAGCTAGCTCAGAACAAGAGAACTGTGCTTCCTACACAAACGGGGCATATCTAGTTCAACTCAGTATTGAAAACTGAGTAAAACAGGAGCTTCTCTTCAGTCCAATACACTGTATTTGCTGGGAACAGACGCGAGTGCTATTTGCACTGTTTATGTCCAGAATAGCACAATAGTTGTGTTCTTACCCTGAATTAACACTTAATGCTAGAACTTGAAACTGAAAGTGAATCAACTCCATTTAGGAAGTTGTATTGAACCCCAGTCGGCATTACAAGAAAAACACTCTGCTTTTGAGAAACAGGCACTATTGCAGTCTAAAGTGTTTCCTATAGGGCCAGTACAGTGAGCTAGCTCAGAACAAGAGAACTGTGATTCCTACACAAACGGGGCATATCTAGTTCAACTCAGTATTGGAAACTGAGTAAACGTGGAGCTTCTCTTCAGTCCAATACGCTGTATTTGCTGCGAACAGACGCGAGTGCTATTTGCACTGTTTATGGCCAGAATAGCACAATAGTGGTGTTCTTACCCTGAATTAACACTTAATGCTAGAACTTGAAAGTGAATGTGAATGAACTCCGTTTAGGAAGTTGTATTGAACCCCAGTCGGCCTTACAAGAAAAACACTCTGCTTTTGAGAAACAGGCACTCTTGCACTCTACTGTGTTTCCTATAGGGCCAGTACAGTGAGCTAGCTCAGAACAAGAGAACTGTGCTTCCGACACAAACGGGGCATATCTAGTTCAACTCAGTATTGGAAACTGAGTAAAACAGGAGCTTCTCTTCAGTCCAATACACTGTATTTGCTTGGAACAGACGCGAGTGCTATTTGCACTGTTTATGGCCAGAATAGCACAATAGTGGTGTTCTTACCCTGAATTAACACTTAATGCTAGAACTTGAAACTGAATGTGAATCAACTCCGTTTAGGAAGTTGTATTGAACCCCAGTCGGCCTTACAAGAAAAACACTCTGCTTTTGAGAAACAGGCACTCTTGCACTCTACTGTGTTTCCTATAGGGCCAGTACAGTGAGCTACCTCAGAACAAGAGAACTGTGCTTCCTACACAAACGGGGCATATCTATTTCAACTCAGTATTGGAAACTGAGTAAAACAGGAGCTTCTCTTCAGTCCAATACACTGTATTGGCTGGGAGCAGACGCGAGTTGTATTTGCACTGTTTATGGCCAGAATAGCACAATAGTGGTGTTCTTACCCTGAATTAACACTTAATGCTAGAACTTGAAAGTGAATGTGAATCAACTCAGTTTAGGAAGTTGTATTGAACCCCAGTCGGCCTTACAAGAAAAACACTCTGCTTTTGAGAAACATGCACTCTTGCACTCTACTGTGTTTGCAAGAGACAGTACAGTGAGCTAGCTCAGAACAAGAGAACTGTGTTTCCTACACAAACGGGGCATATCTAGTTCAACTCAGTATTGGAAACTGATTAAAACAGGAGCTTCTCTTCAGTCCAATACACTGTATTTGCTGGGAACAGACGCGAGTGCTATTTGCACTGTTTATGGCCAGAATAGCACAATAGTGGTGTTCATACCCTGAATTAACACTTAATGCTAGAACTTGAATCTCAATGTGAATCAACTCCATTTAGGAAGTTGTATTGAACCCCAGTCGGCCTTACAAGAAAAACACTCTGCTTTTGAGAAACAGGCACTCTTGCACTCTACTGTGTTTCCTATAGGGCCAGTACAGGGAGCTAGCTCAGAACAAGAGAACTGTGCTTCCTAGACAAACGGGGCATATCTAGTTCAACTCAGTATTGGAAACTGAGTAAAACAGGAGCTTCTCTTCAGTCCAATACACTGTATTTGCTGGGAACAGACGCGAGTGCTATTTGTACTGTTTATGTCCAGAATAGCACAATAGTTGTGTTCTTACCCTGAATTAACACTTAATGCTAGAACTTGAAACTGAAAGTGAATCAACTCCATTTAGGAAGTTGTATTGAACCCCAGTCGGCATTACAAGAAAAACACTCTGCTTTTGAGAAACAGGCACTCTTGGACTCTACTGTGTTTCCTATAGGGCCAGTACAGTGAGCTAGCTCAGAACAAGAGAACTGTGATTCCTACACAAACAGGGCATATCTAGTTCAACTCAGTATTGGAAAATGAGTAAACGTGGAGCTTCTCTTCAGTCCAATACGCTGTATTTGCTGGGAACAGACGCGAGTGGTATTTGCACTGTTTATGGCCAGAATAGCACAATAGTGGTGTTCTTACCCTGAATTAACACTTAATGCTAGAACTTGAAACTGAATGTGAATCAACTCCGTTTAGGAAGTTGTATTGAACCCCAGTTGGCCTTACAAAAAAACACTCTGCTTTTGAGAAACATGCAATCTTGCAATCTACTGTGTTTCCTATAGGGCCAGTACAGTGAGCTAGCTCAGAACAAGAGAACTGTGCTTTTTACACAAACGGGGCATATCTAGTTCAACTCAGTATTGGAAACTGAGAAAACAGGAGCTTCTCTTCAGTCCAATACACTGTATTTGCTGGGAACAGACGCGAGTGCTATTTGCACTGTTTATGGCCAGAATAGCACAATAGTGGTGTTCTTATCCTGAATTAACACTTAATGCTAGAACCTGAAACTGAATGTGAATCAACTCCGTTTAGGAACTTGTATTGAACCCCAGTCGGCCTTACAAGAAAAACACTCTGCTTTTGAGAAACATGCACTCTTGCACTCTACTGTGTTTCCCATAGGGCCAGTACAGTGAGCTAGCTCAGAATAAGAGAACTGTGCTTCCTAGACAAACGGGGCATATCTAGTTCAACTCAGTATTGGAAACTGAGTAAAACAGGAGCTTCTCTTCAGTCCAATACACTGTATTTGCTGGGAACAGACGCAAGTGCTATTTGTACTGTTTATGGCCAGAATAGCACAATAGTGGTGTTCTTACCCTGAATTAACACTTAATGCTAGAACTTGAACCTGAATGTGAATCAACTCCATTTAGGAAGTTGTATTGAACCCCAGTCGGCCTTACAAGAAAAACACTCTGCTTTTGAGAAACAGGCACTCTTGCACTCTACTGTGTTTCCTATAGGGCCAGTACAGTGAGCTAGCTCAGAACAAGAGAACTGTGCTTCCGACACAAACGGGGCGTATCTAGTTCAACTCAGTATTGGAAACTAAGTAAACCAGGAGCTTCTCTTCATTCCAATACACTGTATTTGCTGGGAACAGACGCGAGTGCTATTTGCACTGTTTATGGCCAGAATAGCACAATAGTGGTGTTCTTACCCTGAATTAACACTTAATGCTAGAACTTGAAACTGAATGTGAATTAACTCTATTTAGGAAGTTGTATTGAACCCCAGTCGGCCTTAAAAGAAAAACACTCTGCTTTTGAGAAACAGGCACTCTTACACTCTACTGTGTTTCCTATAGGGCCAGTACAATGAGCTAGCTCAGAACAAGGGAACTGTGCTTCCTACACAAACGGGGCATATCTATTTCAACTCAGTATTGGAAACTAAGTAAAAGAGGAGCTTCTCTTCAGTCCAATACACTGTATTTGCTGGGAACAGACGCGAGTGCTATTTGCACTGTATGGCCAGAATAGCACAATAGTGGTGTTCTTACCCTGAATTAACACTTAATGCTAGAACTTGAAACTGAATGTAAATCAACTCCATTTAGGAAGTTGTATTGAACCCCAGTCGGCCTTACCAGAAAAACACTCTGCTTTTGAGAAACATGCACTCTTGCACTCTACTGTGTTTCCTATAGGGCCAGTACAGGGAGCTAGCTCAGAACAAGAGAACTGTGCTTCCTACACAAACGGGGCATATCTAGTTCAACTCAGTATTGGAAACTGAGTAAAACAGGAGCTTCTCTTCAGTCCAATACACTGTATTTGCTGGGAACAGACGCGAGTGCTATTTGCACTGTTTATGTCCAGAATAGCACAATAGTTGTGTTCTTACCCTGAATTAACACTTAATGCTAGAACTTGAAACTGAAAGTGAATCAACTCCATTTAGGAAGTTGTATTGAACCCCAGTCGGCATTACAAGAAAAACACTCTGCTTTTGAGAAACAGGCACTATTGCAGTCTAATGTGTTTCCTATAGGGCCAGTACAGTGAGCTAGCTCAGAACAAGAGAACTGTGATTCCTACACAAACGGGGCATATCTAGTTCAACTCAGTATTGGAAACTGAGTAAACGTGGAGCTTCTCTTCAGTCCAATACGCTGTATTTGCTGCGAACAGACGCGAGTGCTATTTGCACTGTTTATGGCCAGAATAGCACAATAGTGGTGTTCTTACCCTGAATTAAAACTTAATGCTAGAACTTGAAAGTGAATGTGAATGAACTCCGTTTAGGAAGTTGTATTGAACCCCAGTCGGCCTTACAAGAAAAACACTCTGCTTTTGAGAAACAGGCACTCTTGCACTCTACTGTGTTTCCTATAGGGCCAGTACAGTGAGCTAGCTCAGAACAAGAGAACTGTGCTTCCGACACAAACGGGGCATATCTAGTTCAACTCAGTATTGGAAAATGAGTAAACGTGGAGCTTCTCTTCAGTCCAATACACTGTATTTGCTTGGAACAGACGCGAGTGCTATTTGCACTGTTTATGGCCAGAATAGCACAATAGTGGTGTTCTTACCCTGAATTAACACTTAATGCTAGAACTTGAAAGTGAATGTGAATCAACTCAGTTTAGGAAGTTGTATTGAACCCCAGTTGGCCTTACAAGAAAAACACTCTGCTTTTGAGAAACATGCACTCTTGCACTCTACTGTGTTTGCAAGAGACAGTACAGTGAGCTAGCTCAGAACAAGAGAACTGTGTTTCCTACACAAACGGGGCATATCTAGTTCAACTCAGTATTGGAAACTGATTAAAACAGGAGCTTCTCTTCAGTCCAATACACTGTATTTGCTGGGAACAGACGCGAGTGCTATTTGCACTGTTTATGGCCAGAATAGCACAATAGTGGTGTTCATACCCTGAATTAACACTTAATGCTAGAACTTGAATCTCAATGTGAATCAACTCCATTTAGGAAGTTGTATTGAACCCCAGTCGGCCTTACAAGAAAAACACTCTGCTTTTGAGAAACAGGCACTCTTGCACTCTACTGTGTTTCCTATAGGGCCAGTACAGGGAGCTAGCTCAGAACAAGAGAACTGTGCTTCCTAGACAAACGGGGCATATCTACTTCAACTCAGTATTGGAAACTGAGTAAAACAGGAGCTTCTCTTCAGTCCAATACACTGTATTTGCTGGGAACAGATGCGAGTGCTATTTGCACTGTTTATGTCCAGAATAGCACAATAGTTGTGTTCTTACCCTGAATTAACACTTAATGTTAGAACTTGAAACTGAAAGTGAATCAACTCCATTTAGGAAGTTGTATTGAACCCCAGTCGGCATTACAAGAAAAACACTCTGCTTTTGAGAAACAGGCACTCTTGGACTCTACTGTGTTTCCTATAGGGCCAGTACAGTGAGCTAGCTCAGAACAAGAGAACTGTGATTCCTACACAAACAGGGCATATCTAGTTCAACTCAGTATTGGAAAATGAGTAAACGTGGAGCTTCTCTTCAGTCCAATACGCTGTATTTGCTGGGAACAGACGCGAGTGCTATTTGCACTGTTTATGGCCAGAATAGCACAATAGTGGTGTTCTTACCCTGAATTAACACTTAATGCTAGAACTTGAAACTGAATGTGAATCAACTCCGTTTAGGAAGTTGTATTGAACCCCAGTTGGCCTTACAAAAAAACACTCTGCTTTTGAGAAACATGCAATCTTGCAATCTACTGTGTTTCCTATAGGGCCAGTACAGTGAGCTAGCTCAGAACAAGAGAACTGTGCTTTTTACACAAACGGGGCATATCTAGTTCAACTCAGTATTGGAAACTGAGAAAACAGGAGCTTCTCTTCAGTCCAATACACTGTATTTGCTGGGAACAGACGCGAGTGCTATTTGCACTGTTTATGGCCAGAATAGCACAATAGTGGTGTTCTTATCCTGAATTAACACTTAATGCTAGAACCTGAAACTGAATGTGAATCAACTCCGTTTAGGAACTTGTATTGAACCCCAGTCGGCCTTACAAGGAAAACACTCTGCTTTTGAGAAACATGCACTCTTGCACTCTACTGTGTTTCCCATAGGGCCAGTACAGTGAGCTAGCTCAGAATAAGAGAACTGTGCTTCCTAGACAAACGGGGCATATCTAGTTCAACTCAGTATTGGAAACTGAGTAAAACAGGAGCTTCTCTTCAGTCCAATACACTGTATTTGCTGGGAACAGACGCAAGTGCTATTTGTACTGTTTATGGCCAGAATAGCACAATAGTGGTGTTCTTACACTGAATTAACACTTAATGCTAGAACTTGAACCTGAATGTGAATCAACTCCATTTAGGAAGTTGTATTGAACCCCAGTCGGCCTTACAAGAAAAACACTCTGCTTTTGAGAAACAGGCACTCTTGCACTCTACTGTGTTTCCTATAGGGCCAGTACAGTGAGCTAGCTCAGAACAAGAGAACTGTGCTTCCGACACAAACGGGGCGTATCAAGTTCAACTCAGTATTGGAAACTAAGTAAACCAGGAGCTTCTCTTCATTCCAATACACTGTATTTGCTGGGAACAGACGCGAGTGCTATTTGCACTGTTTATGGCCAGAATAGCACAATAGTGGTGTTCTTACCCTGAATTAACACTTAATGCTAGAACTTGAAACTGAATGTGAATTAACTCTATTTAGGAAGTTGTATTGAACCCCAGTCGGCCTTAAAAGAAAAACACTCTGCTTTTGAGAAACAGGCACTATTGGAGTCTAATGTGTTTCCTATAGGGCCAGTACAGTGAGCTAGCTCAGAACAAGAGAACTGTGCTTCCTACACAAACGGGGCATATCTAGTTCAACTCAGTATTGGAAACTGAGTAAACGTGGAGCTTCTCTTCAGTCCAATACGCTGTATTTGCTGCGAACAGACGCGAGTGCTATTTGCACTGTTTATGGCCAGAATAGCACAATAGTGGTGTTCTTACCCTGAATTAACACTTAATGCTAGAACTTGAAACTGAATGTGAATCAACTCCGTTTAGGAAGTTGTATTGAACCCCAGTTGGCCTTACAAAAAAACACTCTGCTTTTGAGAAACATGCAATCTTGCAATCTACTGTGTTTCCTATAGGGCCAATACAGTGAGCTAGCTCAGAACAAGAGAACTGTGCTTTTTACACAAACGGGGCATATCTAGTTCAACTCAGTATTGGAAACTGAGAAAACAGGAGCTTCTCTTCAGTCCAATACACTGTATTTGCTGGGAACAGACGTGAGTGCTATTTGCACTGTTTATGGCCAGAATAGCACAATAGTGGTGTTCTTATCCTGAATTAACACTTAATGCTAGAACCTGAAACTGAATGTGAATCAACTCCGTTTAGGAACTTGTATTGAACCCCAGTCAGCCTTACAAGAAAAACACTCTGCTTTTGAGAAACATGCACTCTTGCACTCTACTGTGTTTCCCATAGGGCCAGTACAGTGAGCTAGCTCAGAATAAGAGAACTGTGCTTCCTACACAAACGGGGCATATCTAGTTCAACTCAGTATTGGAAACTGAGTAAAACAGGAGCTTCTCTTCAGTCCAATACACTGTATTTGCTGGGAACAGACGCAAGTGCTATTTGTACTGTTTATGGCCAGAATAGCACAATAGTGGTGTTCTTACCCTGAATTAACACTTAATGCTAGAACTTGAACCTGAATGTGAATCAACTCCATTTAGGAAGTTGTATTGAACCCCAGTCGGCCTTACAAGAAAAACACTCTGCTTTTGAGAAACAGGCACTCTTGCACTCTACTGTGTTTCCTATAGGGCCAGTACAGTGAGCTAGCTCAGAACAAGAGAACTGTGCTTCCGACACAAACGGGGCGTATCAAGTTCAACTCAGTATTGGAAACTAAGTAAACCAGGAGCTTCTCTTCATTCCAATACACTGTATTTGCTGGGAACAGACGCGAGTGCTATTTGCACTGTTTATGGCCAGAATAGCACAATAGTGGTGTTCTTACCCTGAATTAACACTTAATGCTAGAACTTGAAACTGAATGTGAATTAACTCTATTTAGGAAGTTGTATTGAACCCCAGTCGGCCTTAAAAGAAAAACACTCTGCTTTTGAGAAACAGGCACTCTTGCACTCTACTGTGTTTCCTATAGGGCGAGTACAATGAGCTAGCTCAGAACAAGGGAACTGTGCTTCCTACACAAACGGGGCATATCTAGTTCAACTCAGTATTGGAAACTAAGTAAAACAGGAGCTTCTCTTCAGTCCAATACACTGTATTTGCTGGGAACAGACGCGAGTGCTATTTGCACTGTATGGCCAGAATAGCACAATAGTGGTGTTCTTACCCTGAATTAACACTTAATGCTAGAACTTGAAACTGAATGTAAATCAACTCCATTTAGGAAGTTGTATTGAACCCCAGTCGGCCTTACCAGAAAAACACTCTGCTTTTGAGAAACATGCACTCTTGCACTCTACTGTGTTTCCTATAGGGCCAGTACAGTGAGCTAGCTCAGAACAAGAGAACTGTGCTTCCTACACAAACGGGGCATATCTAGTTCAACTCAGTATTGGAAACTGAGTAAAACAGGAGCTTCTCTTCAGTCCAATACACTGTATTTGCTGGGAACAGACGCGAGTGCTATTTGCACTGTTTATGTCCAGAATAGCACAATAGTTGTGTTCTTACCCTGAATTAACACTTAATGCTAGAACTTGAAACTGAAAATGAATCAACTCCATTTAGGAAGTTGTATTGAACCCCAGTCGGCATTACAAGAAAAACACTCTGCTTTTGAGAAACAGGCACTATTGGAGTCTAATGTGTTTCCTATAGGGCCAGTACAGTGAGCTAGCTCAGAACAAGAGAACTGTGCTTCCTACACAAACGGGGCATATCTAGTTCAACTCAGTATTGGAAACTGAGTAAACGTGGAGCTTCTCTTCAGTCCAATACGCTGTATTTGCTGCGAACAGACGCGAGTGCTATTTGCACTGTTTATGGCCAGAATAGCACAATAGTGGTGTTCTTACCCTGAATTAACACTTAATGCTAGAACTTGAAAGTGAATGTGAATGAACTCCGTTTAGGAAGTTGTATTGAACCCCAGTCGGCCTTACAAGAAAAACACTCTGCTTTTGAGAAACAGGCACTCTTGCACTCTACTGTGTTTCCTATAGGGCCAGTACAGTGAGCTAGCTCAGAACAAGAAAACTGTGCTTCCGACACAAACGGGGCATATCTAGTTCAACTCAGTATTGGAAAATGAGTAAACGTGGAGCTTCTCTTCAGACCAATACACTGTATTTGCTGGGAACAGACGCGAGTGCTATTTGCACTGTTTATGGCCAGAATAGCACAATAGTGGTGTTCTTACCCTGAATTAACACTTAATGCTAGAACTTGAAACTGAATGTGAATCAACTCCGTTTAGGAAGTTGTATTGAACCCCAGTCGGCCTTACAAGAAAAACACTCTGCTTTTGAGAAACAGGCACTCTTGCACTCTACTGTGTTTCCTATAGGGCCAGTACAGTGAGCTACCTCAGAACAAGAGAACTGTGCTTCCTACACAAACGGGGCATATCTATTTCAACTCAGTATTGGAAACTGAGTAAAACAGGAGCTTCTCTTCAGTCCAATACACTGTATTGGCTGGGAGCAGGCGCGAGTTGTATTTGCACTGTTTATGGCCAGAATAGCACAATAGTGGTGTTCTTACCCTGAATTAACACTTAATGCTAGAACTTGAAAGTGAATGTGAATCAACTCAGTTTAGGAAGTTGTATTGAACCCCAGTCGGCCTTACAAGAAAAACACTCTGCTTTTGAGAAACATGCACTCTTGCACTCTACTGTGTTTGTAAGAGACAGTACAGTGAGCTAGCTCAGAACAAGAGAACTGTGTTTCCTACACAAACGGGGCATATCTAGTTCAACTCAGTATTGGAAACTGATTAAAACAGGAGCTTCTCTTCAGTCCAATACATTGTATTTGCTGGGAACATACGCGAGTGCTCTTTGCACTGTTTATGGCCAGAATAGCACAATAGTGGTGTTCATACCCTGAATTAACACTTAATGCTAGAACTTGAACCTGAATGTGAATCAACTCCATTTAGGAAGTTGTATTGAACCCCAGTCGGCCTTACAAGAAAAACACTCTGCTTTTGAGAAACAGGCACTCTTGCATTCTACTGTGTTTCCTATAGGGCCAGTACAGTGAGCTAGCTCAGAACAAGAGAACTGTGCTTCCTACACAAACGGGGCGTATCTAGTTCAACTCAGTATTGGAAACTAAGTAAACCAGTTGCTTCTCTTCAGTCCAATACACTGTATTTGCTGGGAACAGACGCGAGTGCTATTTGCAGTGTATGGCCAGAATAGCACAATAGTGTTGTTCTTACCCTGAATTAACACTTAATGCTAGAACTTGAAACTGAATGTAAATCAACTCCATTTAGGAAGTTGCATTGAACCCCAGTCGGCCTTACCAGAAAAACACTCTGCTTTTGAGAAACATGCACTCTTGCACTCTACTGTGTTTCCTATAGCGCCAGTACAGGGAGCTAGCTCAGAACAAGAGAACTGTGCTTCCTACACAAACGGGGCATATCTAGTTCAACTCAGTATTGGAAACTGAGTAAAACAGGAGCTTCTCTTCAGTCCAATACACTGTATTTGCTGGGAACAGACGCGAGTGCTATTTGCACTGTTTATGGCCAGAATAGCACAATAGTGGTGTTCTTACCCTGAATTAACACTTAATGCTAGAACTTGAAACTGAAAGTGAATCAACTCCATTTAGGAAGTTGTATTGAACCCCAGTCGGCATTACAAGAAAAACACTCTGCTTTTGAGAAACATGCACTCTTGCACTCTACTGTGTTTCCCATAGGGCCAGTACAGTGAGCTAGCTCAGAATAAGACAACTGTGCTTCCTAGACAAACGGGGCATATCTAGTTCAACTCAGTATTGGAAACTGAGTAAAACAGGAGCTTCTCTTGAGTCCAATACACTGTATTTGCTGGGAACAGACGCAAGTGCTATTTGTACTGTTTATGGCCAGAATAGCACAATAGTGTTGTTCTTACCCTGAATTAACACTTAATGCTAGAACTTGAAACTGAATGTGAATCAACTCCGTTTAGGAAGTTGTATTGAACCCCAGTCGGCCTTACAAGAAAAACACTCTGCTTTTGAGAAACAGGCACTCTTGCACTCTACTGTGTTTCCTATAGGGCCAGTACAGTGAGCTAGCTCAGAACAAGAGAACTGTGATTCCTACACAAACGGGGCATATCTAGTTCAACTCAGTATTGGAAACTGATTAAAACAGGAGCTTCTCTTCAGTCCAATACACTGTATTTGCTGGGAACAGACGCGAGTGCTATTTGCACTGTTTATGGCCAGAATAGCACAATAGTGGTGTTCATACCCTGAATTAACACTTAATGTTAGAACTTGAACCTGAATGTGAATCAACTCCATTTAGGAAGTTGTATTGAATCCCAGTCGGCCTTACAAGAAAAACACTCTACTTTTGAGAAACAGGCACTCTTGCACTCTATTGTGTTTCCTATAGGGCCAGTATAGTGAGCTAGCTCAGAACAAGAGAACTGTGCTTCCTACACAAACGGGGCATATCTAGTTCAACTCAGTATTGGAAACTGAGTAAACGTGGAGCTTCTCTTCAGTCCAATACGCTGTATTTGCTGCGAACAGACGCGAGTGCTATTTGCACTGTTTATGGCCAGAATAGCACAATAGTGGTGTTCTTACCCTGAATTAACACTTAATGCTAGAACTTGAAAGTGAATGTGAATGAACTCCGTTTAGGAAGTTGTATTGAACCCCAGTCGGCCTTACAAGAAAAACACTCTGCTTTTGAGAAACAGGCACTCTTGCACTCTACTGTGTTTCCTATAGGGCCAGTACAGTGAGCTAGCTCAGAACAAGAAAACTGTGCTTCCGACACAAACGGGGCATATCTAGTTCAACTCAGTATTGGAAAATGAGTAAACGTGGAGCTTCTCTTCAGTCCAATATACTGTATTTGCTGGGAACAGACGCGAGTGCTATTTGCACTGTTTATGGCCAGAATAGCACAATAGTGGTGTTCTTACCCTGAATTAACACTTAATGCTAGAACTTGAAACTGAATGTGAATCAACTCCGTTTAGGAAGTTGTATTGAACCCCAGTCGGCCTTACAAGAAAAACACTCTGCTTTTGAGAAACAGGCACTCTTGCACTCTACTGTGTTTCCTATAGGGCCAGTACAGTGAGCTACCTCAGAACAAGAGAACTGTGCTTCCTACACAAACGGGGCATATCTATTTCAACTCAGTATTGGAAACTGAGTAAAACAGGAGCTTCTCTTCAGTCCAATACACTGTATTGGCTGGGAGCAGGCGCGAGTTGTATTTGCACTGTTTATGGCCAGAATAGCACAATAGTGGTGTTCTTACCCTGAATTAACACTTAATGCTATAACTTGAAAGTGAATGTGAATAAACTCAGTTTAGGAAGTTGTATTGAACCCCAGTCGGCCTTACAAGAAAAACACTCTGCTTTTGAGAAACATGCACTCTTGCACTCTACTGTGTTTGTAAGAGACAGTACAGTGAGCTAGCTCAGAACAAGAGAACTGTGTTTCCTACACAAACGGGGCATATCTAGTTCAACTCAGTATTGGAAACTGATTAAAACAGGAGCTTCTCTTCAGTCCAATACATTGTATTTGCTGGGAACATACGCGAGTGCTCTTTGCACTGTTTATGGCCAGAATAGCACAATAGTGGTGTTCATAACCTGAATTAACACTTAATGCTAGAACTTGAACCTGAATGTGAATCAACTCCATTTAGGAAGTTGTATTGAACCCCAGTCGGCCTTACAAGAAAAACACTCTGCTTTTGAGAAACAGGCACTCTTGCATTCTCCTGTGTTTCCTATAGGGCCAGTACAGTGAGCTAGCTCAGAACAAGAGAACTGTGCTTCCGACACAAACGGGGCGTATCTAGTTCAACTCAGTATTGGAAACTGAGTAAAACAGGAGCTTCTCTTCAGTCCAATACACTGTATTTGCTGGGAACAGACGCGAGTGCTATTTGCACTGTTTATGGCCAGAATAGCACAATAGTGGTGTTCTTACCCTGAATTAACACTTAATGCTAGAACTTGAAACTGAAAGTGAATCAACTCCATTTAGGAAGTTGTATTGAACCCCAGTCGGCATTACAAGAAAAACACTCTGCTTTTGAGAAACATGCACTCTTGCACTCTACTGTGTTTCCCATAGGGCCAGTACAGTGAGCTAGCTCAGAATAAGACAACTGTGCTTCCTAGACAAACGGGGCATATCTAGTTCAACTCAGTATTGGAAACTGAGTAAA
This sequence comes from Peromyscus maniculatus bairdii, assembly GCF_049852395.1. Lineage (NCBI taxonomy): Eukaryota > Metazoa > Chordata > Mammalia > Rodentia > Cricetidae > Peromyscus > Peromyscus maniculatus. Next base: position 28,085,999 of record NC_134862.1, on the reverse strand, counting down.
ACAGGAGCTTCTCTTGAGTCCAATACACTGTATTTGCTGGGAACAGACGCAAGTGCTATTTGTACTGTTTATGGCCAGAATAGCACAATAGTGTTGTTCTTACCCTGAATTAACACTTAATGCTAGAACTTGAAACTGAATGTGAATCAACTCCGTTTAGGAAGTTGTATTGAACCCCAGTCGGCCTTACAAGAAAAACACTCTGCTTTTGAGAAACAGGCACTCTTGCACTCTACTGTGTTTCCTATAGGGCCAGTACAGTGAGCTAGCTCAGAACAAGAGAACTGTGATTCCTACACAAACGGGGCATATCTAGTTCAACTCAGTATTGGAAACTGATTAAAACAGGAGCTTCTCTTCAGTCCAATACACTGTATTTGCTGGGAACAGACGCGAGTGCTATTTGCACTGTTTATGGCCAGAATAGCACAATAGTTGTGTTCATACCCTGAATTAACACTTAATGTTAGAACTTGAACCTGAATGTGAATCAACTCCATTTAGGAAGTTGTATTGAACCCCAGTCGGCCTTACAAGAAAAACACTCTGCTTTTGAGAAACAGGCACTCTTGCACTCTATTGTGTTTCCTATAGGGCCAGTACAGTGAGCTAGCTCAGAACAAGAGAACTGTGCTTCCTACACAAACGGGGCATATCTAGTTCAACTCAGTATTGGAAACTGAGTAAAACAGGAGCTTCTCTTCAGTCCAATACACTGTATTGGCTGGGAGCAGGCGCGAGTTGTATTTGCACTGTTTATGGCCAGAATAGCACAATAGTGGTGTTCTTACCCTGAATTAACACTTAATGCTAGAACTTGAAAGTGAATGTGAATCAACTCAGTTTAGGAAGTTGTATTGAACCCCAGTCGGCCTTACAAGAAAAACACTCTGCTTTTGAGAAACATGCACTCTTGCACTCTACTGTGTTTGTAAGAGACAGTACAGTGAGCTAGCTCAGAACAAGAGAACTGTGTTTCCTACACAAACGGGGCATATCTAGTTCAACTCAGTATTGGAAACTGATTAAAACAGGAGCTTCTCTTCAGTCCAATACATTGTATTTGCTGGGAACATACGCGAGTGCTCTTTGCACTGTTTATGGCCAGAATAGCACAATAGTGGTGTTCATACCCTGAATTAACACTTAATGCTAGAACTTGAACCTGAATGTGAATCAACTCCATTTAGGAAGTTGTATTGAACCCCAGTCGGCCTTACAAGAAAAACACTCTGCTTTTGAGAAACAGGCACTCTTGCATTCTACTGTGTTTCCTATAGGGCCAGTACAGTGAGCTAGCTCAGAACAAGAGAACTGTGCTTCCGACACAAACGGGGCGTATCTAGTTCAACTCAGTATTGGAAACTAAGTACACCAGGAGCTTCTCTTCAGTCCAATACACTGTATTTGCTGGGAACAGACGCGAGTGCTATTTGCAGTATATGGCCAGAATAGCACAATAGTGTTGTTCTTACCCTGAATTAACACTTAATGCTAGAACTTGAAACTGAAAGTGAATCAACTCCATTTAGGAAGTTGTATTGAACCCCAGTCGGCATTACAAGAAAAACACTCTGCTTTTGAGAAACATGCACTCTTGCACTCTACTGTGTTTCCCATAGGGCCAGTACAGTGAGCTAGCTCAGAATAAGACAACTGTGCTTCCTAGACAAACGGGGCATATCTAGTTCAACTCAGTATTGGAAACTGAGTAAAACAGGAGCTTCTCTTGAGTCCAATACACTGTATTTGCTGGGAACAGACGCAAGTGCTATTTGTACTGTTTATGGCCAGAATAGCACAATAGTGTTGTTCTTACCCTGAATTAACACTTAATGCTAGAACTTGAAACTGAATGTGAATCAACTCCGTTTAGGAAGTTGTATTGAACCCCAGTCGGCCTTACAAGAAAAACACTCTGCTTTTGAGAAACAGGCACTCTTGCACTCTACTGTGTTTCCTATAGGGCCAGTACAGTGAGCTAGCTCAGAACAAGAGAACTGTGATTCCTACACAAACGGGGCATATCTAGTTCAACTCAGTATTGGAAACTGATTAAAACAGGAGCTTCTCTTCAGTCCAATACACTGTATTTGCTGGGAACAGACGCGAGTGCTATTTGCACTGTTTATGGCCAGAATAGCACAATAGTGGTGTTCATACCCTGAATTAACACTTAATGTTAGAACTTGAACCTGAATGTGAATCAACTCCATTTAGGAAGTTGTATTGAACCCCAGTCGGCCTTACAAGAAAAACACTCTGCTTTTGAGAAACAGGCACTCTTGCACTCTATTGTGTTTCCTATAGGGCCAGTACAGTGAGCTAGCTCAGAACAAGAGAACTGTGCTTCCTACACAAACGGGGCATATCTAGTTCAACTCAGTATTGGAAACTGAGTAAACGTGGAGCTTCTCTTCAGTCCAATACGCTGTATTTGCTGCGAACAGACGCGAGTGCTATTTGCACTGTTTATGGCCAGAATAGCACAATAGTGGTGTTCTTACCCTGAATTAACACTTAATGCTAGAACTTGAAAGTGAATGTGAATGAACTCCGTTTAGGAAGTTGTATTGAACCCCAGTCGGCCTTACAAGAAAAACACTCTGCTTTTGAGAAACAGGCACTCTTGCACTCTACTGTGTTTCCTATAGGGCCAGTACAGTGAGCTAGCTCAGAACAAGAAAACTGTGCTTCCGACACAAACGGGGCATATCTAGTTCAACTCAGTATTGGAAAATGAGTAAACGTGGAGCTTCTCTTCAGTCCAATACACTGTATTTGCTGGGAACAGACGCGAGTGCTATTTGCACTGTTTATGGCCAGAATAGCACAATAGTGGTGTTCTTACCCTGAATTAACACTTAATGCTAGAACTTGAAACTGAATGTGAATCAACTCCGTTTAGGAAGTTGTATTGAACCCCAGTCGGCCTTACAAGAAAAACACTCTGCTTTTGAGAAACAGGCACTCTTGCACTCTACTGTGTTTCCTATAGGGCCAGTACAGTGAGCTACCTCAGAACAAGAGAACTGTGCTTCCTACACAAACGGGGCATATCTATTTCAACTCAGTATTGGAAACTGAGTAAAACAGGAGCTTCTCTTCAGTCCAATACACTGTATTGGCTGGGAGCAGGCGCGAGTTGTATTTGCACTGTTTATGGCCAGAATAGCACAATAGTGGTGTTCTTACCCTGAATTAACACTTAATGCTAGAACTTGAAAGTGAATGTGAATCAACTCAGTTTAGGAAGTTGTATTGAACCCCAGTCGGCCTTACAAGAAAAACACTCTGCTTTTGAGAAACATGCACTCTTGCACTCTACTGTGTTTGTAAGAGACAGTACAGTGAGCTAGCTCAGAAAAAGAGAACTGTGTTTCCTACACAAACGGGGCATATCTAGTTCAACTCAGTATTGGAAACTGATTAAAACAGGAGCTTCTCTTCAGTCCAATACATTGTATTTGCTGGGAACATACGCGAGTGCTCTTTGCACTGTTTATGGCCAGAATAGCACAATAGTGGTGTTCATACCCTGAATTAACACTTAATGCTAGAACTTGAACCTGAATGTGAATCAACTCCATTTAGGAAGTTGTATTGAACCCCAGTCGGCCTTACAAGAAAAACACTCTGCTTTTGAGAAACAGGCACTCTTGCATTCTACTGTGTTTCCTATAGGGCCAGTACAGTGAGCTAGCTCAGAACAAGAGAACTGTGCTTCCGACACAAACGGGGCGTATCTAGTTCAACTCAGTATTGGAAACTAAGTAAACCAGGAGCTTCTCTTCAGTCCAATACACTGTATTTGCTGGGAACAGACGCGAGTGCTATTTGCAGTGTATGGCCAGAATAGCACAATAGTGTTGTTCTTACCCTGAATTAACACTTAATGCTAGAACTTGAAACTGAATGTAAATCAACTCCATTTAGGAAGTTGCATTGAACCCCAGTCGGCCTTACCAGAAAAACACTCTGCTTTTGAGAAACATGCACTCTTGCACTCTACTGTGTTTCCTATAGCGCCAGTACAGGGAGCTAGCTCAGAACAAGAGAACTGTGCTTCCTACACAAACGGGGCATATCTAGTTCAACTCAGTATTGGAAACTGAGTAAAACAGGAGCTTCTCATCAGTCCAATACACTGTATTTGCTGGGAACAGACGCGAGTGCTATTTGCACTGTTTATGGCCAGAATAGCACAATAGTGGTGTTCTTACCCTGAATTAACACTTAATGCTAGAACTTGAAACTGAAAGTGAATCAACTCCATTTAGGAAGTTGTATTGAACCCCAGTCGGCATTACAAGAAAAACACTCTGCTTTTGAGAAACATGCACTCTTGCACTCTACTGTGTTTCCCATAGGGCCAGTACAGTGAGCTAGCTCAGAATAAGACAACTGTGCTTCCTAGACAAACGGGGCATATCTAGTTCAACTCAGTATTGGAAACTGAGTAAAACAGGAGCTTCTCTTGAGTCCAATACACTGTATTTGCTGGGAACAGACGCAAGTGCTATTTGTACTGTTTATGGCCAGAATAGCACAATAGTGTTGTTCTTACCCTGAATTAACACTTAATGCTAGAACTTGAAACTGAATGTGAATCAACTCCGTTTAGGAAGTTGTATTGAACCCCAGTCGGCCTTACAAGAAAAACACTCTGCTTTTGAGAAACAGGCACTCTTGCACTCTACTGTGTTTCCTATAGGGCCAGTACAGTGAGCTAGCTCAGAACAAGAGAACTGTGATTCCTACACAAACGGGGCATATCTAGTTCAACTCAGTATTGGAAACTGATTAAAACAGGAGCTTCTCTTCAGTCCAATACACTGTATTTGCTGGGAACAGACGCGAGTGCTATTTGCACTGTTTATGGCCAGAATAGCACAATAGTGGTGTTCATACCCTGAATTAACACTTAATGTTAGAACTTGAACCTGAATGTGAATCAACTCCATTTAGGAAGTTGTATTGAACCCCAGTCGGCCTTAGGAGAAAAACACTCTGCTTTTGAGAAACAGGCACTCTTGCACTCTATTGTGTTTCCTATAGGGCCAGTACAGTGAGCTAGCTCAGAACAAGAGAACTGTGCTTCCGACACAAACGGGGCGTATCAAGTTCAACTCAGTATTGGAAACTAAGTAAACCAGGAGCTTCTCTTCATTCCAATACACTGTATTTGCTGGGAACAGACGCGAGTGCTATTTGCACTGTTTATGGCCAGAATAGCACAATAGTGGTGTTCTTACCCTGAATTAACACTTAATGCTAGAACTTGAAACTGAATGTGAATTAACTCTATTTAGGAAGTTGTATTGAACCCCAGTCGGCCTTAAAAGAAAAACACTCTGCTTTTGAGAAACAGGCACTCTTGTACTCTACTGTGTTTCCTATAGGGCCAGTACAATGAGCTAGCTCAGAACAAGGGAACTGTGCTTCCTACACAAACGGGGCATATCTAGTTCAACTCAGTATTGGAAACTAAGTAAAACAGGAGCTTCTCTTCAGTCCAATACACTGTATTTGCTGGGAACAGACGCGAGTGCTATTTGCACTGTATGGCCAGAATAGCACAATAGTGGTGTTCTTACCCTGAATTAACACTTAATGCTAGAACTTGAAACTGAATGTAAATCAACTCCATTTAGGAAGTTGTATTGAACCCCAGTCGGCCTTACCAGAAAAACACTCTGCTTTTGAGAAACATGCACTCTTGCACTCTACTGTGTTTCCTATAGGGCCAGTACAGGGAGCTAGCTCAGAACAAGAGAACTGTGCTTCCTACACAAACGGGGCATATCTAGTTCAACTCAGTATTGGAAACTGAGTAAAACAGGAGCTTCTCTTCAGTCCAATACACTGTATTTGCTGGGAACAGACGCGAGTGCTATTTGCACTGTTTATGTCCAGAATAGCACAATAGTTGTGTTCTTACCCTGAATTAACACTTAATGCTAGAACTTGAAACTGAAAGTGAATCAACTCCATTTAGGAAGTTGTATTGAACCCCAGTCGGCATTACAAGAAAAACACTCTGCTTTTGAGAAACAGGCACTATTGGAGTCTAATGTGTTTCCTATAGGGCCAGTACAGTGAGCTAGCTCAGAACAAGAGAACTGTGCTTCCTACACAAACGGGGCATATCTAGTTCAACTCAGTATTGGAAACTGAGTAAACGTGGAGCTTCTCTTCAGTCCAATACGCTGTATTTGCTGCGAACAGACGCGAGTGCTATTTGCACTGTTTATGGCCAGAATAGCACAATAGTGGTGTTCTTACCCTGAATTAACACTTAATGCTAGAACTTGAAAGTGAATGTGAATGAACTCCGTTTAGGAAGTTGTATTGAACCCCAGTCGGCCTTACAAGAAAAACACTCTGCTTTTGAGAAACATGCACTCTTGCACTCTACTGTGTTTCCCATAGGGCCAGTACAGTGAGCTAGCTCAGAATAAGACAACTGTGCTTCCTAGACAAACGGGGCATATCTAGTTCAACTCAGTATTGGAAACTGAGTAAAACAGGAGCTTCTCTTGAGTCCAATACACTGTATTTGCTGGGAACAGACGCAAGTGCTATTTGTACTGTTTATGGCCAGAATAGCACAATAGTGTTGTTCTTACCCTGAATTAACACTTAATGCTAGAACTTGAAACTGAATGTGAATCAACTCCGTTTAGGAAGTTGTATTGAACCCCAGTCGGCCTTACCAGAAAAACACTCTGCTTTTGAGAAACATGCACTCTTGCACTCTACTGTGTTTCCTATAGGGCCAGTACAGTGAGCTAGCTCAGAACAAGAGAACTGTGCTTCCTACACAAACGGGGCATATCTAGTTCAACTCAGTATTGGAAACTGAGTAAAACAGGAGCTTCTCTTCAGTCCAATACACTGTATTTGCTGGGAACAGACGCGAGTGCTATTTGCACTGTTTATGTCCAGAATAGCACAATAGTTGTGTTCTTACCCTGAATTAACACTTAATGCTAGAACTTGAAACTGAAAATGAATCAACTCCATTTAGGAAGTTGTATTGAACCCCAGTCGGCATTACAAGAAAAACACTCTGCTTTTGAGAAACAGGCACTATTGGAGTCTAATGTGTTTCCTATAGGGCCAGTACAGTGAGCTAGCTCAGAACAAGAGAACTGTGCTTCCTACACAAACGGGGCATATCTAGTTCAACTCAGTATTGGAAACTGAGTAAACGTGGAGCTTCTCTTCAGTCCAATACGCTGTATTTGCTGCGAACAGACGCGAGTGCTATTTGCACTGTTTATGGCCAGAATAGCACAATAGTGGTGTTCTTACCCTGAATTAACACTTAATGCTAGAACTTGAAAGTGAATGTGAATGAACTCCGTTTAGGAAGTTGTATTGAACCCCAGTCGGCCTTACAAGAAAAACACTCTGCTTTTGAGAAACAGGCACTCTTGCACTCTACTGTGTTTCCTATAGGGCCAGTACAGTGAGCTAGCTCAGAACAAGAAAACTGTGCTTCCGACACAAACGGGGCATATCTAGTTCAACTCAGTATTGGAAAATGAGTAAACGTGGAGCTTCTCTTCAGTCCAATACACTGTATTTGCTGGGAACAGACGCGAGTGCTATTTGCACTGTTTATGGCCAGAATAGCACAATAGTGGTGTTCTTACCCTGAATTAACACTTAATGCTAGAACTTGAAACTGAATGTGAATCAACTCCGTTTAGGAAGTTGTATTGAACCCCAGTCGGCCTTACAAGAAAAACACTCTGCTTTTGAGAAACAGGCACTCTTGCACTCTACTGTGTTTCCTATAGGGCCAGTACAGTGAGCTACCTCAGAACAAGAGAACTGTGCTTCCTACACAAACGGGGCATATCTATTTCAACTCAGTATTGGAAACTGAGTAAAACAGGAGCTTCTCTTCAGTCCAATACACTGTATTGGCTGGGAGCAGGCGCGAGTTGTATTTGCACTGTTTATGGCCAGAATAGCACAATAGTGGTGTTCTTACCCTGAATTAACACTTAATGCTAGAACTTGAAAGTGAATGTGAATCAACTCAGTTTAGGAAGTTGTATTGAACCCCAGTCGGCCTTACAAGAAAAACACTCTGCTTTTGAGAAACATGCACTCTTGCACTCTACTGTGTTTGTAAGAGACAGTACAGTGAGCTAGCTCAGAACAAGAGAACTGTGTTTCCTACACAAACGGGGCATATCTAGTTCAACTCAGTATTGGAAACTGATTAAAACAGGAGCTTCTCTTCAGTCCAATACATTGTATTTGCTGGGAACATACGCGAGTGCTCTTTGCACTGTTTATGGCCAGAATAGCACAATAGTGGTGTTCATACCCTGAATTAACACTTAATGCTAGAACTTGAACCTGAATGTGAATCAACTCCATTTAGGAAGTTGTATTGAACCCCAGTCGGCCTTACAAGAAAAACACTCTGCTTTTGAGAAACAGGCACTCTTGCATTCTACTGTGTTTCCTATAGGGCCAGTACAGTGAGCTAGCTCAGAACAAGAGAACTGTGCTTCCTACACAAACGGGGCGTATCCAGTTCAACTCAGTATTGGAAACTAAGTAAACCAGTTGCTTCTCTTCAGTCCAATACACTGTATTTGCTGGGAACAGACGCGAGTGCTATTTGCAGTGTATGGCCAGAATAGCACAATAGTGTTGTTCTTACCCTGAATTAACACTTAATGCTAGAACTTGAAACTGAATGTAAATCAACTCCATTTAGGAAGTTGCATTGAACCCCAGTCGGCCTTACCAGAAAAACACTCTGCTTTTGAGAAACATGCACTCTTGCACTCTACTGTGTTTCCTATAGCGCCAGTACAGGGAGCTAGCTCAGAACAAGAGAACTGTGCTTCCTACACAAACGGGGCATATCTAGTTCAACTCAGTATTGGAAACTGAGTAAAACAGGAGCTTCTCTTCAGTCCAATACACTGTATTTGCTGGGAACAGACGCGAGTGCTATTTGCACTGTTTATGGCCAGAATAGCACAATAGTGGTGTTCTTACCCTGAATTAACACTTAATGCTAGAACTTGAAACTGAAAGTGAATCAACTCCATTTAGGAAGTTGTATTGAACCCCAGTCGGCATTACAAGAAAAACACTCTGCTTTTGAGAAACATGCACTCTTGCACTCTACTGTGTTTCCCATAGGGCCAGTACAGTGAGCTAGCTCAGAATAAGACAACTGTGCTTCCTAGACAAACGGGGCATATCTAGTTCAACTCAGTATTGGAAACTGAGTAAAACAGGAGCTTCTCTTGAGTCCAATACACTGTATTTGCTGGGAACAGACGCAAGTGCTATTTGTACTGTTTATGGCCAGAATAGCACAATAGTGTTGTTCTTACCCTGAATTAACACTTAATGCTAGAACTTGAAACTGAATGTGAATCAACTCCGTTTAGGAAGTTGTATTGAACCCCAGTCGGCCTTACAAGAAAAACACTCTGCTTTTGAGAAACAGGCACTCTTGCACTCTACTGTGTTTCCTATAGGGCCAGTACAGTGAGCTAGCTCAGAACAAGAGAACTGTGATTCCTACACAAACGGGGCATATCTAGTTCAACTCAGTATTGGAAACTGATTAAAACAGGAGCTTCTCTTCAGTCCAATACACTGTATTTGCTGGGAACAGACGCGAGTGCTATTTGCACTGTTTATGGCCAGAATAGCACAATAGTGGTGTTCATACCCTGAATTAACACTTAATGTTAGAACTTGAACCTGAATGTGAATCAACTCCATTTAGGAAGTTGTATTGAACCCCAGTCGGCCTTACAAGAAAAACACTCTACTTTTGAGAAACAGGCACTCTTGCACTCTATTGTGTTTCCTATAGGGCCAGTATAGTGAGCTAGCTCAGAACAAGAGAACTGTGCTTCCTACACAAACGGGGCATATCTAGTTCAACTCAGTATTGGAAACTGAGTAAACGTGGAGCTTCTCTTCAGTCCAATACGCTGTATTTGCTGCGAACAGACGCGAGTGCTATTTGCACTGTTTATGGCCAGAATAGCACAATAGTGGTGTTCTTACCCTGAATTAACACTTAATGCTAGAACTTGAAAGTGAATGTGAATGAACTCCGTTTAGGAAGTTGTATTGAACCCCAGTCGGCCTTACAAGAAAAACACTCTGCTTTTGAGAAACAGGCACTCTTGCACTCTACTGTGTTTCCTATAGGGCCAGTACAGTGAGCTAGCTCAGAACAAGAAAACTGTGCTTCCGACACAAACGGGGCATATCTAGTTCAACTCAGTATTGGAAAATGAGTAAAACAGGAGCTTCTCTTCAGTCCAATACACTGTATTTGCTGGGAACAGACGCGAGTGCTATTTGCACTGTTTATGGCCAGAATAGCACAATAGTGGTGTTCTTACCCTGAATTAACACTTAATGCTAGAACTTGAAACTGAATGTGAATCAACTCCGTTTAGGAAGTTGTATTGAACCCCAGTCGGCCTTACAAGAAAAACACTCTGCTTTTGAGAAACAGGCACTCTTGCACTCTACTGTGTTTCCTATAGGGCCAGTACAGTGAGCTACCTCAGAACAAGAGAACTGTGCTTCCTACACAAACGGGGCATATCTATTTCAACTCAGTATTGGACACTGAGTAAAACAGGAGCTTCTCTTCAGTCCAATACACTGTATTGGCTGGGAGCAGGCGCGAGTTGTATTTGCACTGTTTATGGCCAGAATAGCACAATAGTGGTGTTCTTACCCTGAATTAACACTTAATGCTAGAACTTGAAAGTGAATGTGAATCAACTCAGTTTAGGAAGTTGTATTGAACCCCAGTCGGCCTTACAAGAAAAACACTCTGCTTTTGAGAAACATGCACTCTTGCACTCTACTGTGTTTGTAAGAGACAGTACAGTGAGCTAGCTCAGAACAAGAGAACTGTGTTTCCTACACAAACGGGGCATATCTAGTTCAACTCAGTATTGGAAACTGATTAAAACAGGAGCTTCTCTTCAGTCCAATACATTGTATTTGCTGGGAACATACGCGAGTGCTCTTTGCACTGTTTATGGCCAGAATAGCACAATAGTGGTGTTCATACCCTGAATTAACACTTAATGCTAGAACTTGAACCTGAATGTGAATCAACTCCATTTAGGAAGTTGTATTGAACCCCAGTCGGCCTTACAAGAAAAACACTCTGCTTTTGAGAAACAGGCACTCTTGCATTCTACTGTGTTTCCTATAGGGCCAGTACAGTGAGCTAGCTCAGAACAAGAGAACTGTGCTTCCGACACAAACGGGGCGTATCTAGTTCAACTCAGTATTGGAAACTGAGTAAAACAGGAGCTTCTCTTCAGTCCAATACACTGTATTTGCTGGGAACAGACGCGAGTGCTATTTGCACTGTTTATGGCCAGAATAGCACAATAGTGGTGTTCTTACCCTGAATTAACACTTAATGCTAGAACTTGAAACTGAAAGTGAATCAACTCCATTTAGGAAGTTGTATTGAACCCCTGTCGGCATTACAAGAAAAACACTCTGCTTTTGAGAAACATGCACTCTTGCACTCTACTGTGTTTCCCATAGGGCCAGTACAGTGAGCTAGCTCAGAATAAGACAACTGTGCTTCCTAGACAAACGGGGCATATCTAGTTCAACTCAGTATTGGAAACTGAGTAAAACAGGAGCTTCTCTTGAGTCCAATACACTGTATTTGCTGGGAACAGACGCAAGTGCTATTTGTACTGTTTATGGCCAGAATAGCACAATAGTGTTGTTCTTACCCTGAATTAACACTTAATGCTAGAACTTGAAACTGAATGTGAATCAACTCCGTTTAGGAAGTTGTATTGAACCCCAGTCGGCCTTACAAGAAAAACACTCTGCTTTTGAGAAACAGGCACTCTTGCACTCTACTGTGTTTCCTATAGGGCCAGTACAGTGAGCTAGCTCAGAACAAGAGAACTGTGATTCCTACACAAACGGGGCATATCTAGTTCAACTCAGTATTGGAAACTGATTAAAACAGGAGCTTCTCTTCAGTCCAATACACTGTATTTGCTGGGAACAGACGCGAGTGCTATTTGCACTGTTTATGGCCAGAATAGCACAATAGTTGTGTTCATACCCTGAATTAACACTTAATGTTAGAACTTGAACCTGAATGTGAATCAACTCCATTTAGGAAGTTGTATTGAACCCCAGTCGGCCTTACAAGAAAAACACTCTGCTTTTGAGAAACAGGCACTCTTGCACTCTATTGTGTTTCCTATAGGGCCAGTACAGTGAGCTAGCTCAGAACAAGAGAACTGTGCTTCCTACACAAACGGGGCATATCTAGTTCAACTCAGTATTGGAAACTGAGTAAAACAGGAGCTTCTCTTCAGTCCAATACACTGTATTGGCTGGGAGCAGGCGCGAGTTGTATTTGCACTGTTTATGGCCAGAATAGCACAATAGTGGTGTTCTTACCCTGAATTAACACTTAATGCTAGAACTTGAATGTGAATGTGAATCAACTCAGTTTAGGAAGTTGTATTGAACCCCAGTCGGCCTTACAAGAAAAACACTCTGCTTTTGAGAAACATGCACTCTTGCACTCTACTGTGTTTGTAAGAGACAGTACAGTGAGCTAGCTCAGAACAAGAGAACTGTGTTTCCTACACAAACGGGGCATATCTAGTTCAACTCAGTATTGGAAACTGATTAAAACAGGAGCTTCTCTTCAGTCCAATACATTGTATTTGCTGGGAACATACGCGAGTGCTCTTTGCACTGTTTATGGCCAGAATAGCACAATAGTGGTGTTCATACCCTGAATTAACACTTAATGCTAGAACTTGAACCTGAATGTGAATCAACTCCATTTAGGAAGTTGTATTGAACCCCAGTCGGCCTTACAAGAAAAACACTCTGCTTTTGAGAAACAGGCACTCTTGCATTCTACTGTGTTTCCTATAGGGCCAGTACAGTGAGCTAGCTCAGAACAAGAGAACTGTGCTTCCGACACAAACGGGGCGTATCTAGTTCAACTCAGTATTGGAAACTAAGTACACCAGGAGCTTCTCTTCAGTCCAATACACTGTATTTGCTGGGAACAGACGCGAGTGCTATTTGCAGTATATGGCCAGAATAGCACAATAGTGTTGTTCTTACCCTGAATTAACACTTAATGCTAGAACTTGAAACTGAAAGTGAATCAACTCCATTTAGGAAGTTGTATTGAACCCCAGTCGGCATTACAAGAAAAACACTCTGCTTTTGAGAAACATGCACTCTTGCACTCTACTGTGTTTCCCATAGGGCCAGTACAGTGAGCTAGCTCAGAATAAGACAACTGTGCTTCCTAGACAAACGGGGCATATCTAGTTCAACTCAGTATTGGAAACTGAGTAAAACAGGAGCTTCTCTTGAGTCCAATACACTGTATTTGCTGGGAACAGACGCAAGTGCTATTTGTACTGTTTATGGCCAGAATAGCACAATAGTGTTGTTCTTACCCTGAATTAACACTTAATGCTAGAACTTGAAACTGAATGTGAATCAACTCCGTTTAGGAAGTTGTATTGAACCCCAGTCGGCCTTACAAGAAAAACACTCTGCTTTTGAGAAACAGGCACTCTTGCACTCTACTGTGTTTCCTATAGGGCCAGTACAGTGAGCTAGCTCAGAACAAGAGAACTGTGATTCCTACACAAACGGGGCATATCTAGTTCAACTCAGTATTGGAAACTGAGTAAACGTGGAGCTTCTCTTCAGTCCAATACGCTGTATTTGCTGCGAACAGACGCGAGTGCTATTTGCACTGTTTATGGCCAGAATAGCACAATAGTGGTGTTCTTACCCTGAATTAACACTTAATGCTAGAACTTGAAAGTGAATGTGAATGAACTCCGTTTAGGAAGTTGTATTGAACCCCAGTCGGCCTTACAAGAAAAACACTCTGCTTTTGAGAAACAGGCACTCTTGCACTCTACTGTGTTTCCTATAGGGCCAGTACAGTGAGCTAGCTCAGAACAAGAAAACTGTGCTTCCGACACAAACGGGGCATATCTAGTTCAACTCAGTATTGGAAAATGAGTAAACGTGGAGCTTCTCTTCAGTCCAATACACTGTATTTGCTGGGAACAGACGCGAGTGCTATTTGCACTGTTTATGGCCAGAATAGCACAATAGTGGTGTTCTTACCCTGAATTAACACTTAATGCTAGAACTTGAAACTGAATGTGAATCAACTCCGTTTAGGAAGTTGTATTGAACCCCAGTCGGCCTTACAAGAAAAACACTCTGCTTTTGAGAAACAGGCACTCTTGCACTCTACTGTGTTTCCTATAGGGCCAGTACAGTGAGCTAGCTCAGAACAAGAGAACTGTGATTCCTACACAAACGGGGCATATCTAGTTCAACTCAGTATTGGAAACTGATTAAAACAGGAGCTTCTCTTCAGTCCAATACACTGTATTTGCTGGGAACAGACGCGAGTGCTATTTGCACTGTTTATGGCCAGAATAGCACAATAGTTGTGTTCATACCCTGAATTAACACTTAATGTTAGAACTTGAACCTGAATGTGAATCAACTCCATTTAGGAAGTTGTATTGAACCCCAGTCGGCCTTACAAGAAAAACACTCTGCTTTTGAGAAACAGGCACTCTTGCACTCTATTGTGTTTCCTATAGGGCCAGTACAGTGAGCTAGCTCAGAACAAGAGAACTGTGCTTCCTACACAAACGGGGCATATCTAGTTCAACTCAGTATTGGAAACTGAGTAAAACAGGAGCTTCTCTTCAGTCCAATACACTGTATTGGCTGGGAGCAGGCGCGAGTTGTATTTGCACTGTTTATGGCCAGAATAGCACAATAGTGGTGTTCTTACCCTGAATTAACACTTAATGCTAGAACTTGAATGTGAATGTGAATCAACTCAGTTTAGGAAGTTGTATTGAACCCCAGTCGGCCTTACAAGAAAAACACTCTGCTTTTGAGAAACATGCACTCTTGCACTCTACTGTGTTTGTAAGAGACAGTACAGTGAGCTAGCTCAGAACAAGAGAACTGTGTTTCCTACACAAACGGGGCATATCTAGTTCAACTCAGTATTGGAAACTGATTAAAACAGGAGCTTCTCTTCAGTCCAATACATTGTATTTGCTGGGAACATACGCGAGTGCTCTTTGCACTGTTTATGGCCAGAATAGCACAATAGTGGTGTTCATACCCTGAATTAACACTTAATGCTAGAACTTGAACCTGAATGTGAATCAACTCCATTTAGGAAGTTGTATTGAACCCCAGTCGGCCTTACAAGAAAAACACTCTGCTTTTGAGAAACAGGCACTCTTGCATTCTACTGTGTTTCCTATAGGGCCAGTACAGTGAGCTAGCTCAGAACAAGAGAACTGTGCTTCCGACACAAACGGGGCGTATCTAGTTCAACTCAGTATTGGAAACTAAGTACACCAGGAGCTTCTCTTCAGTCCAATACACTGTATTTGCTGGGAACAGACGCGAGTGCTATTTGCAGTATATGGCCAGAATAGCACAATAGTGTTGTTCTTACCCTGAATTAACACTTAATGCTAGAACTTGAAACTGAAAGTGAATCAACTCCATTTAGGAAGTTGTATTGAACCCCAGTCGGCATTACAAGAAAAACACTCTGCTTTTGAGAAACATGCACTCTTGCACTCTACTGTGTTTCCCATAGGGCCAGTACAGTGAGCTAGCTCAGAATAAGACAACTGTGCTTCCTAGACAAACGGGGCATATCTAGTTCAACTCAGTATTGGAAACTGAGTAAAACAGGAGCTTCTCTTGAGTCCAATACACTGTATTTGCTGGGAACAGACGCAAGTGCTATTTGTACTGTTTATGGCCAGAATAGCACAATAGTGTTGTTCTTACCCTGAATTAACACTTAATGCTAGAACTTGAAACTGAATGTGAATCAACTCCGTTTAGGAAGTTGTATTGAACCCCAGTCGGCCTTACAAGAAAAACACTCTGCTTTTGAGAAACAGGCACTCTTGCACTCTACTGTGTTTCCTATAGGGCCAGTACAGTGAGCTAGCTCAGAACAAGAGAACTGTGATTCCTACACAAACGGGGCATATCTAGTTCAACTCAGTATTGGAAACTGATTAAAACAGGAGCTTCTCTTCAGTCCAATACACTGTATTTGCTGGGAACAGACGCGAGTGCTATTTGCACTGTTTATGGCCAGAATAGCACAATAGTGGTGTTCATACCCTGAATTAACACTTAATGTTAGAACTTGAACCTGAATGTGAAACAACTCCATTTAGGAAGTTGTATTGAACCCCAGTCGGCCTTACAAGAAAAACACTCTGCTTTTGAGAAACAGGCACTCTTGCACTCTATTGTGTTTCCTATAGGGCCAGTACAGTGAGCTAGCTCAGAACAAGAGAACTGTGCTTCCTACACAAACGGGGCATATCTAGTTCAACTCAGTATTGGAAACTGAGTAAACGTGGAGCTTCTCTTCAGTCCAATACGCTGTATTTGCTGCGAACAGACGCGAGTGCTATTTGCACTGTTTATGGCCAGAATAGCACAATAGTGGTGTTCTTACCCTGAATTAACACTTAATGCTAGAACTTGAAAGTGAATGTGAATGAACTCCGTTTAGGAAGTTGTATTGAACCCCAGTCGGCCTTACAAGAAAAACACTCTGCTTTTGAGAAACAGGCACTCTTGCACTCTACTGTGTTTCCTATAGGGCCAGTACAGTGAGCTAGCTCAGAACAAGAAAACTGTGCTTCCGACACAAACGGGGCATATCTAGTTCAACTCAGTATTGGAAAATGAGTAAACGTGGAGCTTCTCTTCAGTCCAATACACTGTATTTGCTGGGAACAGACGCGAGTGCTATTTGCACTGTTTATGGCCAGAATAGCACAATAGTGGTGTTCTTACCCTGAATTAACACTTAATGCTAGAACTTGAAACTGAATGTGAATCAACTCCGTTTAGGAAGTTGTATTGAACCCCAGTCGGCCTTACAAGAAAAACACTCTGCTTTTGAGAAACAGGCACTCTTGCACTCTACTGTGTTTCCTATAGGGCCAGTACAGTGAGCTACCTCAGAACAAGAGAACTGTGCTTCCTACACAAACGGGGCATATCTATTTCAACTCAGTATTGGAAACTGAGTAAAACAGGAGCTTCTCTTCAGTCCAATACACTGTATTGGCTGGGAGCAGGCGCGAGTTGTATTTGCACTGTTTATGGCCAGAATAGCACAATAGTGGTGTTCTTACCCTGAATTAACACTTAATGCTAGAACTTGAAAGTGAATGTGAATCAACTCAGTTTAGGAAGTTGTATTGAACCCCAGTCGGCCTTACAAGAAAAACACTCTGCTTTTGAGAAACATGCACTCTTGCACTCTACTGTGTTTGTAAGAGACAGTACAGTGAGCTAGCTCAGAAAAAGAGAACTGTGTTTCCTACACAAACGGGGCATATCTAGTTCAACTCAGTATTGGAAACTGATTAAAACAGGAGCTTCTCTTCAGTCCAATACATTGTATTTGCTGGGAACATACGCGAGTGCTCTTTGCACTGTTTATGGCCAGAATAGCACAATAGTGGTGTTCATACCCTGAATTAACACTTAATGCTAGAACTTGAACCTGAATGTGAATCAACTCCATTTAGGAAGTTGTATTGAACCCCAGTCGGCCTTACAAGAAAAACACTCTGCTTTTGAGAAACAGGCACTCTTGCATTCTACTGTGTTTCCTATAGGGCCAGTACAGTGAGCTAGCTCAGAACAAGAGAACTGTGCTTCCGACACAAACGGGGCGTATCTAGTTCAACTCAGTATTGGAAACTAAGTAAACCAGGAGCTTCTCTTCAGTCCAATACACTGTATTTGCTGGGAACAGACGCGAGTGCTATTTGCAGTGTATGGCCAGAATAGCACAATAGTGTTGTTCTTACCCTGAATTAACACTTAATGCTAGAACTTGAAACTGAATGTAAATCAACTCCATTTAGGAAGTTGCATTGAACCCCAGTCGGCCTTACCAGAAAAACACTCTGCTTTTGAGAAACATGCACTCTTGCACTCTACTGTGTTTCCTATAGCGCCAGTACAGGGAGCTAGCTCAGAACAAGAGAACTGTGCCTCCTACACAAACGGGGCATATCTAGTTCAACTCAGTATTGGAAACTGAGTAAAACAGGAGCTTCTCTTCAGTCCAATACACTGTATTTGCTGGGAACAGACGCGAGTGCTATTTGCACTGTTTATGGCCAGAATAGCACAATAGTGGTGTTCTTACCCTGAATTAACACTTAATGCTAGAACTTGAAACTGAAAGTGAATCAACTCCATTTAGGAAGTTGTATTGAACCCCAGTCGGCATTACAAGAAAAACACTCTGCTTTTGAGAAACATGCACTCTTGCACTCTACTGTGTTTCCCATAGGGCCAGTACAGTGAGCTAGCTCAGAATAAGACAACTGTGCTTCCTAGACAAACGGGGCATATCTAGTTCAACTCAGTATTGGAAACTGAGTAAAACAGGAGCTTCTCTTGAGTCCAATACACTGTATTTGCTGGGAACAGACGCAAGTGCTATTTGTACTGTTTATGGCCAGAATAGCACAATAGTGTTGTTCTTACCCTGAATTAACACTTAATGCTAGAACTTGAAACTGAATGTGAATCAACTCCGTTTAGGAAGTTGTATTGAACCCCAGTCGGCCTTACAAGAAAAACACTCTGCTTTTGAGAAACAGGCACTCTTGCACTCTACTGTGTTTCCTATAGGGCCAGTACAGTGAGCTAGCTCAGAACAAGAGAACTGTGATTCCTACACAAACGGGGCATATCTAGTTCAACTCAGTATTGGAAACTGATTAAAACAGGAGCTTCTCTTCAGTCCAATACACTGTATTTGCTGGGAACAGACGCGAGTGCTATTTGCACTGTTTATGGCCAGAATAGCACAATAGTGGTGTTCATACCCTGAATTAACACTTAATGTTAGAACTTGAACCTGAATGTGAATCAACTCCATTTAGGAAGTTGTATTGAACCCCAGGCGGCCTTACAAGAAAAACACTCTGCTTTTGAGAAACAGGCACTCTTGCACTCTATTGTGTTTCCTATAGGGCCAGTACAGTGAGCTAGCTCAGAACAAGAGAACTGTGCTTCCGACACAAACGGGGCGTATCAAGTTCAACTCAGTATTGGAAACTAAGTAAACCAGGAGCTTCTCTTCATTCCAATACACTGTATTTGCTGGGAACAGACGCGAGTGCTATTTGCACTGTTTATGGCCAGAATAGCACAATAGTGGTGTTCTTACCCTGAATTAACACTTAATGCTAGAACTTGAAACTGAATGTGAATTAACTCTATTTAGGAAGTTGTATTGAACCCCAGTCGGCCTTAAAAGAAAAACACTCTGCTTTTGAGAAACAGGCACTCTTGCACTCTACTGTGTTTCCTATAGGGCCAGTACAATGAGCTAGCTCAGAACAAGGGAACTGTGCTTCCTACACAAACGGGGCATATCTAGTTCAACTCAGTATTGGAAACTAAGTAAAACAGGAGCTTCTCTTCAGTCCAATACACTGTATTTGCTGGGAACAGACGCGAGTGCTATTTGCACTGTATGGCCAGAATAGCACAATAGTGGTGTTCTTACCCTGAATTAACACTTAATGCTAGAACTTGAAACTGAATGTAAATCAACTCCATTTAGGAAGTTGTATTGAACCCCAGTCGGCCTTACCAGAAAAACACTCTGCTTTTGAGAAACATGCACTCTTGCACTCTACTGTGTTTCCTATAGGGCCAGTACAGGGAGCTAGCTCAGAACAAGAGAACTGTGCTTCCTACACAAACGGGGCATATCTAGTTCAACTCAGTATTGGAAACTGAGTAAAACAGGAGCTTCTCTTCAGTCCAATACACTGTATTTGCTGGGAACAGACGCGAGTGCTATTTGCACTGTTTATGTCCAGAATAGCACAATAGTTGTGTTCTTACCCTGAATTAACACTTAATGCTAGAACTTGAAACTGAAAGTGAATCAACTCCATTTAGGAAGTTGTATTGAACCCCAGTCGGCATTACAAGAAAAACACTCTGCTTTTGAGAAACAGGCACTATTGGAGTCTAATGTGTTTCCTATAGGGCCAGTACAGTGAGCTAGCTCAGAACAAGAGAACTGTGCTTCCTACACAAACGGGGCATATCTAGTTCAACTCAGTATTGGAAACTGAGTAAACGTGGAGCTTCTCTTCAGTCCAATACGCTGTATTTGCTGCGAACAGACGCGAGTGCTATTTGCACTGTTTATGGCCAGAATAGCACAATAGTGGTGTTCTTACCCTGAATTAACACTTAATGCTAGAACTTGAAAGTGAATGTGAATGAACTCCGTTTAGGAAGTTGTATTGAACCCCAGTCGGCCTTACAAGAAAAACACTCTGCTTTTGAGAAACATGCACTCTTGCACTCTACTGTGTTTCCCATAGGGCCAGTACAGTGAGCTAGCTCAGAATAAGACAACTGTGCTTCCTAGACAAACGGGGCATATCTAGTTCAACTCAGTATTGGAAACTGAGTAAAACAGGAGCTTCTCTTGAGTCCAATACACTGTATTTGCTGGGAACAGACGCAAGTGCTATTTGTACTGTTTATGGCCAGAATAGCACAATAGTGTTGTTCTTACCCTGAATTAACACTTAATGCTAGAACTTGAAACTGAATGTGAATCAACTCCGTTTAGGAAGTTGTATTGAACCCCAGTCGGCCTTACAAGAAAAACACTCTGCTTTTGAGAAACAGGCACTCTTGCACTCTACTGTGTTTCCTATAGGGCCAGTACAGTGAGCTAGCTCAGAACAAGAGAACTGTGATTCCTACACAAACGGGGCATATCTAGTTCAACTCAGTATTGGAAACTGATTAAAACAGGAGCTTATCTTCAGTCCAATACACTGTATTTGCTGGGAACAGACGCGAGTGCTATTTGCACTGTTTATGGCCAGAATAGCACAATAGTGGTGTTCATACCCTGAATTAACACTTAATGTTAGAACTTGAACCTGAATGTGAATCAACTCCATTTAGGAAGTTGTATTGAACCCCAGTCGGCCTTACAAGAAAAACACTCTGCTTTTGAGAAACAGGCACTCTTGCACTCTATTGTGTTTCCTATAGGGCCAGTACAGTGAGCTAGCTCAGAACAAGACAACTGTGCTTCCGACACAAACGGGGCGTATCAAGTTCAACTCAGTATTGGAAACTAAGTAAACCAGGAGCTTCTCTTCATTCCAATACACTGTATTTGCTGGGAACAGACGGGAGTGCTATTTGCACTGTTTATGGCCAGAATAGCACAATAGTGGTGTTCTTATCCTGAATTAACACTTAATGCTAGAACTTGAAACTGAATGTGAATTAACTCTATTTAGGAAGTTGTATTGAACCCCAGTCGGCCTTAAAAGAAAAACACTCTGCTTTTGAGAAACAGGCACTCTTGCACTCTACTGTGTTTCCTATGGGGCCAGTACAATGAGCTAGCTCAGAACAAGGGAACTGTGCTTCCTACACAAACGGGGCATATCTAGTTCAACTCAGTATTGGAAACTAAGTAAAACAGGAGCTTCTCTTCAGTCCAATACACTGTATTTGCTGGGAACAGACGCGAGTGCTATTTGCACTGTATGGCCAGAATAGCACAATAGTGGTGTTCTTACCCTGAATTAACACTTAATGCTAGAACTTGAAACTGAATGTAAATCAACTCCATTTAGGAAGTTGTATTGAACCCCAGTCGGCCTTACCAGAAAAACACTCTGCTTTTGAGAAACATGCACTCTTGCACTCTACTGTGTTTCCTATAGGGCCAGTACAGGGAGCTAGCTCAGAACAAGAGAACTGTGCTTCCTACACAAACGGGGCATATCTAGTTCAACTCAGTATTGGAAACTGAGTAAAACAGGAGCTTCTCTTCAGTCCAATACACTGTATTTGCTGGGAACAGACGCGAGTGCTATTTGCACTGTTTATGTCCAGAATAGCACAATAGTTGTGTTCTTACCCTGAATTAACACTTAATGCTAGAACTTGAAACTGAAAGTGAATCAACTCCATTTAGGAAGTTGTATTGAACCCCAGTCGGCATTACAAGAAAAACACTCTGCTTTTGAGAAACAGGCACTATTGGAGTCTAATGTGTTTCCTATAGGGCCAGTACAGTGAGCTAGCTCAGAACAAGAGAACTGTGCTTCCTACACAAACGGGACATATCTAGTTCAACTCAGTATTGGAAACTGAGTAAACGTGGAGCTTCTCTTCAGTCCAATACGCTGTATTTGCTGCGAACAGACGCGAGTGCTATTTGCACTGTTTATGGCCAGAGTAGCACAATAGTGGTGTTCTTACCCTGAATTAACACTTAATGCTAGAACTTGAAAGTGAATGTGAATGAACTCCGTTTAGGAAGTTGTATTGAACCCCAGTCGGCCTTACAAGAAAAACACTCTGCTTTTGAGAAACAGGCACTCTTGCACTCTACTGTGTTTCCTATAGGGCCAGTACAGTGAGCTAGCTCAGAACAAGAAAACTGTGCTTCCGACACAAACGGGGCATATCTAGTTCAACTCAGTATTGGAAAATGAGTAAACGTGGAGCTTCTCTTCAGTCCAATACACTGTATTTGCTGGGAACAGACGCGAGTGCTATTTGCACTGTTTATGGCCAGAATAGCACAATAGTGGTGTTCTTACCCTGAATTAACACTTAATGCTAGAACTTGAAAGTGAATGTGAATCAACTCAGTTTAGGAAGTTGTATTGAACCCCAGTCGGCCTTACAAGAAAAACACTCTGCTTTTGAGAAACATGCACTCTTGCACTCTACTGTGTTTGCAAGAGACAGTACAGTGAGCTAGCTCAGAACAAGAGAACTGTGTTTCCTACACAAACGGGGCATATCTAGTTCAACTCAGTATTGGAAACTGAGTAAACGTGGAGCTTCTCTTCAGTCCAATACACTGTATTTGCTGCGAACAGACGCGAGTGCTATTTGCACTGTTTATGGCCAGAATAGCACAATAGTGGTGTTCATACCCTGAATTAACACTTAATGCTAGAACTTGAACCTGAATGTGAATCAACTCCATTTGGGAAGTTGTATTGAACCCCAGTCGGCCTTACAAGAAAAACACTCTGCTTTTGAGAAACAGGCACTCTTGCATTCTACTGTGTTTCCTATAGGGCCAGTACAGTGAGCTAGCTCAGAACAAGAGAACTGTGCTTCCGACACAAACGGGGCGTATCTAGTTCAACTCAGTATTGGAAACTAAGTAAACCAGGAGCTTCTCTTCAGTCCAATACACTGTATTTGCTGGGAACAGACGCGAGTGCTATTTGCAGTGTATGGCCAGAATAGCACAATAGTGTTTTTCTTACCCTGAATTAACACTTAATGCTAGAACTTGAAACTGAATGTAAATCAACTCCATTTAGGAAGTTGCATTGAACCCCAGTCGGCCTTACCAGAAAAACACTCTGCTTTTGAGAAACATGCACTCTTGCACTCTACTGTGTTTCCTATAGCGCCCGTACAGGGAGCTAGCTCAGAACAAGAGAACTGTGCTTCCTACACAAACGGGGCATATCTAGTTCAACTCAGTATTGGAAACTGAGTAAAACAGGAGCTTCTCTTCAGTCCAATACACTGTATTTGCTGGGAACAGACGCGAGTGCTATTTGCACTGTTTATGGCCAGAATAGCACAATAGTGGTGTTCTTACCCTGAATTAACACTTAATGCTAGAACTTGAAACTGAAAGTGAATCAACTCCATTTAGGAAGTTGTATTGAACCCCAGTCGGCATTACAAGAAAAACACTCTGCTTTTGAGAAACATGCACTCTTGTACTCTACTGTGTTTCCCATAGGGCCAGTACAGTGAGCTAGCTCAGAATAAGACAACTGTGCTTCCTAGACAAACGGGGCATATCTAGTTCAACTCAGTATTGGAAACTGAGTAAAACAGGAGCTTCTCTTGAGTCCAATACACTGTATTTGCTGGGAACAGACGCAAGTGCTATTTGTACTGTTTATGGCCAGAATAGCACAATAGTGTTGTTCTTACCCTGAATTAACACTTAATGCTAGAACTTGAAACTGAATGTGAATCAACTCCGTTTAGGAAGTTGTATTGAACCCCAGTCGGCCTTAGAAGAAAAACACTCTGCTTTTGAGAAACAGGCACTCTTGCACTCTACTGTGTTTCCTATAGGGCCAGTACAGTGAGCTAGCTCAGAACAAGAGAACTGTGCTTCCGACACAAACGGGGCGTATCTAGTTCAACTCAGTATTGGAAACTAAGTAAACCAGGAGCTTC